>NW_020884901.1:1099906-1133632 GCF_003945725.1 Corapipo altera | reverse complement strand
GCACTGCCCTGGGGGCTCCCGCACTGCCCCAGGGCTCCCGCACCGCTGCGCCGGCCTGGCCTTGCTCTGCTCCTTCTGCCTTGGCCCAGAGGAGTCGGGGATCCCGTGCATCCCATGTTTTCAGTACTTTGGCGCATGAGGCTTTTTCCTTGGGAATTTTTGGCTTCTGCCACGGATCGAGAGACTCATGAAAAAAATTCTGATGATGCAAAAAATGCTGTAAAGCAGAATTGTTGTAATGCAATTCCTGACTGCATTAAACTCTTTCCATCCTGAGTTTCTCAGGCTTTATTGAATCCCCGCCAATTTCCTTCAGCTTTGTCTCATTTCCCTTCAAAGTTGGCTTTTCTCAGCTCCAAGATATTTGTGTTGCTGCCCTTTCTGCAGACCCTCATCTGCATTTCAAACCTGGCGAGAGATTCCCATCCCTGTATCTTAGGTATGTCTGTGGTCGTTCAGCACACCTGGCTCCCATCCAGCCCTTGGATGCAGGCTCGTCTCTGATCTGGCTGACAGAGCAAAGCAGCTGCTCTCCTGTACTGTCCCCAGGAGCGCGGGCCCTTCCGTAAGAGTCCCGTTGTTCCCCAAATGAAGTGAAATCCCCCCTGGACCACACTGCTCGCCCTGTTGACAGACCTCCCAGTGTTTTCGCCTTCCTTTCCTGTTCTCACCCAGCTGTCCCCGGTGCCGCTCGGTGCTGTCCCGCCGCCGTGTCCCTGTGCAGCCCATGGGCTGTGCTGGCAGCGCCTGCGCGGGGACAGGCCGGGATGAGCTTTGTGCGCTCAGGCGCTTGGATGCGCTTCCGATGAATATTTAAGATCTCGACGTGAGCACTGGGCTAATGAATTGCAGTTCTAGCATTCACTGCAGAAGTGTCACCAACATAATGGGGACAAAATTTGCTTAAAATTTGTTTTGAACGTCTGTGGCATTTTTCTCTTGGTTTACTCAACTCTGGGGTTTTTTCCGCACCTTATTTACTTTGGACTGTGAAATGACACTAGTTATTTTAACTTTTTTTTTGTCTTGAATAAATTTCATTTTACTATTCTGCAGACAGAATGATACCACAGACTGTTTGACTTACATCCAGAAGACATTATATTATTAATGCTTTCTAAAACTTTTGCTTTTTATTGGTTTTATTTCTACTAAAGCTTGGACTCAAAGCCTCCAGCCACCGTTCACAAGTGAGGTATTAATTGTGACCCATGTGCACTGAGCAGAATGTGAGAGTGGGATTAGGGAAGAATTAGCAGAATTTAAGAGTGGGGAGAGTTTTCAGTATGCTCTGAGTGCACAAATCCTGCAAAACTCTCATGGTGCTGATCTCTCCCTGATGTCTCCCTGGAAGAATTCCCCTCAGCCTGCCTTGAAGCACCATTCCCGAGCTGGTCAGATCCATGCCCCACTCTCAGGTTTGGGATGGCAGCATCCCATCCCCCTGAAGTTGTCTTACAAAGCAGTTCTCCATCCAGCAGCGCTGCCCCACGTGATGGGTGAATCCAGGTCAGAGAGCATGGTCCCTTCACATCTGCTCCGTGCTCGCTGCTGACATTTTCATTCAGCCTGCCTGTACTGGGCAGCGATGGAGGTCTGTGAAGGGGGGACAGAAACATCTTTCTGCTGGGGGAGGACAATGGCAGGACCTCCCAGTAACTGCAGCTGTGTCGGGGCTCTGAATACAACGGGCCACTCTTGGCAGTGCTACTGAGGTCTGGCTCTTGGAAAGCAGCTCTGTGATTCAGCTGTCACTCAGCTCCCAGCAAAGGGACCTTTCAAAAGGCGCCTCTGCTGCTCTCCTGGAGTAGCAAATATTTCCTAGGCCTGTGCTGCTGAATGGGAGAGATTGCCATTGTCCTCCTTCCCCTCTCAGGCTTGCTGGGCTTGCTCTAAATGGGCCTTTTGCAAGGGAACAATAAGCCCAGCGAAGGGTCCAGGTTGCACATGTCTGAGCAGTGAGAACACTCGAGCACTTTTTCATTGGCTCCTGTGATGTGAAAAGCTGTGCTGCCGACAGGGCAGGGGGTTTTCCAGCCACAGCTGTGGTTTGTTTTCTCTCTCAGGTTGTGCTGCTCTGGGTGTACATCTGCACGTTTCAACTAATTTCCTAGAAAATATTTTCACCCCAAGATTTCATTTGGCCTCAGGATCTGTTTCCTTCAGCAGCTCGAGGTCTGATATGTTTGCAGTGAAACCCAGCAGCCAGGTGGGACCTGAGTTCACATTGCTCTGCTCTGATAAACTTCAGCTTGGGTAGAATATCTCCAAACTTGTTTTGCCTCGTGGTTTTGTGGTAAAACCACATGCACCTCTCTGATTCAAACCTGGCTGAAAAGCCGTGGCTTGGGCTGAGCTTCACAGTGAACTGTGGGGTTTGAAATTGCCCCTCTGTAATCTGTATGGACGATTTTCTGCCTGGACCACAGGATACTTTCTGGCTTTCCTCTGACTGTCTCATGAAACTTCCAGTGGCACAGAACTACACACTCCTGTTTGAATGTGACTGACGTTATTCCTGCCCTCCCATTGGCAGCGTTATGCTGCGCAGTGGAATACAATGAAAACCTATCACAGGGAGACAAATACGAACATGTCATGTTACAATCTTCTCACCTGAAAACCAGAAATAAAGCCATTATGATCTTTGAGTCCTTTCAAAAAATGTGGTTTAGTTTTTAAACCCCACCCAGATCCCAAATATAGAATAATGTATTCAGTTGTTCCACCTGCAAATATTCCCTTTCCAAGGGGCCATAGAGCAGTGACCTGTCTGAACGTGCCTTGAGACCCAGGAACAGCGTTTGATGACTCACAGTGTTCCTGCTCCTCCAAAGTGCGGCTCCCACGATGTGCTTTGTTTCTGACATTGCCTGTGCAGATGCCTGAAGGATTAGAGAACTTTTCAGTATATGTAATCTCTGCTTACATCCTCCTACAAATCAATGTCAGCTTTTATTTAAAAACACTATCAGAAAAATTAATTCTTAGTTCTTCTCAGACACTCTGTGTTCTGATTTTCCTCCTGTGCTAGTCTTACTCTAGCACAATTTGCACTGGTGCTTTTCCCGATTTAGGCCTGTCTGAGTGACAGGAGGATCAATGCTGCTTTGCAAAGTGGCTCAGACTGCAGCCTGGCCCTGCTACCCATCACCAGGAAGTTTGCAGAATTGAGGTGACCGCACCCTGGCTGTAAGTCCAGGGGTTCTGCACTGTGGCGTGTCCTCCAAATGCCAGTGAGGAAAATCTCTTTGGAAGTTTCTGCCTTGCTCATCCCATTTACTGAAACTAAATTTCAAGAAGCTAATCGGGCAGAGAGTGCAAAGGATGAAATGTTAGAAATCAAATTAATGAAGCTGAATCACCAATTTGTGACCTAGAAGACTATTAGGAGTGATCAGAATTAATTAACTCTCCTTTGCGATGCTTCAGAGGAAGCCGGCGATGGAGACAAAGGACATGGATGGGATGTGACTACCTGGGCCGGTGGGGCTGGGCAGCCAGGCCGTGCTGGCCCCAGCCTGGGCTCCAGTGGCCACTCGGGGAGCACAACCAGCAGAAGCAGACAGGAGAGCTGCCACGGTCCCTTCCTGTGTCCTGCTCTTTCGTGGTCACTCAGGGACGTGTGGTCGAAGCTGTGAAGCAGCAGCTGTCCTGTTCTCTGTGAGGGAAGCGCAGGGGGGTCCGAGCCACTGATTTTTGGGGGGATTTTGAATTTTCTGGTGGAATGATACCGCCAATTCCCAGGAAAGATCTCAACACAGCTCCCATTCTATGAATTTACTTCTTTCACACAAGCTCTGTTTGCAGGTTGAGGTTGGAGGTATCCAACCAACTCATGAACGGGGCCACCTCGTGCTGCATCTTGGAAGCCTGGCAGCAACCACCAGGGGCAGAGAGACCACGACACAGGATCTTGCTGAGGCTTTGTGATTTGATCAAAACCAGGATTGAATCCTAAACTTTTCCAGGGAAAGATGATACATGTACCAAGATACAGCTTCTTTTCTGTCAAGGGTCAGAGTTTTAGACAGCTCTGGCTGGTAGTTGCCAAAATAAGTTGGGCATTTGGGACACTCAGTAATACAAAATCAACTTCCAATTGAAGTGAATGTGAAAGGTGATACCTACTTTTAGTAATTCTTGACAATTTTAGAGAAAGTGAGTATTTTCCCCTCCATTCTTTTTTGGGGCAGATATGGAGAAAGCAGATATCTAATCAGAATCATTTTCACTAACCAGAACTGCAGCGTTTCTTCTCGCGTCGATAAATTCTTTTTATACTCCAAACTGCCTGTGGGAGGAAGAATTGGTGAAGGGATGGCTGCAGTGCCTGAATAATGCATTGTTTCCTAAATGGACTGTCCGATCAGGAAACAGTCCTCTGGATATGATCAACATCGACATTGCTGGCTGGACAACTTACAAAGGAGCATTTGGAAATTAATTTGATGATTATGAAAATGTCTTGGATCCTTTGCTGAAGGCTAAATAAACACAATTAAAATATTCTTAGTTTTCAATGTGCTTTGTTCACTTCATTAAGTGTAACTAGAGCTTCCAGTTATCTGCATTTAGTTTTTCAAAAAATTGGAGGGTATTTTTAGAGCAATGTAAAGCTTATTGCTAATTACACCTGGGGGGAAATCTCATTAGATATTCATTTGCTTTCAGAGCTTAAAACAATTCTAATGAGCTGCATTAGTTGTGATAACACTGACTGACTCTCTCTTGTCTGCTCCCCCCGGCTTGTCTGAAGCAAACAAAGCTTCTGTGGAGCCTGGAACTCCACAAATGTGACCTTGGCCATCTCGGGGCCGCGGGGGAGGGCAGTGTGCTCCAGAGGACGAGGCCAGCTTGCTGCAGTAGGGTTGGAGCTGGAAGTGGTGGCTGACCTTGCAGCCGGGACTCTGGGCAGGTGAGAGGTGCTGTGCTGTCCCTGGCTGCAGCCCTGGCAGTGCCAGCAGTGCCAGCCCCCCTTCCCAGCCTTTCCTGCCACTTTTGCTGGACTCGTGTGGAAAGGGCTCGGTGAGGCCGCACGAGGCAGCCAGGCAAGCACCTGCCAGAGGCCTGACCTACTTCCTTCCCATAGAGAAGGAACCTTCCCCCAGGCCAAGCCTGGCCAGGTGGGTGCAGCTGGGGCTGGGGAGCCCTCGGACTCAGAGGAATTCAGGAAAACCCAGAGGAGCAGCAGTTTCCTCTTGACGTAGCTGCTGCTCGCAGGATCCCGCAGAGCAGAGCTTTGTCAGCCAGATTGTCTGCCTGGGACAATGCCACGAAGAGCTTTCAGCCTGGTTCTCAGTCCTCTGCTCCACCAGCTGTCAGCAGAATTGCTGCTGTACCACTCCTTACCCCAGAGATTGGCAGGGCTTCTGCTGAGGAGCTGTCTCTGCCCTGGATGACCTAAGCAGGGACAGTGGCACAGCTCAAGCTGAAGGGAAGAGTTGCCCTGCCTTGCCTGGTGTGAAGAACATCGAAGTCAGGCAGATAGAGCAGAAGATAGAGCAGAACCATTTTCACTCCTCCCAACAATGGTACATTTTTGATGAACTGGGCAGCCTGTGAGCAGTTCAGTCTTTGCACTGGACATAAAAATTATTTAGGGCTGATATTTTTATTACTCCCCACTAAGCCTCAA
Source organism: Corapipo altera (assembly GCF_003945725.1). NCBI lineage: Eukaryota > Metazoa > Chordata > Aves > Passeriformes > Pipridae > Corapipo > Corapipo altera. The sequence goes on along the minus strand of NW_020884901.1, from coordinate 1,127,994 downwards.
CAGTGACTCAAACCCAAGAACAACTCCCAAAATCAATGTTGATGCTGCTCCTTTCCATTTTACAGACGTGGCACCTTTGTCCAGGGCACTGTGATCACACAGAGCATACAAACTGCAGCCACTCCCACGAGGTGCTGGAACTAACCCATGCAACAGTGGGGATGTGTTTGAGTCAGCTCTTTCTAACCAAGCAAAACAACACAGTGGCCTGGGAGAATACCTGTTTGTGTGGCTCTGCGAGCAGCAGAGGATATCCATCTCCTCGTGTGGCTGCAAAGGGGAAGCTGCCTGTGCACACACGTCTGATAAATGGCGTGGCAGAAAGGTGACTGTGAGCCCAGACAGTCCTTGGAGACCAAGGAGATTCAATGGGGGTGTAAAGTGGCACAATGAGACAGGTTTAGTGCTGCCTCCAGGAGAGGCTATGACTTGAGGGGCCGGTAATGGTGTAGGAATGATCACACACAGAGCAGGATATACGGGATTCTTTGGTAATTGGGGACATTTTGGCATTGGAGCTGAGCAGGGTGAGAACAAACTGGCAGAGCCTGCACGTCAGCAGGAAGAAAAGGGCTGGCTGCAAAGGCAGAAACTAATTTTGTTTTAATCTATTGGTTGAGGAGTAGAGAAAAGGCAAGTAGAAATATCATGCTTGGCTACTGGCAGAGAGAATACACCTGAGTCAGAGAGGAGCTGCCTGGACCAAAGTTGTAAGTAGAAAGGTGGAAACCAGACTTTATTCCTCAAAGGAAAAGAGAGCACAGAAAACGAAGCTTTCAGGGAGCTGGAGGGTGTGAAGTGGATGGTTGGTACCAAACCCCCTACTCTATGGCTGTCTTATTAAAGAGGTTAAAGGAACTGTGGGTCTAAATTGGAAAGGTTTTCACAGGCACTTCACAGAGCTGAAGTGTTTTGCAGGAGATTCCTCAAAGGTGGAAGGCGGACAGCCTCCCACCATTATTTAAGGAACGACCCAGATGTGCACCAGGGTCTTGCAGGGAAGTTCGTTTCCCTTCAGGTGAAGACAAGTCTTAGAAAATGTTTTAATAGATGAAAGGTGGCCTGTTGAGAAACGCACAGCTTGACCAAAGATAGCCAGTATGGTTTCCGGAAAGGACCTTTTCTGCCTCGCTAACTTTTGGAAATTTCTTTTTTTAGAACATACGCTCCTGTCGGCATAGACAAGAGGCTAAGCAGGAGTCAGGAGAGGCTTGGATCTTCAGACAGTGTTTGACAGGGTCCCGCGTCGGAGGTTAATGTCTAAAGGTGGGGAGTTGGAAAGGGGAAGAATTGGCTCACTGATTGAAAATTGGCCAGAGGACAGGAGCAGAGTGGGGAAAGGAGGCATAAATAGAAGCCTTTCAAGATGAAAGACAAGTTAATAAAGGAGCGTGTACTGTAGGAGACTGCACTGGCGGATCCTGGTCTTTCTGATAGTTACAGTGTATGAAAGACTTGGCTGAGGACATAGAAGGCAAGATTTCCTAGTTTGCAGATCACATCAGATTTGGGAGGAGTGGTGAATAATGAAGAATCCCAATGCAGGCAAAGTGGAGACCACTTCTAGGCTTTGATATGATGACAAACACAGACCCAGACAGAGCAAGGCATTTTACAGCAAAGTATTGGGTTACTGGTATCTAACTCCTTTTTAGAGAGTCTGGGATGATCATTGGTTTTAATACATCCCAGTAGACTTTGTTTCTTGCCGAGCTGCTGGAAGAGGCTCACTGAGAGTCCACTTGTGTACGTCGTAAATTTTATCTTCTCTTTTGGCTGGGGGTGGAACAACTGCACATGTTCGAAAGGGCAAAAGCATCTGAATGGAAAAGGGCAGAAAGTAGGAATGAGTGAACTGGTTTAGAAGGAATATTCAGAGGTTCCTCAGTTCAGAATAGCTCAACGGTCTTGGAGAACAAACCAAATCCACCAATCCCACAAAATGTAGTAAAACCCATCTGCCTCAAACTCGCAGTGGCATCTTTCCAGGATGTCTCGTTCCTGCAGTGGTGAACAACACCAGCCAAGATGAAGCCTTTTAGGAGGCAGATGATTATTCCTCAGTCCCACTGCACAGCTGGGAAGGTAATTCACGTGTCTGCACAGAACCCAAGGGAGCCTGGTTGACCGTGAGGGAGCAGATCTGTCAACTGCTCTGTCTTAGTTCTCTTGACTTCAAAGCATTGATGATATTTTCCACTGTCTCAGGGTGGATACTGTGGTGGTGGAAGGAAGAGGTGTCTGTGCTAGTGCTTAAGGGAAGTTTCTCTAAGTCAGCTTCAGGTGTTTGGAAAGAACCATTGAAAGAAGGGGGGTCGTGGAAACCAGGAGCTGTGAGGAAAGGCAGCCCCTCCAGCCAGGCTGAACATCCCCCCGTGCTCCTGCCAAGGCATGGACAGCCCGAGCCCCGCCTGGGCTGGGGCCTCCTGGAGATTGCTGACATCACCTGGATAAAAGCACTGAGCCTGTGGGATGAGACAGTTTAACTGTCTGAATATGGCACAGGGGCTCTTCTTGAGATGCTTCTGAGCTTCTCCCAAAATGTCTGTTTTGAAAGTTAAACCTCTGAGTGTTTTACATCAATAGTGAAAATGTCCTCGCTGGGGATTTTCCCCAGACCTACTCCTCAGTGATTTATTTCTTGTCCTCCAACTAGGCTTGTGTAAATTCCTTAGGTTATTTTTTGGGTACTAATTAACCGTGCAGTAGAAATCATATTATACAACTGGTAATGAGCAAAATCTCAGACACACTCATACACCAACCAAACCTTGGCAAATTGTAATTAGCTCAGGATTTGATACTCTTATTCTGCATTTCATTTTTTTTTCCTGAGGAAAAAAAGCCTTACATAATGAGCTCTTTGAACCTAAATCAAACAACATTTTCAGTGGGGACAGGTAATGAAATGTTAGTCAAACCCATTGCAATGGGCAGATCAATCACTGCCTTGTAAGATGTGAAAAGGAACTCTGAGATAATGGTGGCAGAACGGCTCCCACTGCAAATCTTCCAGGCCAAGCCTTTGTGGGTCACACAGGTATGGAGTGGGGAGCTCTTTCTTTCAGTCCCAGAGCACTTGGAAAAGCGAGTTGCCACTTTGCTGAAAGCAGCGGGATTGAGACAAGAAAAGAGGCTTTCGCTTTTGGATCAAGCCAGCAAATTCTCTGTGCCAAGAGGGAACCTGGAATGAGTATTAAGTCTTGCAGGAATGCTGAGGGAACTGAATATGTGTTCTTGGCCTCATGGCAACAACAAGGGAGCGTACAAAGCAAACAGTTGTGAGCTACTGAGCTGAGCTGTTCACCAGGGAGATGAACGGTTTGCTGGAGCTCCACTTTCCACATTAGCATCGTACAACAGCCTCATCTATTAGCACAGTGTGCTCTCATGTCTGAGATGCTGCTGCAGCACTGAATCACTTCCCAAGACACCAACTTTTTAGTTTCTCAGCAATAAGGCTTTTTGGAAAACAAAATATTGGTCCCCCAAGAAATTCTGGTATTTCAGAATTATTATTTTTTTTAGTCCTAAATTGTGATAAAAATCCAATGTTGAAATGCCACATTGGTCAAAAGATCTGAAATATTTCAGTTGGGGGAAAACCTGCAAAATAGCATTACCAAACCATTACCTGTCTCTAATACTGAAGCATTTCTGTGCAATAATTTCCAAGTGTCAGAGATGATATATAACAATAAAGTATATAGGGATATAGACTTCAGAATGTAGGAACAAATTGTTCAGAAGTATTCCTATTTCAAGCTTTGTTGAGCTGCCCGTGTTCCCAGGGAGCGCTTCTGTTCCTGAGGAAACAGCAGTTCCTGGGTTCTGCCGTGCGCTCAGAAGCACTCGGAGCGTCCCTGCTCAGCCGGACGGGCACAGCTCTTGGCACCCAATTTATCTAATGTTTGTTTGTGCTTCAGCTGTAACCCTGCAAGTCTCTTACATTTGCTCTACCTTTGGCATTATCTCTCTCTGTTATTACTGCATGATTTGGAAATTAAATCCAGGCTGTGTTCTTGTCATGCCTGTTGGAGGGCTTGCTTTGGGATTAGACAGTGGCACTGATGGGATGGACGGCTGTTTCAGTCAGTGTAGAGGTTCTCTTTACTGACAGGCACTTCTCACCTGTCAATGTGCTGCCTCATCTCCTCCAGCTCCACCAGGACACTTTATCTACCTCCCTGTCTGTCTGTCTAAAGATCTGTCTCTCTACCCCTCGTGCTCTAACAGGACTGCCGAGCGTTCGTGCCTGCTGAGCACACGCCTTGGGTAACACCATCCATCACCTGCCTGATGAGCCTGGGCTCTGAATTCCTTGAAATACAGAAATGTGCTGCTGGTGATTTGTTTTTTCAAAGCATTTCCCTGGGATTCAGACCATTGTGGCTGAAGGCGCCTGTTCCCTGGGGATGGAAGGAGGAGCACAACCCCAAAGCACCCTCTGAGGAGGGGTTTTATCTCTGCTTTCCTCCTTTCTTGGCCAAGGATCCTGGTGCAGGTTAATCCTTGAGCTGGGCAGCTTCACCCTTTGGATTTTATTGCCTGGTACACAATTTGCAAGCCAAATTGATTAGTGTTCACCAAGGCAAGAACCCAAGTTGCTTGGCCTCTGCAACAGGCCTTCCCTGACATCCAGACAGCCTCGGGGCCTTTACTATCTTTCTAAACACTTTCCTTCTCTCCTGTAGAGCTGCCTTATTACAGCAATAAAAATAACAAGGTCCCTGCAGACCTCTTTATAAAGAACAATTTAGAGCCAGGAGTAAGTGTGAGGATTGGGATGAAAATAGGCTATCACAGTGCTAATGTGATATACAGGTACAATCCCTGTATTATATTGGTGCAGGGAAGTTGTGTGTCTTGGGAAGCAGGGACTCAGTGTGGGACTAGTCTGGGTGACTGCAGACAGACAGACACAGTGGGTTTGAAGGGTCTGTGACAGCCTAGAATGGCTGTGACAGGTTTGGAATGGTGCTGTTAATGGAATTCAAACATCATATAAATCTACCCCAGAACAACATTAATGTTTAGATATGTCAGATTGGAACAATGAATACAAAATGACACCCTGGATCCCATTCTATCCCCTCACTTCTGTGGGCATTTCCAAGTCCTTCTCATGGCCTCTGTCAGCAGCATCAGGGTTGAAGAGAGATACAAAACAAAGGCAAGGAGGTAAAACCCCTCCAGACCCCACCTCACACCTCAAATTTTGCTGTGGGTCTGCCCCTTTGATCTGTGTCATTTCAGATCCGTGAGGAGACACGGGCAAGAAGCAATGGCAAATCAGCTGCTGAGCTTGCCCAGGGCAAAGCAGAGGGTTAAATGACTTGCGGGGGGGGGCAAGAAAAGGTAATTGAAGCTTTTGCTGGTGGTCTGGAGAAAGAGGAGAGGAGAGTGGAGTGGTGTCCCTGATGGAAGTAGTATCTGTGAACTGAGAACCTGCTGGTGGTGGAACTGCTATATTCTTCCAAAGGTCAAAAATCCCAACTGGAACATGGAGCAAAAGAATGTGCTCAGCTGCAGCAGGGGCAAGGCCAGCCACACCATGGAGACAAAAGGCAAGAACACTGCAGAAAAGGAAAGGATTTTATTCCCATCTCCTGCCTCATTTCAAATGGAGGCTAAAGAGGAAACTGGCTGGGATTCCAAAGGAGGATTTCAGGCACGTACATTGCATGCACTTCTGACAGGAGGGGAGCAGTCTGAAGGATGGCTTGTGTTACTGGCACAAGCACAATATTCCTGTATTATCTTTATTTTTTTTGCCAACACCCCATGTGCTTTGGAAGCACAGCGGCTCCAGACATCAGTGGGGCGGAGCAGGTAGAGTTATAAAGGCTTATTAATAAAAGGTTGCTGTATGAATCACAGCCACATGTTCCCCCCTCCTGCTCTCCACACAATTTTTTTATTTTTCGCTTGTTTCTCAGGGGAAGTGAGGTGTTCCTCTTTTTACGTGGATACTTTGAGTACCAGCTGCGCAGCAGCTTTATCCTGTGACCCTTTCTTCCAGAGCTGCTGCCTCCCAGCAGCTCTCCCTGTGAAAGGCTCCTGCTCTGCCTGGCAGCTGGAGCAGTGAGTGCTCCCGGCACGGGAGCCCTGACAAGGGGGCTCTTCTGCTGACTTCCACTGAGGTGTGCTAGATTCCAGTGTTTGCGGTGCCGCTCAGGAGAGCGGGCTGTGCCCGGCGCCGCCGGCTCGGGGACATCCCACCGCCCGTGCTTTGACACACAGCCAGAGACAGACCCAGGAAACCCCCGAACGGCTTTACTTGGAAACCTCACTAAATGGAAACGAAACTGCTTCTGCTCTGACCGCACTCCGCGATAGCTGCAGGGGCTGGCCTGTCACTTCCTGGAGCTGCACCTACAGCAGGGCTTGGCTTAGCACTGCTCTGTGCTGCAGGGAGAGACTGCACCCAGAACCACTGACATTCACCTGTCCCGTATCCTCTGTATCCACCGCATTCCAAGCAAATCCCACTGTTGCAGCTGCCTGGACACAGGAGAGGATTGAATGCCTGTTGCTTTAATTTTCAAAGTAATGAGAAATCACAATCCAAACTGAGGAAATCAGAGCTGAAATGGCACTTTTCAAGGGGGCCTGTAACTCCTGGTGATCACAGCAGTAACTCTGGCCCCAGCACAACAACAGCCAGGGTGTCCAACAGAGCCTGGAGGTGTTGCACAACTTTATCTTAAAAACATTGATGTGAAAAAGGTTATTTGTCACTCACAATGGCTGAGGGAGAAAAATCAGATTACCTGGAGCAGATGCAGTTTGCCACTGTCTGGTGGGATCCATGGACCCACTGGGCCATGAGCCTGGTGAACATCTGGCCTGGAGGCTCCTGTGGGGGTGGAGGAGAGAGCAGGGAGGGGGTGAAATGGGGCAGCAGAATAAGGATATGTCTGAAGACTTAGAGATATGGGTGTACATAATGGTGAAAAAGGCTTTTTGATGTCTAACTTAGCTGCCAGTTCTGGCAACAGCACTGCAGTTGTCTTAGAACAGAAGATACGTTGTTCACACTGTCCTGCTTGTGCTCTGACTGGAAAGTTTTGGGAGACACCTCCAGCTCAATGGGAAGAGGGCTTGCTCAGACCATCCTGTGTGAAAAAGCAGAGGCCCCTGTCTCACCCAGGACCCCCAGCAGCAGCCCCAGAAGTCAGGGCAGAGTTAGAGCCCTTCTTTCAGCAGCAGCCTTTGTGTCTCATGGCCCTCCCGCTCAGCAGTGCCCCGGGAGGCTGAATGGTGGAGGTGAAGGGCTTGGCTGTGTGTACAGGGGGAACAGCTCTGCTGGTGCTGAGCTCTGCTGTGGCAGCAGGCTCTGCACTGCCCACTGCCCCTCTGCCACGGAGCAGATGGCACAGGGAATGGCCAGAGCTTCCACAGGCCCTGTTCTTCTGCTCCCGTCTCTGGCCAGGCACCTGGTCAGCTGAGCACAGGGGGAAGAGAGTCCTGATTTTGTTTGGCTCGCTGCTCCTCCATTTCACCCTCTTGTTTTTGTCCTGGCTCATTCCTTGGCTCCTCTAGGATGTAACTTGGCAGGAGCACAATGCCCAGTGCACTCACTTGGCAGCCCCACTCCTGCTCCGTGGTTTGAGTGTTGCTAAATGGATGATGCAACTGACTTCTGAATCCAGGCCTCTCTTGCATATTAAGTTACTGCTGCCTCCTCAATATGTTTTTCTGTACTATAGACAATTCCCTCTGGTCTTTCTTTCTGCTTTAGTGAGGATTATCTGCCCCATATAAAAAGCCTGTCAGAGCCATCCAACATTTGGGCTGGTCCCTAAGAAACTTAAGGGCCCGCAGGGCCATGTTTAAAAAGTATAAAACATCTTTCTGTGCTGTCCTCCTCAAACCCCCCTTCTGCTGACCAGCTGATCGAGCTCATGGCAGTCAGCCCCCTCTCCCACTCCTCCTCAGCACGGCAGGAACACGCCAGGCTGTGTCCAGCAGCACCTCCTTTCTGCCTGCCTGGGCTGAGGGGGTGGCAGTGGGTGCCCGCCCTGGGCAGAGGGGCGGCCCCGAGCCCCCTGGCAGTCGCTCTCCTCCTCGAGCCGTGCGAGGCTTGCGAGCACGAGATTGCTGTAATATTGAGCAAGGTTTTCCAACACATGCTTTCCTCTGGCAAATCGCCACCCACAGCGCACTGTGCCAACATAACACTTTGACTTAAAGAGGGAAAACTGCCAGATAAATGTTTTAGTTGCAGGCCTGGTTCATTGTTGAATTCTAAAATCTTGGCGAAAGCCTTTGCCAGTGGATGGGGAAGCAGCCTTGCTGTTGATGCTGGTGAATAGGGACTAAAGCAAATGTGTTCAGGAATGACATTTGGTGGACATCACCCGCCAGCTAATTATGTTATGTTCCCTGTTTCTGCACCAAAGGCACACAGAGCAGATCAGGAACAATGGAGTGAGAGACCCTTTAATTGTCCAGTGGTCAGCAAGCAACAGGATTTCTTGTGATTTCGAGACATAGATCAGTGATCTGGGGGCTCTTTCTGAGCCCGCAATTTGCTTGCTCTGTAAGATGCTGATGTTTCATGGTTAGGGGGTATGTCCCTGGCACCAAGCAGCACTTCAACAGGGCAGTACTAGACTGGGGGAAAACCTACATTGCATTTGAGTCCCTGGAACAAGGGTGGAGCCCAGCTCTGTTCCCTGCCATGCCTGGAACCCCTGCACTGGGGTGTTGCCATTCCTGGGCTCTGTTAGCCATGGGCAGCCTCTCCAGCCACCCTGAACACACAGGAGCTGGTGTGTGCACCATCCAGGCACAGTGTCATCCAGCACATCCTTCCAAAACAAGAGGCATTCACACCCCTTTGCTTCCCTCTGCCTGGGTCTACAAGCACAGAGGTGTTAGGACAATCTGTGCTCTTCCGCCCCAGACCCAGAGAACCAGAGGATGAGCAAAATGTCAGAGTTAAGCAACTGGAAGGAAAAGGCTGAACTTCCCTGTCAAAGCACCACTTGCAATAGAAAAAAACAAACTACAGTAATTGTTGGTTTCCTAAAGACACCCTTGTTTGCATGGCCTATATCTTCCGGGGTAGCCACCTACACAGCTTTTCTTCTCAGGGATCATTTATTTTGTTTTCAGATCATTGTCTACGCTAATTGTCTTAAACAAGAGTAACTTCCTTTCTCTTTATCCCCTAGTGGTCTTGATAGGTTTTAATTACCTTTAGGTGGTTCCCCGTGTAATTGCACATCAAGTTCATTAATGATCACAATATGTTCACCTAATAGGTTTCCATTAAAATCCAATGGGTTCCCATCAAAATGAGTTATGGGAACTGACAGAAAACTCACTAAAATCCCAGTGTCTTTAGTTACAGTGAATTAAACATTGTGTCTATTAAGAAAGATAAAAAACAAATGCCAAGACAAAAAATCCATCTCACAAATTGATAAATTTGTATGTACAGAGTTTGCAGAAATGAGCAAAAGGCTCTTACTGCTCTGAGCGCAGTTAACAGTGAAGTTTTGCAACCCTGACCATATCATTAAAGTTTAGATAAATTGGCAGAAAACCAAAAGCTAACTTCATTCCAGTGCATCACCCTTTTGGAGGAACAGAGAGGTCTGAATCCCTTGCTGATCTCACTTCAGTCCTTGTCACTGCATCTGGAGGTTGAAGAGGGTATTAAACCCAGTGTGTTTAACAGCAGCAGTAACTGGCTGTTCTGCTCCTCATGTTCCCTACACCCTCAGTCTGGGTGTGAAAGGGACCTAATCAGAACAATCCCTCAGCTCTTCTGAGGTGCAAACCCCAGTGACTGACCCCTCCTCCCCCCATCCCTTTATTTTATGCCAGGACATGGAAAGAGCAGCTCAGACAGTTCTCCCAAACCTCACACTCCCTCTGAACGATCATCCTGGAAGATCAGCTTTTCCTTGCTTCCAGGCAGGTCTCACTGCACAGTTTGTGCTCTGCCCTGCACGTGTGTTTGCAGCAGCTCTGCCCTGCTCCCTGTGAACCCACAGAGCAGGTCTGCTGAGGAGCAGTGAGAGAGCACAGGGCTGAGGGTGCAGGGGGTCGTGCTGGGGGTGCTCAGGGAGTGCAGCCAAATGGCAGCAGGTAAGAGAACAAAGGGCAAGGCCAGAGCAGGTGGATGGAGCCATTCCCGGCCCTCCTTCCATCCCTGCACCTTCCAATGTGAGCAGATCCCCCTCTCACTTGCTCCATGCCCTCTCACTTTCCCATCTCTCTCCCAACTGCAACGACCTCCTGAGGTCCTCCCGCTCTGCTCTCTTGACCCCGATCTCTTCAGTGACTGGCAGCCCAGGTGCTGTCCAGGGCTGGCTGCAAAGGAGGGGTCATTCCTGCATCTTAACTTGGAATATCTCGAGGCTCTGAGGTGATGTCAGCCCCGGGGCTGTTTGTACCCTCTCATTCCACCTGGATGTTGAAGGCTAAGAGCATCTTTGAGCTGACAAAGTGCCCAGGACCAACCTTTTCCTCAGTACCTGAGCTGCCCCTGCAGTGTTGAGCCCTGCTGAGCAGCTCTGCTGGTCTGTACGGGCTTCTGCTACAGCAAGCAGGACTTCAGAGAAAAAATCAAACTGCTCTAAATTCCAGTAAGCAAATCTGTGACTCTTCATGGCAACTCCACATTATTCCCAGGTTGTTTGCTATTTTCTCTGTTCTTCCTTCCCTGCTGCCTTCATTATCACGCTGAATATCACCAGGGCAGCATGACAAGAATCGAGAGAGACACATTATTAGGACAGCCGTGTTCATACCTCTGAACTGCAGCGTTTGTTAACATTTCTGAGCTTGAAAAGGGGTGAGGATGGCAAAATCTGCTTTTCCAGATTAGAAAGATGTATTTTAACAGCGTGTCTGAGCGAGATATAGGACTTCACAGGGGCTGATAGTGACCATTCAGGGCCCTCCCTGTTGCTGTGGCACACAGGAAGCCCCTTGGGGTGGAACTTGAGGCTTTTGAGGTTGGGATGTGGACACTTTAGTGGGACCTTATGTGAGCTGTCAGAGGACACCATTTGTGATGAGTTCAGCTTCCATTTTATTGCCAGGGCTGTTGTCTGCCTGGGGGTGTGAGTTTGCAGGAGGGCTGCCATGGGTGCAGGGTGCAGCACCTGCTTGTGTGCAGGGACAGGTCTGCTCTAGGACCAGACTGCCCTGCTCTGGTCCTGGGGCACGAGCATCTGCATCACCCTGGGAGAAACAGGGCTTGGCAGAGGAAATCTGGGCATTACTTTTCCTCTTTGAATTCCCTGGTGTGCCCAAGTCAAGTGTGCAGAGCTGCCAGACACAGAGCTTTCCTCTGCTGTCCCAGGCAGTGCCAGCAGCCCGTCAGGGCTGCCCAGGACCCTCAGCAGGGGACAGAAAGTGAACTGAGCTGGCTCCCTGCCACGGCAAAGCCTCTGTGACTGCTTCAGGCAGCTTCCTACAGTTCCCTTAGTGCCAAGAGGGGAACCAGAGGAAGTTCCTACAGACAGAAATGTGTTATTACTATTTCCTGTTACGAAAAGCCACCAAAGCAACACATCTTAGTGGTTTCATTTGTTTATCTCAAAATGAGCTAAGAAACTTAGATTTTTTTTCATCATGTGTAATTAAATTGTGATTTTTCTCTGCAGTTGGTGGAGGTAATTTAGCATTTTAATTAGCTACAAACACGTCTGACCTGAGAAAGAAACAAAAAAATTGTTTTCTGGCACTTACAGGTAAATAAAGTAGTCCTCTTCTCCTCTTGCCACCCAACATTATTCAGTGCTGCTGAAAGGTACCAGAATGCCAACCTTGGAGATGAAATCTTCCTCCTGGCCCAGAGCCCATGTCTGTTCCTGAGGAAGGGAGTGCTGGTGCTGAGGTTCCTGTGCTGTGCTGGCCCTATCTGGCTGTTCCACTCAGTCACATCTAAAGAAGCCTCTGCAGGAGAAGGCAGTGAGTGGAGGACCCTGAGGGCAGCCTGAGGTTTGCAGAGCTGTCTTCTCCCCTCCTTCTCCTCGTTCCTTCTTTCCCCGTGCCCTTCCCTCATTCTCTGGCTGCAGATGTTTCAAAGCCATCCTGACTGCACTGGTCTCCAGTTGGTCATATTTTTTGTCGACTGGCCTTTTTTCTTCCCAGGAACACATGTGCTTTGCTTTCTCTCCAACTCTGTCACTTTTTATTAAACAAAATTTAGGAAAACAAACACCTCTTTGAAAATACTTTCAGTAATTCGATATGATACTGTCTGAGAAATGCTGAAACCACTCCAGGGCTCCAGGAGAGCAGACTGTGGTGGTGTCACGGAGAGTTTTACAGCACGTGCAGCTGGGCCACAGCTCCTGTTACAGCCTGTCCAGGCTGGTGTGTCCAGCCCTGCTCTGCTCCTTGCCCTGCAGGGTGGCTGTTCCAGCAGGGGTGGGAAGGGCAGTGCCTCGTGCTGTGTGTCAGGGATGGGACAAGGCACATCACACAACTGCTTCCCGGCCTGGCTTCCTGGGAATCCCCACCCCGTTCAGGCGAGCTCATCTCGCAGGCAGTATTTTATACATTTGAAACTCTAATTTGGGCCAGACAGTGAACAGCCCCCGGTGCCCTTGCCAAGGAGGAGGGAGATCTGTCTGAGCCGTGTGTGGAGCCCCAGCTCTGCTCCAGTTGGTACAAAAGAGCTCAGGTGATGCCCAAGCTCAGATGGGAGATGTGGTTTGACACGTGACTGCCAGAGCAGAGAGGAAAGATTACGATTTCATATTAACAGTTCTTGGCAAACTCCAGATTCTTCAGCTTTTCATAGTTTGCAGAGGCTCCAAGAACAGAGGCAAACAAAGGGTGAAAAGTATTCCATTCATCCCGTGAACAGTGAGTTCAGGGACACCCCTTATTAACTGAGTCAAGTGCAGAGCTCGGGCTCCAACCCTGGGCAGGAATGCTCTCTTCTGAGACCTGCCTTCCTTGGATCTTTGAAAAGAAGAAGAATGCTTTCTGCATGTGAAAGCAGTAAGTGGGATGGAGCAAATGCAGGGACAATCCAGGGAAACTCTGCTTTCTTGTCAAATTGGGCAGAAGATGTAAGTTTGTACATACCAGAACTGAAAGGCACTTGCACTCCAGAAAACAGTTCATAAATCTCCTTGTGCTCCACACCCTCTCTATAAAGTCCACAGCAGAGAATCCTTTTTTCATTGCCAAAGGAGACACACGCCAAAGAAAAGTTTTAAGGAATCGCTGCTACCATCTGAATCTTCCTTAACCTTTCCCCTTTCCAGCACTGGGGCAGTTCCCACTGCTGTGACAAGTCTTGCAGAGAGAACATGTTCTGCAAAGCAGCAATCCCGAGATTAACAAAAAAAGAGAGTCTTCTTTATACAGATTATCCTTTGAGTTCAGCAGAATTATTGTGTATGCCAAGAACCTATCGGGGCAAGAAAAGCCTTTGGGCTCTCCCTAGCATGGTTTGCACCTCTGCCTCTGGCCCCATGGCTGTGGGAGCTGGGACCTGGCTGTTGGGGGATTCAGGAGGGATGACACCACGTGCTGCAGGAACACTTCCCATTGTTGTTGTGACATCCAGCAATACAAGAGCTTTGTTTGGCTTGAAAGGCACAGGTGCAAACTGATGGGGATTTCAAACCTTTGTGAGCAAAATACTTCTTCCTCTGCCAGCCTTGATATATCTGACGAGTTCCAGCCTTCAAAAGCAAAAGGCATCACCAGGCAGGAACTGTGCCCAGGCACAGGAGAAGTGTCTCTGCTGAGCAGTGTTTGAGTGGAGTGATTTAGGGAATCTCTCTGTGTACAGCTGGTGAACTCTGGCTGAGGTTACAGAACTGCTGCGTGAATGTTTCAAAGTGTGTTGTTTCCACGAGTCACATATCTTTCAGATCAAGCTTAATGGGGGTCCCTTACGTGTGAATAGGTCCCACTAATACGAGAAAAAGGAGGGTTGGAGCGCAGGCAATGGCTCAGATGATTCTGCCTGAGAGCTGCAGGGGCTGGAGAGCCAAATAGGACGTAACGGTGGGCTTGAAGGCAGCGGGATGAGAAGTTAAGGAAGAACTCAGACTCCCCCCTGCACAGAGGAGGCTGGTTAGGAACACAGCAAAGAGATCATCCTCTCAAGTGTGTCCTTTACCACTCCAGGACCAGCCCCACTAAAGGATAACATTTGCATAGGAGAGGGAGAGAGAACTAAAGATACTTTTCTGTCCTTAGGAATGAAGAGCTATTTTCTGCTGTCTCCAAACACTATTCCTCAAGCAGACCTCTTGATGGCTTTCAACAAGCCACTGAGTTATTTTACACACTTAAAAAGCATTCCTGAAAACCACTTTTCAGTTGCACACATCGTTTTTGAGTTGATGTAGTTTCTGCAGGCTCATGATAGGCTGCCACGGGCAGAGAGAGCTTCAAGTAGCAAGGTGTTGAAGGAGCAGACTGGCTTCTGTGAAGGAAACACAGTCCTTGAGGTACTTCAGCTCTGAAAGCTCTCTTGTCCAGTGATAAGTACTGCTGGGAGTAATCAGCACAGCTAATAGCATGTGCTCACAGGAAAGATTTTGCTGTGTTTCCACATGTCTGTGTAAATCCAGGTCCAACTGATAACAGAAGGGGAACACATTCCTTGGAATGAGCTCCCCAGGTGCAAATGGCAAAATCCAGTCTGGGTGTTCCCAGGGTAGGTGACACTCACACAGAGTGAAGGTCAGCACAGACATCAGGGCTCCTTGGAGAGCTCCTCTCGGGAAAACAGACCCGTGGGATTGCTGCTGTGGGAAGGAAACCAGGGGGTGAGAGTCAGCTGGTCACCAGAGAATGACAGGGAATGAGCACTGTGCACAGGCAGGAGGGCAGGCAGGGCCATCCAGCGTGGGATGCCAGCTCTGGGAATGGCCCTTCTCAGGGAGCAGCCTGCCCGTGCCAGAGCTGTGTCCCGCAGGGCTGTGTGGTGCCCACAGGGGCTGCCGTGCTCCCTGTGCCCCGCTGGCTGCAGCGCTGCCACCACACGGGGCTGGGCGAGGCCGGCACCGCCCCAGGGCTGGGCACACACAGGGGCCGGGCACCACAGAGCCTGTGCTCCGGAGCTGCACCCACAGGGGCTGCTCCAGCCCCCACAGGGCTGCTCCAGCCCCCACAGGGCTGCTCCAGCACCCACAGGGGCTGCTCCAGCACCCACAGGGCTGCTCCTGTCACCGAGCTCACTGTCACCGCAGCCACTGCAGCGCAGACAAGCCCCACTAGAAAGAATGCATAAAGGTTAATGAAATACTTGTACCTATTTTAATGAGTGATTAATCTTTTATTACATACTGTTACACAGTCCAGCAGAGCAATAGGTTGCTTTTAGTTGTAGCTTATCATTATCTATGGTAACTTCCACTGCTGTGCTGGTAACCATTTTGGACACATGCTCTTATATATATAACAGGCCAACAAGTCCAATTCATTATTTATTAATGCCTTTTAAGCTGTGTAAAACTGGTACTGTAACATGAAGCATAATCAGGGCAGGTCTGCAAAGTATCTGTGATATTGCAGGACTGGCTGGGAATGCCTGGAAAGACAGCAGTGCTTGGCAGGGACTCACACAGCTGTCTGCAAGGGGAGTCTGAGCAGTGGGACCGGGGGGTTTATGGCACTTTGGGAAATTGGGAATGATGCCATGCTTATGTGGGAAGTGCCCAGCTCAGCCTGGTGCCCAGATGAATCCCTAAATGAACAGCTGAGCTGGGTCAGCCCTAACAGACAGTGGCCTTAAACTCCACCTGAGCCATCTGCCTTTGGCTCTGAGGGAGGCAGGACACTGGCCCAACGAACCTCTGCTCTGGTCACACACAGCTCTGAACCGGTGTCCAAACCTGCCAGCATAACAAAGGAGTGTCTGTGGAGGCACTTCTGCAGCACTGAAGCCTGCAGGGTCTCTGGGAGGGCTGTGCTGCATGTTTCCCACTGCAGTGGCAGTTTGAGGGTGTGTGGGACAGGAGGAGCCCAAGTCCACTGAGATAACTCAGGGGCTGTCCCATGTGCTCGTGGTTGGGTGCAGGCTCCCCCCCTTCTGCTTTCAGCGGTGCCCCAGGTTTGCCTGGCAGCCCCTCTGGGCTTGAAAGGAAACCACTGATGTGGATTTATGCACAGCCTGGGGTTTGTGGGGCTGTTCTTGCAGCGCGACCATGCGTGTGCAGTTTTTAGGTCTGTGCACAGAGAGCAGCTTTTCTCGTTGTTTGCTCTGCTTCAACAAGAGCTGGTGAAGAAACCTCGGAGCGTGAGTCACTGCCTCACTCTCTGGGCCTTGAAGTCACTTCTTAGAAAATGAAATGGGGAGGTACTGTTGCATCCCCCTGATAACTGTCTGCAAAGAGGCTGATGTGAGTAATGATCTAATTTTATCATCTTGTGGTTTGAAGAGGCATCAGGACTGGTTGCAGATCTGTAATTAGTGTCGGCTGGCAGAGGGTCTGTGACGCAGCCTCGCCAGTTCTGAGGCAAGATGGAAAAAAGCTCATGAAGGGGACACTCAGCTCAGGGTGTTTATGGATCTGTCAGGCAAGTGCTGACACTGACTTCCCAGTTATTCTCCAGCTTTGCTGTGGCTGGAATTTGCCACATGGTCCTTAAGAGCATTGGAGAAATGACTCAGGGCAGGATTCACACCATCAGGATTACTTCCATGTGTTTGTTCCAAGCCCAGCTCCCGCTGCTTTGCAAGTCCCAAGGCATTGTAGGGATGAGGATTCCTGTGGAGTGTGGGGTCCTTGTCCTGTTGAAGAGCCTGGAGACAGCAGAGTGAGGAACAAGGATACTGGAACCTGTAAAACCAAATTACAGCTCTGCCTTAGGAGCAGCCTTACCAACACGTTCCTTTTCCTTCAGACTCGTCCCAGGTCACACAACCCTTCTGCTTCTGCACCACTTTGAGGAGAGTACTTGTTACTAATCCCAGCTCAGCATGCATTTTTTTCCTTGTGTCATCCTGCAATTTACTGCTTTTGAGAAACCACGGACTGACGTGGTGCTGAGAACAAGGGCAACACCTTGGATGGCCAGAGTGTGCCAAGAAAGGATCTCCATTTGTTCTGGAGCTGGGGAGAAAGCAGCTCCAGTTCAGCAGGCAAAGGACACTCTAGGTCTTAGAGAACAAAGTGCAAACCAAGATTTTGTTATTTCAGAATCATGGACCCAGTTCTGGACCTTGTCTGAGCATCTTCTGAGTCCTGGGATTGTTTCAGGAAGCCTTTCCTCTTAGTCCTGGGTCCCATCAAGCAGTTCTCAATTCCCCCAAACATCTTTGTTTAATGTTTAACTAAATATCTGTGGATGGGTCTCGTTTCTGTGCTGGAAGGTGCCACATGGAGGGAAAAACAGAAATACACAGAGCAAATGTCCTCTCAAAGGTGCACCTACTGCTCTCCTCAGAGGGCTCAGGGTTGAGGTGCAAATGAGAAGCACCAGGGTCTCACCACCCCCTCCAAGTAACATTAAGTATCAATAATGGAAGTGCTTACAGATACCCTGTACAATTCAACCCTTATCTTTTATTTATAGCTGACAAAGCTCAGGGAAGGAAAAAATATCATCATACTTTAAATAATAGAAGATAGAGGTATTAAAACTACCCAGGCAGTTACAGTAGTTGCAGAAATGTCTCCCAGCAGACCCAAGTGTGCGTACACCGACTGCATTTTTAATTTTTAAAACATATTTCTTTCAAAATTATTCAGCAATACAAGAAAGCCACTTTTATGGGGTGATAAATTACTGTAATAAAGTGTCTTTTGTCCAAGCATACAGACAGAAAGCCATTGCAGGCAGCAGAGGCAGGCGTGAGCCCCCAGAGAGCCCAGACCCATAAGCAGAGGAGCATGTTGATTTGTCTCACATGTTTTTAATTATTTTTAAAGCATCCTATCTGGTTTTTAACTGCAATTTTGCTTTCAGTTAGCATTTATATGAAGGTTTGATGTCTCTGTGAGTTTTGAATGCAGTACTAGACCTTTGCACTGGTTCCAGAGAGCTCTGCTGCCCCTTCCCTGCAGCCCAAGCTAAACGACACGGTACCTGTCATTTACGTGCAATTAGAAATACTTTGATGAGATTTATATTCCTTTGAAACTTTAGAAACTTCTTGTAAGTGTTAACTGAACAAGGAATCATGAGTGATAATTAGGGGTCTGATGCAGCTCCCTTCAGGGCTGTGTTTTATCACAGCCACATCCATCATTTCAGCCGGCTCCTGGATGATTACGGATGCAAGTGCAGTCCCTGGGTTCTCAGTGGACTGAGTGCCAGTGGACACAGGGCTTTTCTCTCCTCCCTCTGGACAGGAGTGTCACACTTGCACCCTTTGCTTCTCTATTAATCATCAGCATTGCTGTTTGGTAAACCTGAGTAGATTCCCTTTAACCCCACTCCTAAATACACCTATATCCCTGTTCTGCACGTAATTCTTGCCCCCAAAGCTATGGTGTTTGAACTTCACAGAATAAAGTACATTTAATTGGACCTATTATTTTCTTGCAGAGGCAAAGCCTTTCAGATCAGGCTTCAGCCTCTCTGTGCCAATGAAAATACACATGCCTAATTATTTCCATTTTTCAAAGAACCTCAAAGGCAGCTGATGAAAGGAATCTTTTGCAAAAGCTCACAGCAAACAGAGTGAAGTCACCTAATGTGCAGGGAGAGGAAGCAGTGATCTCCTCCTGTGTGCACGGGGCCCTGGGAGAGGGTGTCTGGAAAAGAACACTGTTGGGAAATGGTCGAATTCATGTCACCAAAGAGGCTTTTTTGGGGGTTAGAGCTTTAGGGGCATCAAGTGTTTTGGAATAGGACAAAATGTTTTACCCTGCTACTGACACCTGTGCTCACAGCCCATTGCCCAGATTATTCAGGTGTGTTTCTTCCTCAATTTGAGAACAATTCTCTTCAACTGCAGTTTTTAACCTAACACCTTTGGCTTCACTGACCCTGTACTTTTCCTTCTCTAGGTGTCACATACACACAGTGAGTCAGAGCTTGCTGTTGCCCTGCAGAGCTCTGGGCTTAGGGTGCAGTTGTGTTGTTGTCAGCAGAGGGACAGTGTGAGTGAGGCTCTGCACAGTTCTCTCTTCTCCCAGCAGTGCCCAGTGCAGCCCAGCAGCCCAGGACAGCCTCCCCAGGGCTGTTATCATCACTGCCATCTCTTGGCCTCTCCCATATGTGTGAGCAGAGACTCCTTCCTGCTCTATTTGGGAGCCAGCTGCTGTGATTTGAAGGGTAGCACAAGTTTCCTCCACTTAACAGAGGTTGAAAACCTCTCCCTATTATTTTTGTCTTACTCAACATGTTCCTGGTCCCTTGGAGCATGGCAGCACTGCTTCTGTCCTCTGCAGCTTGGAAGCTTTTGCCCTCTGTCCTTCAAGGACAGTGTTTATTATGAATTTATTACCCTCAGAGGGCTTGGTTTGGGCCTAGTCAAAGAGTTTTGTAACAACAGAACACACTTGAATTGAAACAAAGGCCAAACTGATTTTTTGGTCAGCCTGCAATCACTTGCTCAACTTTTATTGACTTTGTCCTGACAATCAGAGAACTTTTCTTCCTCTGGACTTAAGCCCAGCTGGACTTAAGCACATGCTTAAAGCTAAATATGAGTTAAATTACTGTGCTGAATCAGGGCTTTTCTTCTTTCTGAGTTATTTTGCTGTGAATGCATTTTTGGTGCACATGAATATCAACTGAAGCTGTTATGCTAATAAAGTTGAACCTCCTGATTTTAATATTCTACATTTCTTTTCATTCTACATGGAGACGATGATGACTTCTTTTGTATCTGAGATTTACATGCAGCCCCATATTTTAACAGTGACACATAATTTACATGTGATTAGATCAAAGTATTTACTTCCACGAGTTTTAAAACAACAAAATTTGATATTGAATATGCCTATTTTCCACACCTTTTAAGTGAATACAGAATAGAAATAGCAGCTTGAAGCAGCAGAAATTTCAGGAGATCTGAGTTTAAGGAAGAGGTTTCACTGCACTCTCCTCCTTTCAACTGCTGCTGTCATGGCTGGGGAGTGAAGGTGGCAATGTTTGTAGAAATGTTTCATGAAATATTTTATAAGTGCAGTTTAAATTACTTTTTAAGTTGGGTAATCTGCCAAAGCTTTACATTGTTAACAGAGAGGGAGAAATTGCTGCAGAACTGACTAGAGTGCTTGGGAAATGGGAAAGCAATTCCTACCATGAGTTCACTGTGCTTCCCTCAGAGAGTGCATTCCAGAATCTCCCTACCTGGAAGAGATTAGCATGGTTTCTGAGTTGTGTGGGAAATGCAAGTACATCTGCACAGAGATGAACCCAGACACCCTCCCATCCCAAACAGGGTCCACACTCCTTGGGCAGAAATTACTGCTGAGTGACGGGTGTCTTGTGCTGCCCATCGCCAGTGAAATGCAACTGGGGAAATTCAGCACTTCTGAACCTGCTTCTCCTGATTCTCTGTGCTTGAACCCTCCGTCTGCCAGGAGGTGAATTGTCCTGATGGGTCGTGTCGAGTCCTCTGTGTGTGTTTCATTCCAATCTGGCTTGGGATTCCAATCCCGCAGGGATCCCAGCTGGGAGCACTGGGAGCACTGGGAGCAGTGGGAGCAGCCCCTCAGGCACTCACGGCAGCACTGCTGGCCCCCGGGGCTGCAGAGAGGACAGTGCCAGGAGGGCTGGCAGTGTCTGGGCAGTTGCCTTGCAGGAGCAACCCTTCCCCCTCAGCCTGGCTCTCTGGGGAGGGATCCCTGTGCCAGGTACTGGACACTGTGCAGAGCTGAGCTGGGCTGGGCTTGGATTTGAACTCTGAGCGAGCCCTAATTCGTCTGTCTCACAATTCCTTTTGTAACACAAGGGAATCATCTCTCTCCACTCTCTGCCCAGGCACAAGGAGCAGATAATTAATTCTCTGGGGTAGGGATGAGGCTCTGGGGAGGCTCTGGAGGCAGAGTCCTGCCCTTGGAGAAGCAGGAACAGCTGCACTGGCCCTCCTGGCTGGGGATTTTTTTTTCAGCTTACCCAGATAATAAGATCCTTTCTCCTCTTAACCTCTTACCTAGAGTGCAATTAGGGGTAAACTGAGCCGGCTGCTCTGTAAAGAAAGATGTGTCCTTAACCTGGTAAGAACAGCTCCTTAAATATTAAGCCAACGGTGGGAAGAGTGGTCTGAGTCTGTCTGAGCCAGGTGAGCAGGGGAGCCTGTGAGACTCACCTGGCTCAGTGCGAACACCACACAGTGCTTTGATGAGATTTCATCTGCTGAATAGGCTCTGTGAAGCAACAGCTCTGTGAGATGAGTCCTGGCCAGAGCACAGTGCCCATCCTTCCCTCCAGCCCTGCTCCCAGAGCCCATCAGTGCTGCCCACGCTGGTCCCACAGCCCTGCCCTGCCCCGGCTGCTGGTGTGGGTGAGTGTGTGCCCCCCCTGCGTGTGCACAGTCATGCTGGGGAACCAACCCCAGCAGTCTCTGGGGACTTCTCGTGGGAGCAGGCACAGTTAAATGGATCACAGGACACTTTCCACCTCTATTATCTGATTTCCCCTGAATGCATTTGTTCAGGCTCTGCTGCTGTTGTTTGGTGACAGCTGTGCTCACTGAACCATTTTCTAAAAGCAGAGCACATCCAGTTAACCACTTCACCTGGTACAGCAGGGTGAGGGTTGGGCTGGGGAGCTCCCCCTGAGCTGCCTCTGTGGGAATTACTGTGGGAACACAGGGTAAGGCTGGGGCAGAGGGATCAGATGGACTTTTCAACACCACCATTGCAGTGCTGCGGTCCTGGGGCTTTTCTGTGCAGGCCTTTTGTGTGTTTTCTTTCTTTCTCACAGGCAAATAGCAGACAAGATAAGCTGCTACTGCAGCAGATGACTTACATAAATGTTAATGAGCATCTAATGTGTACATAATTTTCCTGCAAAAGGTGATCAAAGGTAGGAGGGTTTTGACAGGCCTCATTCCAGGGAGCAAAGTGAGGCAATCTCAGGCCCAGGGGCCAGAGCTCAGCACTGGAAATGGTGCCTCCAAATGCAGCTGCATCCTGGTTCCATTCGCCTCTTTCAGGTTCCCTTTTAATCTCTGCCTCAGCTGCCTTTCAAGTGAGCAGGATTTTTTTCCCCATGAAAGAAACATTACTCTCTCGGGCCCATTTTTCAGTGTGTTGCTGCTGGAGCAGCTTCAGCCGGTTCCCATCTCCTGCTGCACCACCCACCTGCCCAGGAGGAGCAGCAGCATGTGGGCAGACCTGGGGACACGTGTCCCTGCTCGCCCTCCTGAGGCAGGTCGGGTGGCTGCGATGAAGCCCTTTGCTGTCAACAGAGCACAGGGAGGATGTGGGACACATCCCTGAATTTTGTGAGGGAGTGAAGGTGTCTTCAGCACAGCATCCAGCTGTTCCCACTGACCGTCACTGGTTTGTTGTGGGCAGTGTCAGCATGTCCAAGGACTAGCAAGGCTTTGGATGCTGAGCTCCTTCAGCTCTCCTGGCACCTTGCAGGGCAAGGTTAATGCCTGGCTTGGCTGCTCTAAACCCTTGTGCTGCCGTGTCTGTTGTGCCTGACTCCTCCCTCCCACCAGTCTGCCCGAGACACGCTGTCTGCTCACTGAGCTTACCCCCTCTCTTCTGGGGGTCCCCCTTGTTCCTCAGCAGAGCTGACACTTCCCAACACCCCCCCGTGGGAAGGCCAGAGCTGGGGGGCTCAGTTTGGTGGCATTTTGGCTCAGGGCTGCAGCCTCCAGTGCGACAAACACCAGCTGGACTGATGTCTGTAAAGGCTCTACAGCACCACTAACTGAAAGCAGGGCTTTTCCTCCTGGTTTGCCGAGTCCTGCTCCCTGTAAGGGCAGGGGAAGGAAAGGGGACCCTGCTGAGCCCTGGCTGGGACAGCCCAAGCCCTCCCTGTCCCCTGTGGACCCGCCAGACTGGGGCGGGAGGCCCTGAGTCACCCCGGCTGGTGCAGATGATTAGAGGGACACAAACGATTTAAACATCCCATTTCCCATTGCAAGACGTCCATGACCCTGTAAGGCAAGATCTGGGAGATTAATTATTGCAAATACTGTTGTCAGCAAATTATGCCTCTTTCTCTGTTGTCCCTGATCAGATCAGGATAATTACATTTACGCTTTGAAATGACTGCGGTAGTAATGAGGAGCTCTTGGTCTGCAGTTTGTTTGTGACAGGAAGCTGCCAGCCTGCACAACTGAAGTTTGCCTTGCTCTGCTTTGACATGCAGTGCACGTGGTAGCACTTCCCTTCCCAAACCAGGGCAGTGTAACTCATGGCATCAGGTGCAAAAGCTGGTTTATGAGCTCATAACTCCCTTTATGGAACATTCTTTCAGGGTGGCTAAGAGCTTGCCGGGTTGTGATCATTCCTACCAGTAAACTGGTATTCCTGGGATGTTCGCTGAAGGCTAATGTCAGAGGAACATTTCATCCCTCAAACAACAGCCTCTGCATGGTTCAAACACTTTTCTCTGTAGTGAAAAAAATAACAGAGAAAAAAAAATGAAGCATTAGGCCTTTTTCTTAACAGAAATACTTGGAACATTTCCACTAAAAACATTCCCTAAGAAAATGAACACTTTCCTTCCAGCTCTCTGATAAGCACATTTTGCACAGACAATACTCCTCATTTCCTGCTCACTTTATGACCAGTCCTGGGTCTGACTCATTCCTGTCCATCCCACCTGGCCACTGGTTTCTGGTAAGAAAACAGGCCCATAGATGTGGGAGTGACCAGGTTTTCTCTCCAGAGGACACAGGACTCTTGTTCTTGTCTGTGGTTTTCTACTGAAACACAAATAGCCCTGAACAGCTCTGCTCTCCCGGGGGCTGATGGCTGACTGCAGAGGGACAATTGTGCTGTGTCTCTGCAGGTAGCTGAGCAGACACCTTCCAGCTGGAGCAGGAAAGAGGATACAGGGGGGGTGTGAGCTTGGGCAGCACAGTCATCTCTGCTGGTAGGTCTGAGTTCTGACAGGAGAACAGGAACGTGCAACTAGAGAGGAGGAGCTGCATGTGATAAAGGGCCAGGCCTGGGAAGAGATGGCCATGTCGGGGGTTTGGTGAGGAGACAGCCCTTGCCGTGTCCTGCCTGCCGCAGCACCGCGCTGTGCTCCCGAGGGAGCAGGGCAGGGACGCACCTCCCACCCAGCTCGGGTTTGGAGGCGGCAGATTGGTTTGCCTCCTGGTGCTCCCTGGAGCAGTTCTGATGTGGCAGGCTGCCTCGTGCAAATGAGCCGAGCTGCAGCTGGGCAGCCCAAACAGGTCCCAGTTCCTCCCACAGCCCAGAGCTGGCTTGCAGGTGGCCTGTGCCGAGTGCCAGCCCGCTGGAAACTGCCACCAGGAGCAGGGTGGCAGCCAGAGCTCCCTGGACCGGCAGCAGTGGCTCCATTCCCCGGCACTCGTTCCTCTGTTCCCACCTCTGAACGAGCTCCTCTCATTCCCAGCACCGTGACACTCTGGAGCCAGCTCCTCTCGTTCCAGCTCCTCCCGTTCCAGCTCCTCTCGTTCCAGCTCCTCTCGTTCCAGCTCCTCCCGTTCCCAGCACTGTAACATATGCTGTCTTAATGCCTCCGGCAAAGTGGGATCAGCCTGGCTCTTTCAAAAGCCCTTTCATACAAAGGGCTGACATTTTCTGTGCTTTATTCTGGAGCTGGTTTGGGTTGTTAAAAATTATACCCGGTGGGTAGGAGCTGCCATACCTCCAATTGCTTGTGAGGCTTCTCTGTATTTTACCCGTCTTTTTTATTTTATTTTATTTTGGTGTAAGGAGAGGGGAACGTTGTTTTGAAACAAGTCTGTAACAGGACTGTAACAAGGCGTTGCAATAGATCCAGAAATGTGCAAGTGGTAAATAAATACCTGTCTGAAGAACAAACCACCCCCGGCATCTCAAGGACAAGGCCTCCAGCTGTTCAGTTATTCAGCCTGGATCATGGGCTCCAGCTGGAATTTCTGTTCCACCAGCTTAATTCTACACCATTTTTACACTGGTTTTTGAAAAATGTGTATTTATTCTCTCTCTGCCTTCCCCCATTAGCTGTAAATGCCCTTCAGGGGGTCACACTCTCAAGTGCACTTGTCTTTCTAGAGCTGTGCCCAGCACTGCACTGGGACACTGGACCCAGGGAGAAGGCAGGAGGCAGGCCCAGGCTGGGCCTGAGTCCAAACAGTGGGGACAGCAAACGTCTCCTGTTCTGTCTGAACACAGCACACAGACACAGGGACACACAACAGCCACCAATGCACTGCAGGGCTCAGTGCTCCTCTCCCAGCACCCCCTGGCAGTGCTGGATGTGCTGCCTGCCTGCTCCTGGGGCCTTTGTCTGCTGAGGTTTTATTCTCTCACTTAGTGAGCAGCTCCTCTCCATGTCCCTTGCAGAGAGGCTGGTGGGGGCATTTGCACAGCAGGGACAGAGAAACCAAGCAAGGCTGTGGGAGAAAAGTGCTGAAGGAACCCTCTGGCAAGTCAGGACAGGTGTCTTCCCAGGATTTCAAAGGGACACAGTATTGGAGTAATGGTAGAAATACCCTGGCATTAGGGGAAACCACACTGGGCTGGGAAATGGGGTGTGCATGAGGAGTGTGAATCATTTTTCACGGGAAGTGGCATTGTTTGGGCCCTGTGACTCCCTGCTGGCCAGAGCACGAGGGCACAGCAGTGACTAATCTGCTCCTGCCCCTGTGCCTGTTCCAGGAACACGGTGCTGTGTCAGAGTGGGGCTTTCACTTCTGTTCTGCACGACTGTTTCAGACTCTCTGATTCCATACATTGATCACAGATATTCCAGACAGCAGCTCTGCTCTTCTGGGGCCAGGGTGACATCAGCCACGGGCTGGTTCCTGGTGCCCAGCCTGGAAGAGCCTGTAAGCAGTGCTGGCCTGAGTGCCTGTGTGGGTGAGGGACAGCTTAGGCTGGGGAGGGAGTGATGGTGCTGACTCAGGGGACTTTGAAAATATCTTGTCCTAACCACTTAGGAAGGGAATGCTCTCAGAATTCAGTCAAATAAGTGCAGAGCTGCCCCACAGGGATGAGTCAAGGGGAATCTGGACTGCCCTAAGTGGTGAATGCTATTGTGGAGGACAGCACAGAGCAGCCTGGGGCTGTGCTATGGGGCTGACCCTGGCCTGTTCACCCACAGCCTCAGCTGAAAACACAGTCCTGTCCCTTCCCAGCACCTGCACCAGGGACAGTGTCACAGGCTCCTCAAACTCCTGCCCTATAAGACACAATGAGGAGAACCCCCCTCGCCTGCTACCTGTGGCACAAAGGCCCCCTCACTGTGTGTCCCTGGCACCACATCTCCTCCCAGTGTCCCTCTGTCTGGCTTGCAGGGAAGCATTCTGTCCCTGAGGGAAGGCAGCTCCTGTCATTAAGGGACTGAATCCTTGGTTTCCTCTTTGGCTAATTCTTGCATCAGCTCAGTCCCATGGGCCATGTAGAGGACCCGAAGCTAGAAAGGGTTGATTTGCCTTGTTCTTGCATTGCCTGATGGCTGTTGCCCATTTATACCGTGCTCTGGAGCTTTAGTGTGTCCACTCCGGTCCATTAGATCACCCCACTGAAGTGGAGAAAATGAAACATGTCCTTTCTTTGGCAGTGGCTCTGTAAATAGTAAGAAAAGAGGAGAATTAGACCCTCCCCAGTAGGGAGATTGCTCTAACAATTATTTACTTTGAGCAGGCATATCTATATTAATTTGCTTTGGGTTCGCTTGATTTTCTTGATGAAGATTGCAGCAGACGAGCTTTGGAGGAGAGCGAATTGCTTAATTGCCATTCAATACCAGGGGTATGTCCTGCCTTCCTGCATTTGTAGGGGTTTGTAACAGAAATACGTAGTTTGGGATGAATGAAATAGGAATGGCAGTGTGTGTGTGTCTGTGGGTATGTGGCCAAGCAGCATCCTCTGTTCCAGTGAGCTGGTGAGGGGGGCAGAGCTGCTCTGCTGTCCTACGTCCCCCTTTCACAGACATGTGAGTCTGTGCTTGCAAGGCTCTTGTTGCAATTTCCTAGTGGACAGTAGGAAAGAAGTTATCACACACTGTGCAAAAGGAGGATTGTTTCTACCTGAAACAATCCACGGGGTTACAGCAGTTCAGCTGCACGTCTAAACACAACAGATTTTGTGTTTCCCCTTTTGACCTGGCATACAGAAAACCTTAGGTGAAATATTTTCCAGTGACTGTGTTGAAGTGTGATTCTGTCATGGCCCTCCTGAATTTCTGTGGTCCCGCTTTTTCTTTTCATCATTCAGGTGCTGAGCATACAAATCAATAACTTGTTGTTGACCCCTTTGGGAAATTCAATAGCTATCAATGGGATTCAATGAGAGGTTTGCAGTGGTTTATTCTAACATTCTGTAAGACTTCAAAAGCATCTTTGCACTAAGCTTTAATTTCAGACTTTCCTTCCAGCTTTGATTTTCCCTGGTGAACAGCTGAGGTGGGGAGGTAAAGCAGGAGGCTGGGCTGGTCCCAGAGCCCTGTGTGCACACAGACACACTCGAGAGCAGTGCCCAGCCCTGCCCGGGTTCCAGGCTGTGACACAGCAGAGCGTGTGCAGGAGCTGTGTGTGGGGCTGGGGAGCCCTCAGCCCACGGCCCTGCAACTGGAGATGGGACACAGGTCCCTTTTTCCACTCCTGGGTCGGAGCCCAGCTGCCCTCCTGGGGAACACAGGTGTCACTCAGCCCTGACTGGCACCACTTCTGGAGTGCTTCTGACTTGACTAAAAATAGGCAGTCTGGCAATGTCCAGAGGGACCCGGCTCTCCCCAGGTCTGTCATCGAGCTCCACAGAGCACAGGGACACTTTTGATGATAAATTCCAATGGAAAGAACTATCTTAGCCTGTGGGAATTTCCCTTCAGCGTCCAGGAAAACAGCTCCTGCCCCAGTCATGCCTGCCTTGCTCAGTAGGATGAGGATCTTTCAGAGCTTCCTTGTCTGGGACCACATGGCAGCTCTTGTAGCCTCAGTTGTTAACACTGAGTGCAGCAGATGAGTGTTGGACCAGTGATCCCACTGTCCTGTGGATCAGGGATCCCACTGTCCCATGGACCAGAGATCCCGCTGTTCCATGGAT
>NW_020884901.1:1079406-1099896 GCF_003945725.1 Corapipo altera | reverse complement strand
ATTAGGGATCCCACTGTCCCATGGACCAGAGATCCCGCTGTTCCATGTCCCTGGGGCTCTCCAGGGGGGTTGCCAGCACTTTCCTCAGTCTGTGGAGGCTGTGGAGGCTGTGACTGAGCCTCCCTTGGTCCTGCCCCCACCCTAAGAGGTCAGCCTTGAAAAATGCCAAAATAGATGCTTCAAAACTTGATCCCAAGGTGACAGGTGTCTCAGAAATACCAAACTGAACCCCTTTAAGTTCATTTTGTCCTGTAAGCTGGAATGGACCAAGATAATTTCAGCATTTTATAGTGTCATCTTCAGTTTAATACACAAATTACTTAATGTGGAGTTGTGACTGCAGGAACATACTGCTGTTTCCTGTCCTGGTCTTAGCAATATTGAATTTCCCCAGCCCTACCAGGACTCAGCTCCTCATGCCAATCACAGAGATTGGTCATTAAAAACGGGAGAGAAGAAACAAAGGAGCTGTTCCTGTAAGCCCTGTGCTGCAGCTGATGGGAAAGGCAGGAAGGAGGAGATGGGCTTTGCTCCTAATCAGCCAGAGACACTGCACAGTGCAGAGACAAACCTCACTGTGCTGCAGACAGGCCTGAGCCACATCCCAGCTCCCAGAGAGCCGAGGCTGGACCTGGACCTGCCTCACCCTGCCAGGCTGTCCCTGCAGGAATGAGACCTGTGCTCAGGAGCAATCCTGATGTTGTTGGCACATTCTCCCTCTCTCCCCACAGTTCTCCCACTCCCCAGGATGGTTCCCCTGCCCCAGGCACGGGGACCTCTGCTCAGTGGAGCACAGGGAATGTCAGGCACGGCAGTGAGGGAGACAGCACACTGACCCTGGGATGGGGGAGATGTTTTGGTTGGAGTTTAGGGAGAGCTGTTTGCTCTGTAGGCAGCAAGGCAGCCCCGTGCCCTGTGCTGTGCCAGGACAGTGCCCAGGCTGCCGGGGGCTCGGGGGGGCTGCAGGGGCACGCCGGGCACACCGAGGGGCCATAGAGCAGCTCTACAGGAGCAGCAGAAACACTCAGCCTGGGGCCCCTAGAGCAGGTAGTGGGAGCACAGCAGGCACTGCTCCACTTTGACAAGCACAGGGAGTGATTAATGAGCCAGGGAAAACAGGGTGACACATGCAAATACTAGAGATCTACAGAGGAAATTCTGAGGATCAAGTCCACCTTTGTAAACAGAAATATCTCTATTATTGTGGAAGACAAGGAGGGAGCAGAGAAGCTCCGTGACCTCTCCAGACAGCCTCTAATGATACTTTCTGCAGTTTGCATCAATCCAGATTAAGCTTTGGGCTGACACAGACAGCTCTTAACTAGGCTGTCCTCCAATGGAGTTGCGTGTTCCCCCGTGCCCCGCTCTCCCCGCTGCTGAGCTGGGCTCCACGCCTGACACAGAGGATCTGCACATCCCTTTGAGCAGCTCCCCTGCTCCCTGCTGGCCGTGCCAAACGAGCTCTGGTTTCAGTGCCATCAGGAGCTGCTCTGATGGGGACAGGCCGTGTGTGGCAGGAAGTGGCTTTGGTCTGTAACTTTAGTTGTTCCAGGCAGAAATTGGAGCAGCTCAGAGAACTGCTGAAGGAGGCATTCTTGGTCTCCCAGGATGCCTCTGCCAGTGTAAGGCCACTGACATTGCCAGCCCCTGAGAACAACTGCTTCAGTGTGGGCTGGGCCTCAAAAAGCACTCCAAATTTGGGAAGCAGCGTCAAGCAGGGCTGTGGTCAATGGGAAATGCCGCTGTGGTGTCCTGGGACGGGGATGTGCTGAGCTGGGGCAGGATGAACGGTACAGAGGTTCCACCTCTGTGGTGAGAGCAGGGAATGTGGCTCCTGGTCTCTGTCAGCCCTGACAAATGCACGTCAGGCTCTGCAGGAGCTGCAGGGGGCACAGACCAGCCCAGTTATTGCCCACCTGGGCACCTGAGCCGTGCTCCGGGGGCACCACTCACCACAATGCTGCTGCCCAGCAGAGCACCAGGCACTGTGCTCTCCTGTGGAGAGAGACTCCAAAGAGGGGGTCGGTAATTATTCCTCTGCTCTCCATCTGGGGAGGAAAGCCTTGATCTCCAGCACATGGTCACACACTGGAAAGAGTTTCCTGCCAAAACAAACTTTTGAAAATTTCCCATGTTGCACGAGAGGGGAGAAGCTGTAGTATGAGCTTTCAGAGCTGCCTTGGAGTCCATTTCCTTTAGATAGCAAACACTTCAGTGTAAGTAGGGTTGAATAATGGGGAAGCTCCTTGAGCCATACTGCTCCAGGGGACTCATCCACAGACAGTCGTGGATTCATTTGCATCAACTCGAGTCTTCACCCGGCGCCTGCTGCTCATACAAGTTGCCCCAGGGGTCTGTGGGGCCCTTTCCACCACAGTACAGTGCAAAAGCAGGATCTCAGCACAGCCTGGTGAACACGGAGAATTGTTCTGGGGCAAGTGGGGACACGGGGAGATGATTGAACATGTCATGTGTCAGTCAGGGAAGGCCATACCTGTAGCAGATGAGGGAACAAAGTAATTGACTTTTCCAGGCTCTGTTACCTGGAAACTTTCTCCCAGCTGGTGTGAGCCTGCAGGAACACACAAGTGTTGGTAATTGCGATCTGCTCTGTGCACATGCTGCTGAGGTGAAGCCTTCTACTTCTTGAGGAGGCATGAGCTTGGAAGGGTTCTGGGCTTGATTGTCATTCTAGACAAGTGTATCCTGACATCCTTTCCTTTTTACTATAAATCAGAAGCAAAATGAATAAATTAGTTATTGAAGTTCCTTGTGGGCTTCATTGATGCGATTGCAGGTGGAAAAGACAGGTAACATAACCAGAGGGAATTGGTGTCAAGGCTGCTCCTTACAGACCCAGATTATGTCACCAATCAGCTGGTGAAATAAAGAGATTTCCCGCGTATATTTAGTAAATCAACATGACAATGTCATATACAATCGGAGTTAATTAGGCAAACCCTCTTGCTGTGTAGAGCTTATCTCATGCCTTAGAGGTAGAGAGGCTTCCGTCACCACTGGGCTCTGCAAGTGTCAGGGGGAGCTGGTTGCAGCTCGTGTTGAGAGGCACCTGCAGCCTCCTCCTCCTCCTCCTCCTCCTCCTCCTCCTCCTCCTCCTCCTCCCTGGATGCTGCTCAGAGCAGCCCCCTGACCTCGGGCTGGGCAGTCTCGTGCCACCAACCCCAAGAGCGCTGGGGCCTGGCCTGTAGCACTGGGTGCTGCTGTGAGGGGCCCTGCTGGGCTGTGACATACAGGGGAGACAGGAATCACGTGGGGGAAGCCTTGCATTTCCCACTTCATCTCAGTGCTCCCTGTGTGTCCTTAGCCCCTGTGACCGTGACCTGCTGTATTGCCAACAGCAGTTGTGCCCCAACAGCACCCACCGTGGGATGTTGTGACACGTGACACTCACTGCTGGGGTCAGAGGGCCAGCAGTGCCAGTCACCCCTGCCCCTGCTCAAGCTGCACAGCTTCCTGGCACGGCTGGGGCCAAGGGCTTTGATCCCTGAAGGCCCCTCCTCGTCTCTGCCCCGGGCAGGACAGGCTGAGTGTAGGGCAGCGGAGGGCCTTGTCCAAGGTCAGCCCATGTCAGAGCCAGGAGCCCTCCACCATTTCCTCACTCTGACCGTGGGACTCCCATCTGGTTTGATTTAGCTGTCAACCCTGGAGCAAAGAGTGGCAGTAACAAAAGGCTTTTTCAGACATAATCCCACTAAACGGAGACAATCCTGTTATGTTTCCAGGCGACAGGAATTGAGACTTCAGTGCCAGAGTATGAGGACTCTGCCCTAAGGGCTTTGTTTCAGGACTTAATGTCAGGTGATCTCAGGGCCAGCCTGGTCTTTGTGCCCGAAAGCAGCATGGATTAAGCCCTAAACATGTATTTTTAAACTGAGCAAAGCCCAGGAGGTGTGATAGACAATCTGGGATGGGGAGGAAACACCAGACCAACATCCCAATAAGAGGAATTAGTCTGGCCAAGACAATGGCAGCCGTGAATCTCGGAGGGGCATGGCCTGACATGCCAGCTGAGGGCTGGGCTGCCCTCCCCATGCCAGCTACACCAGCCTGCCAAAGTTCAAATGTCTGACAAGCATCAGGCTGCAGCTCCTGTATTCCCAGCCCATGTGTCCCCGATCCCCAGCAGAGGCCAGTTAATACCCAATTAACAGGACTCTTTCTAATGAACTGAGCCTTAACCGCCAGCCACTCCATCCTTTAATCTCTCCCTGCCGGAGTGGAAGGGCTTGGCAGGTGTCACTTCAGGCTGGGGTGACAGGGCAGATCTGCCCTGCCAAAGCACAGCCCCTCCCTGAGCCCCCTCCCCAGAACACCACTCACCCCAGGGCAAAGAGCATCCCTGTTTCCATGGGCCCTGCAGCTCTGAGTTCATCTCTCCGTGTCCAGGAGCCAGAACATGTTGCTTCCCCGGCCAAGGCAGGTACCCCAGTTTTCCTCAGCTGACTGTCTTGGTCTGTCACACTCTGAGAAAGCTGTTCTCCTGCTCCTGCCTGCCAGAGCCCCTTTTGGAGCCATGCTCAGTGTGAGGCCCCAGTGCCATGGCGTGTGCCCAGGCAGTCTCTTCGCTGTACTTGGTCCCCAAAAGCACGAGTCAGCAGCCTTGTGTAAGGCCCAGGGATGCAAGGAAAAGCAGACCTCACTCAGGAGATATGGCCATCCCAGAGCCCTCACCAAACAAACCAGGACTGGGTGTCTTCAGCTGTAATTTCTCAGAACAGAGAGGAGCCACACAGCCCTGTGTCCCTTCAGCACCCCAGAGGGCTGGACCTGGCTGTAGGGAGCTTTAGGGCTTAAAGCCCCAGAACAAATTGTTGGAGCAGATCTCAGACTCTGTGCCCCGGCCTTTGGCTGCCTTAGCCACAAAATAGCTCCATACACACGACGGGGACAGGAGACAGGGAGAAGAATATGGTCTCCTGGACACCATTGCTTCTCCAGATTTTGGGGAAATTACTGGCACAGCCCCAGACACTGACACACAACCTGCTGGCACTCCTGGTGCTGGGACAGGCTCTGGCCTGGGCTGAATTTTGCCAGTTGCCTTGCTAACACATGGAGCCAGGCAGCTCCTGCCATGTGACCCTGTTCTTCCCTAGCCGGGCACAGAAAGGTTTGAGCTATTCACTCTTTGTTCTCTAGAAGCCACTGGCCTAAAGCTGAGGAAGCAGACTGGATCCTAAGGGATCACTGAGGAGCAGTAGACAGGATCCTGTGGGATCTGTGCAAACATATTGCTGGAGCAGCTTGTGCAGCTCCCCCAGCTTGCAGCCAACAGTGTTGAACAGCAGAACTGAGCGTGGAACAGCTTCCCTGCAGACCCCATTAGCCTGAACTGGAATTGCCAACGTAAGGCAGGGCCCTGCAGCCCTGGAGAGGGGTTGGAGCTGGTCTGGGGCATCCTGTCAGAGCTTCCCAAAGCAGGGGGGAGTGAGAGTCAATGAGCAATGACTGTGCCCTTTTTGCTCCTGGGCCACCGCTTGTCCATCGCTCCCAAGCAAAGCCCCGCTCCCTGCCCGTGCCAGCAGGATTCCCTGAAGGAACAGGCTGCTCTGAGGGTGTCCTTCTGCCTTTGCTGGGGTGGGGCTTCTCTCTGCCTTAATTTTCTCCCAGGTGAATTTCTCCTGTGCCTCTAATTAAGCTCCTCTTTGGCTTAGGACTGTGGCCAGTCTGAGCAGTTGTAAATTACCCCATCCCCCAGACAGGCTTTGTCCGGCTCTCAGCCCCCTAATTACTCTGCTCAGCCCCCAGAGAGGAGGGGTCTGCTGGAGGCAGACTGAGCAGAGAATATCAGGGGCGACAGACCCTGCTTGGACAGCAGCCCTTGGAAAAGTGGCCCAGCACAAAGAGCTGCAGGCACACCCGAGCAGAGCCCTGTGCTGGCGTAAGGAATTAAAAACCCTTCCCTTGCACCTCTGGGCTGTGGTCAGGAGTCCCCCCTACCATGTGTGTCACAGGCTGCTGCTCGCCCATGGCACAGTGTCCTGCCCAAGTGCAGAGCTGATGGCGCATCCCCAGGGCTGTGCCCAGCCAGCTCTGAGCGAGTCCCTTCCTCCTTGCCCCCGCAGCACTGCGCTGCTCTGATCCAGGGAGGTGGGGATGCTGTCCCTGCCCGAGGCGGTGCCCAGCCGCTGGAAGCACCAGAATAGGTGGCTCCTGTTTGCTGACGCAGTGACTCCCCAGCAGCGCTTCAGGGAGCTCGCTGGGGCAGGACACCGTGAATGAGGGCAGTCGGCTGCTCTGGGAGAGTTTAGACGCATTTATGTAACACGTGTATCTCACAGCCTGTGAGATACAGTTCGTCCTTGGAAGGAGACACGCTGCGAGTCACTGGCAACTTCCTCTGAAGCTCCTTCTCCAGCAGAGCTCGAGCAGCCCTTGCATGTTGTGAGTGTTTGGATTTGTTCACAGGAAGTATTTGGACAACGCAGCAATTCTGTGTTTTTTGTTTTCCAATAAACAAACATGCACAGAAGAGTTGGGCTCATCCACTGGGCTGTGCAGGACAAGGAGTGAAGAAACTTGTCCAGCTGGGCTTGGGCAGAGAGGCACAGGGGACACTCCTGCTCTGGGACAGAGGGACAGGCCGCCCTGTCCAGCACCTGGCACTCACTGCCATGGGCAGAGGAAGGGGCACCTTTGGGCACAGCAGTGTGTGTGCCCTGTCCCCCCAGGGCAGGGCAGCTGCTTCGGGATCACTCTTTATGCAAAGATTAAAAGAAAAAATGCTCCTCTCTGAGCTTGCTGCTTTGTCTAAGTCTTGAATGATTTTCTGTCACTAGGTATCAAACTGCAGTTGAAAGGATTTCCCGTTGACATTTAGCAGTATTAAATTACAAAATAACCACAAGTCAGCCACTCAGTATGATATAAACAGTGGGATTTGACAGAGCTTTTTCTGGCCTTGGGGACCAATTTACTCTTTTTTACAGTCCCAACTCCAGTCATCCACTGGTAATGCACAGCGCCTTTTGGACACCACCTATTTGGAATTAGAGACACATATGGCAGAGTGTAATTACCTATTTACTCTGCTGCTGAATCAGCAAACTGAGGCTAGTTAACATTACAGCTCATAAGCCCCTTTCATAAACATGGGTGAGTGCTGGAACTGAGCAAAATTAATGCAAAAGAAAGAAAGAATTCCTCTCAAAAGGGGAGCCAAAAAAATCAGATGATTTAACAGGGAAAAAATGGACTCTCGATGCTTCCTGCGAGGAAGAAATCTGAGGAACCCCGGCCAGGCTTCTGGGAGGAGGGGCCTGGACCATCGCTTATTCCCACTGGTGTAGATCGGGAGTAGCTGTGGAAATGTCTTGCTGAAAGTCTAAAATAAATGAGAGGGAAGTCAGGCACATTGGCCAGAGCTCCAGCTCAGCTCCCTGAGGAAACAGGCAGCTGGTCTGAGCTCTGGCTCTGCATCCTGCCGCCCCTCGGGGTCCGGCTCCAGCCGGGCTGTGTGCTGGCTCCGGGGGCTGGGCTGCCACTCGCACTTGTTTGCACCGAGAGGGGATTTCGCCCCTTTCCAGCTGTGACACCGGGGCTGGATGGGCACAGGACCCGAGCAGGGGCTGAACACCCCCGGCTCCCGGCTTGTCCTCTACACATCCCCCGAGCCCCTTTGCAGCCCTGCCTGCAGGTGAATACCCAGCACAAAGTGCTCCGCAGCCTGTGCAGCTCAAACCTTTCCTGGGGAGCAGAGCAGCCAAGGTGGGGAACGCTGCCCAGGCAGGAACGCTGCAGGGAGGGAGAGGCACCGCCTGGCTGGGGAGGCACAGGGGCTTCCCCAGCTTGGGGCCCTGGAGAGCCCCTGGGACCCTGGAGAGCCCCTGCAGCCACGGAGAGCCCCAGCCTGTGATGCTCCACTCGCTTCAGAGATGACTCGGGTGGGATGGGGATGAAAGGCTTAACTTCCACCAGTACCAGGTGCTCCCACAAGATAAAGGAGCAGTGTCCTGCCCTCGGGACACACCAGCCAAGGGCAATCTGTCCAGTGGGTGACTGGACCTCTCAGCCCCGCGTCTCAGGGGTGCTGGGGGCTGCTCTGTTCCTGTTGAGTGGTGTGGGGGGGAGACTCTGGGGGACCTCAGCACCTGTCCACTCTTGGCTGCAGGATCTGATGGCTTCTGTCGTAATCCAGCCGCTGGCACATGGTTGTTGTGTCCCCAGCCTGGGGGGCGGGATGTGCTCTGCACCAAGGGCTCGGCCTCAACACGACCAGGGGCAGGGGAAGGAGGCAGCTTCCACTCCTCCCCAGATGTGCCAAAGAGGCAGAATAATAGCAGGAACCTAAGCTGCCAGCAGGAAAGTGAGAGACTCTTCTGGAAACCACCATCTAGAGCTGTAGGAACATGTTTCTCCTCCCACTGACTTTCAAAGCTTTGCAGTGATTAAGACACGTCCCTGCCAGGACTCCTCCGTAAAGCTGCTGTTAGGTGGTTTCCCTGTGGGACAGGGTGAGGTACAGGACTTCCCAGTGATCTGAAGCGAGATAGGAGAGGAGGTGCTGTCCCTGGCCCTATCCACAGCTGGGCCTTGCTTGTCTCTCTCGTGGGGAGCAAAGCATAACTGGAAATACTGCCACAAAGCTGGGCCGCAGCACTTGTATGCCCTCATTCTTCCCTCTGCTATTATTCTCTCTGCTAGCATGGATTTTGTACTTGAAGCATTAGTTTCCCAATCTGTAAAACAGAGATGGAAACCATAAGCCTCGCAGGAATATTTTACACACTTCAGATGGAGTTTGTCTCATCTGAATTCACATCTACCTGCCTCTTCCCCCCAGCCCTGTATCTTTTTCTTTCTCTGTGATTTCAGATAGAGTCCCATAAGTCATGTTCCAGGCCTAAATTAAATGACTGCTTAGAAGTCAAATCCCATCTGTGGCATGCCCTGTGACCTGGCAGTCTTCCTTTCCATCACTTGGAGCTGGCAATGGCCCAGGGTCTCAGGGAAGTTCTGCAGAAGGATTGTCAGGCTCCTGGGATTTAGTTTAGATCAGTATTTCCATCCCCAAAACCTGTTTTGGGGGGAAAGGGAGAGAAGAAAGCAGTTTGAAGCAGAGTTTTAAATTGGCCATGTAAAGTCCATACACTTAAAATATGAAGCAATCTGTTTTAGATCTGAATTTGCTGGATCCTCCTAAAGGCTAAGGAAACTTAACTACAAGAAGTCCTGTGTCTCCCACACTTGCTGTTCCTGGGTTCTGTGCTCTCTGAACATCCTTCCCTGTGTGCTGCTGCTGCTACAGGGGAAGGGGCTGCAGTTTGATATCTTGGAAGTGTGAGAAGTCTGATTTTTATCTCAAGTGAGCATTTTTGCTTAATTTAATACCATCACTTTGAAGTACCTGAGCACTGCACAAAATGTACCTAAAGAATGCGGAGGGACAGCAGTAAGGACAGGAAGCTGTTATAAAAGCAGCAGGAGATGTGATTGCAGCAGGGCAGGCTCAGGCTCTGGCCCCATCACAGACAGGGTGCCAGCAGCTTCCCTGGGGAGGGAGACAGAGTTGGGACCCACTCCAGGACTTTTCCATGGGAATTCAGCAAGACCTATTTTCTGATGAAGCCAAAGTTGGCAGCACATGTAGCTGAGCCAAGGAGTTCACTCCAGAACATGGTGATTTTTAATAAAGTCACGATTGCTGCTCTGTGCTAAATGAGTCATTTTAAAGTCAGTCCCTCATAAAACAATTGCTTCCCAGATCTGCTCCCTTCTATACATGTCTCACCAGCACAGCACACTTTTATGGCACAAGCACCACCTTCGCTCATGTTGCTGCTCAGCAGTCCCTGCTTGTTCTCTCGGTCCATCAGCAGCGACCTCCGGGCCGTGCACAGTGCCAGGGAACAGCAGGCTGGGCGGGAGGGCTGGCACATCCCTCCTCCAGAGCCCAGTTACAGTGACAAGTGCCTTGGCGTGTGACACCGCCCCGCTGGGCACAACAGGCCCTGTTCCTGGGCTCGGGGGCCAGGCCGTGCCCTCTGGCCGTGCTGGCCGGGCAGGGGTGGCCGTGGCTGCTGCTCTCAGCACGGACACTCATCTCACCGCTTTCTAGGCCACTGGCTCTGCACAGACTTTGGCAAACCGAAATCTGTGTTGGAGCCTCCTTCAACTGCCTGCCAAATTACATAAAATTATTTAAAATTGGCCACTGAGCTAAAAAGGTGGGGGTGGAGGAGGTGGGGGAGATGACAGATGGATGGTGTGAGCGCAGGAGTCTTGAGTCCTTAGGAAGCCAAGCTTAAAACATTCAGGAAACCGAGGAGGTCTCTGATCCATGAACCCCTTTGTTCCGAGGAACTAATCTACCCAAACCGACCGAGCTGCTGGAGTGCAGGACGTTCAGTTCACTTTGGTTGTTTGCTGTTTGCAGGATGGTTCAGTTGACTTTGTTTGCTGTTTGAGGACGTGTGTGTCGAGGTGATGGCTGGGAACAGGGCACGTCTGCATTATTGACTGCAGATCACAACCTTGTAAAACAGCGTCGTGTAAAACACACACTGTGAGCATTTGTAACCTGAACACAAACTGCCAAACACACGTTCACACCACTCTGGTATTTTGGTTTAATATGTATATATTTTCTTTTACAATTTGGACCTAATGAAAAACATGTGGTTTGTGCTGAGTAAAAGGAATAATAGGACTTTGTGCCGGCTGTGTCAGTCCCTGCTGGGCATTGCCGGCCGCCTGTGCTCTCTTGCT
This sequence comes from Corapipo altera, assembly GCF_003945725.1. Classification (NCBI taxonomy): domain Eukaryota; kingdom Metazoa; phylum Chordata; class Aves; order Passeriformes; family Pipridae; genus Corapipo; species Corapipo altera. Next base: position 1,089,168 of record NW_020884901.1, on the reverse strand, counting down.
GGCTTGTGACTGCAGATACTGCGGAATGACTGGAACACGTTCCTCATCCCCACCCAAACCTGAACACTGTGGTTTCCAAAAATGCTGTTGTCTTGGCAACCTTCCAGATCCTTTCTGGGCATTTAAAACTTGGCTGAAACTAGTGGAGCAAAAGCACGTTCCAAGTGTTTTCCCAGGCCTCTGGCACAACACCTGACTGCGACGCCGCTTTCTTCCCGATACTGGGTCGCTTCAGTTATCTTTGCTCTTCTTTCAGCAGCAGTGGCACCCCTGTGGTACCTCCCTGTTTCCTTCCTGTTTAAAAGAAAGCCCCAAATCCACCCAGTATTTGCACCAGGGGCACGGAACCATTTTTGTTCTGTGGTTATTCACATCTGAGGACTGCAAACAGCAAGGACAGCGACGCTTCACGGGCTCTCCAGAGAGCTGAGTCAGCACTTTCAACTTCCTGAGTGGTACAGACTTAAGAGGGCATGAAACAGGGCTGCTCTTTAGAAACAGCACAGAAACCCTACAAATGCAGAAAACCGCTCAAAGAAATGTAAATTTGAATGAGTACCATTGAAACACACAGGAAAATCCTTCATTGTGAATGTAAATTTAAACAAAATCGTCTACCTCCTGCCTTCCCACACAAAGGAAACCTGCTGCCTCTTCCCTAGGAGAGTGTTTTACCAAGCTCATATGAAACTCTTTTTACAACATCCCTTTGTCTCTCTTGGAACCTGACCAAGAACTATAAGCCTTTAAAGAGAGCTTTTTGCTTGTTCAGGCCCAAGGGGAGTAGCTGGGTATAAATAATGGATCGGCCTCTTCTGTCTCCTCCTCTTCTGTTTCTGTTCTGCTGCTCCTCACAGACACAACCTGGGAAAGGTGTGGTGGTGCCTGCAGCAACGAGAGGGCAGTTCTGTGCTCTGCCTCCAAGGAGCTGGATGATAAAGTGAGGAACAGCTGACAGGACCAGGGCTGGTATGTGCAGCCCAGCGGACGTGACGCTCCAATTTTAGAAAACTACAGCTGGGGAGACTTGCTCTCTCGCTGGACCTTGCTGCTGTTTTCCATACAGGGAGCCTTGGGAGAGCAGTGTCTTATCTGTCCAGCCTGCTCAGCAGTAACAGCCCCTCATCCAGGCAGCTGGTGCTTAACAGTCAATACCTTTGGAGCATACACCTAGCCAGGGAAAAATGCTAGGGATTTGCAATACACAGCCAGGCAACATGAACTCCTTGTTTTTCTGAGGTGAACAGCTCTGCCACGTCGTCCTGGAAAGCCACAGTTGTCCTTTGTTTTCAATTTTGCCAGTTCTGCATTTTCCATCTCTCCCTTGCCTGTGTTGTAACCCCAGTGGTCCAAGCAGTCCTGCTTCCCACCACCCCCCACTCCCACCCAGCCCTGCCTTTCTTCTACTTTCATCTTGTGCCTGCTAAACTGTTAAAAACCACCTCCCCACCTTTCCTAACAGTTACCCTGAAATGTTCTCCTCCCCAGTTTCAGATTCTGCCTTGAATTGTCAAGTTTGGCACTGGCAGTTTGTCAGAGCCCCAGTTCCCACCCATTGCTTCTCCACTGCTGTGGGTGTAAGGAAGGGAGGTAGGTGCTGTTCTATGGTCCCAAAAGGAAAGGCTGTATTTATCTCCTGGCAAGCAGAGTTAGGAACTTGAGTGAGAGTGTATATCTGCTCTCTCCTACTCCTCAGTTCCCTTCTTGGTCTCTCTGGGCAGATTAAGGCTTTTGTGCTGTTTTTACCAAGGTCAGCGATCTATTCTTTTGTATTCACTGTTCTCCACTCAATTAGTTGAGGGCATTTAACATGGATTTTTCATATTTGCATCGCAAATTCTAAATGATCCATGGAAAGCAGCTGTTCAGAAACTTCTGAATTCACCATCCCCAGTGTGTCAGAGCAAAGAACCTTTGCCAGCCGTTTGACTGGGGGCCTGTGTAGTCAGATGGGAAGCTGTCAGTCATTGTGGTCTGCACTGAAGAAATTATGTGATATTGTGGCAGCTGGCTTCCATTTTACATTCCCTACAGCCTCTTCTTTACCTGACTTGCTATTTACTGGTAGCTGTGCTGGCTGAGCAGTAGCTGCAGACCTGTGTAGCAGCATCTTCCAGTCCTGGCAGTGTCCAGTGTCCTTCCACGTCTTCCTGCTGCGCATCCACCTGCCCCCCTCAGGGAGCAGCAACCCAGCCCACAGCAGGCTGGCACCAGGCATGGGGCACACAGGCACAGGGTGCAGCCAGAGACAACCTCCATGTGCCACACGGCTCTGCTGTCGTACACACACGTGTGCAAACACCAAAACCACACGCCCAGAGCTCTGTCGGCCCTTCTGCATCCCCACCCCGTGTCCCTGTGGCCATTGCATTCCTTGCTGCAGGAACAGCTGGCTGAGGGCCAGAGCCTGCTCTTGCTATCTCCCCTCTTCCCTTCCTTCCTTTCTTCCTTCCCTCCCTCCTTGGGCTCGCTGGGTGTGACAGTCCAGCGGTTGTTTATTGCCTTTGTTTCCCCATCTAATCAGATCTCCTTCCCTGACATTATGCAGCTCAGCACAAGCACTCCAGGTGGGATGAATCCAGTTCAGTGCCCTGCTCCCACCCTCTGCTGCTCCTACCACTAATGAACTGCAAACAACCATGTTCCCCATGTTCAACCTTCACCCTGTCCAATGCATCCATAATCTAAATATAGGCCATAATTATTCCGCCGGCGTCTGTTGGCCCATTGACAGAACTGACAGTGGCAGAGGTCGAGAGACCCTTTGCACCTTTAATATATTCCCTTAACCATTTCCCTGCCACTGATTGTTGCAGTCTCCCTAACATTCAATAAATGTCTGGGGTTTGTTCTTTGGCTGATCCAAATCTGTTCCTTAGTCTGGCTGGTTCCTGTACCGCTGAATGCTGATTATTTTCTTCCCTCTAATTGGGACACTTTGTTTGTTTATCTGGTTGTGCAATCAAAATGTGAACCCAGGATGCTCTTTTCCAGCCAATGACCTGCATCTCCCCGAGATGCAAATCCCAGTGCCTGAGAAAATGAGTGCAGGAATCGATCTCCTGGCCAATGCACTATTTCCATGTTGGAAGCAGAGGCACTGACTTTCCATATTATTATTTTTATGGCCCTATGGAACAAACAGTTGAATATGGTGCTATGAGAGTGAATGGTGGGGGGAGAAGCTAATTTGTGCTGTAAGTAATTTGATCACAAATCATTTAGAGAATGTAAATTGTAGGGCAGAGATGTCACTCCTGGCAGGAGGTCGCCTGTGTCACCTGTCAGACAGTCCCCAGTGGCGATCATGAAAATTTCTTTGTGGGATTATTAATAAATAAACATAATGCTCTGCATTTCTGCAGCACCTTTCAGGGCAGGCACAGAAAGCACTTCAACATTAAGAACTCCATTCTGCAATTATTTTAACTTCCTTTCAAAATATTACTTTAAAGGCTAAATTTGTAATTTGTTTGAATGTTTGAGTGTTACCATCACAAAGTGGTATTAAATTTAAATGACATGATTTGCACCTCCACCTCAGCTCATGTTGAGGTAAAGTACAATCTCCATTTGACATCTTGATGAATTAAGTGAAGAGACAAGTCCTCAGTTCTGAGATGTATGTTAAGTGTTTGCAGTGCAGTAGCTCTGGGAGAGTGTAACAGTGGTTGGGAGTCCCATGTGCTCCTACAATGGACAAGGTTTTTGCCCCACAGAATTTAATAGTTCAGTTCAAAACTAAGAATGGCAGCAGAAGAGAAAGGAGGAGGTGGTTGGATGAGACTGTTTTGACCCCCTGTAAGTGTGGGACATCCCCCACGGTGTGGGACACGGGGCTCTGACCCAGAATTGCCGAGCTGCCATTCAGTGTGCAGGGAGGTACTGCTGCCCCTCTGGAGGAGTTCAGTGTGCAGGGAGGTACTGCTGCCCCTCTGGAGGAGTTCAGTGTGCAGGGAGGTATTGCTGCCCCTCCAGAGGAGTTCAGTGTGCAGGGAGGTATTGCTGCCCCTCTGGAGGACAGGGCCTGGCTGTGCACCTCGATGTGTGTGTCCCTGGGTCTGTTAACAAGCCACAGAGCACAGGGGCAGACAAAGCAAAGATGGAAGAAGAGCTGTGGGTGTTGTATGATCCCTGTGTGTTAGGCCACCAATAGTGCCGCAGTTTTCATTTGCATTCTTTTGTCCCTGTGGATCCATATGATTAGTCTGAAATGTAAAACTACCTGCAGCTTTCTCTGGGCAGGAGTCTCCTTTTGTCCTGTTTTTTGTACAATGCCAGGCACAGTTTGGGTCCTGACTCTCGAGTAGGACCCAAAAATCCTTCAGTGTTACCAATCAATACTGCTCCCATTGAAGTTTACAGTAAAATTCATCCCACTTTCTGCAGGTGTGAAATGACACAGCATTGGTGCTCCAAACCGACCTTTGGAGAGGAGGAGGAGAGCAAATCAGGAAAGAAAAGTATGACCCAGAATAGATTCCTCAGAAACTGTTCCCCGTGCGAGGGGCTGGGAGTGGGAAGGTGCATGCCTGCAGCGTCTGGCAGGGTCACACTTGTAACATCTGGCTGTGAAAGCTGGAAAGCTCTGCCAGCTCCTTTGGAATAACAGCCCGAGCTCACGGAGACGGAGCAGAGCTGTGCATTCCTGCAGAACTCGCCCAGAACACTTGGAAGGGGTCACCAGCAGGAATGTCAGGGAAAATAGGGGAAGGGCCTAGGACTGTTAAAGCCAGAGCTGCTCAATCTGGCTTCAATTGCTCTTCTCCTTTTCTACTCTTCTCTTTTCTATATTTTTTTCTTCCCTTCTCTGGCTGTGCAAGGGGAGGCATTTGAGCCTCACTAATGACCAGACACTGTATAAACAGGGGCCAGCTTGAAGCAGTTCATTAAGAGAATAGGGGAGACAGAGCAGTAAAGCTCATGCCTTGCTAACACAATAATGAAGTAGTTAGAAGGGTTTATCTTTACTCACAGCTTAACATATGGTTTGAGTTCCCACCTGAGCCCAGGCCCTGCTGATCTGTGCAGCTCCACGGCTCCGGCCCAGTGAGCCACATCCACAGCCTGCCCGGAGCAGTGAGAGGGAGGCACTGGGTCTGAAAGAAGGTGCTTCAAGGCCCAGCACCAAAGCAGGGTGAGCTGTGACCCCGGGGCTGTGGCAGCTCTGGGCTCACACAGCTGGAGCAGAGGGGCAGTTACAGCAAGGCAGCCGCAGAAAGGGAAGTGCAGGAGTCAATATTCATCCATATATTCATGATCCGTAGGCTCGAGTGCTGTGACGCTCATTAGCTAGGCATGACCTTAAAAACTGCAGTTGATTGAGAACACGGCAGCCCATCTGCTTGGCAACACGGGCTGCTGGGGGCCTCACCCCAGCACTGCCCCTGCACTGCTGCTCTGCTCTTTGTCTGAATACAGAGCCCAGGGCACAGGCTTCCCCTCCAAACCCTTTGCTGGGGCTGAGACAGGGCATTCCCAACTCTTCCTCTCCCAGGAGCACAGGGAGTGATATCTGTGTGTACAGGACACGGAGCTTACTCCATGTCCCAGCTCCAGCTCTGTGCAGAAAACTTCCTCCTTCTCCCTCTCGCCCCAAAATTAGCAGCAACCACAATCCTGGGTGCCTGAAAAACTCCATCTTCCACGTGCCCCTGCACTCACACTGGGAGCTCCCTGTGGTTGGGGTGCTGGCAGTACCCCCCAGCAGCTCGACAGGGACGGCCTGCACGTAACAAGGACAGTGTGCTAAGGCCAGTGCCGAGGTGTTCCCTCCGCTGGGGTGAAACACCTCTCCCAGCTGTCCTCTCTGTACAGGAGAATGAGCAAATTCATGAATGAAAAGTCACAATTTCCTGCTCTGTGATGAGGGGACAACAGGCCTCTTCCCCTTTTTCTGTACCGCCCCACCCTGGCTTCAAGTGACCAAAGAAATGAATGAGAACTGTCTGCTGCCACTTCATCATTTCAAACACACAACCACCAGGGAAGAGGAAGCAGTGTTCAGTTTTCTGTCCATCTGAAAAATCCTTCTGCTCCTTCCTCCAGACACCTTCCTAAGCCTGCTTTTGAGCACCTCTTCTTCTGTAAAAGAAAACGTGTCTTTCTTCTAAGCAATTAAACTCTATAAAAAAGGCCATTTTCCCCATCATAGTTTCCCATCTTCCCTTTCCTGGATGGCAATCACATACTCCAGATCTCATGCTGGGGAGGATATTCTGCCACTGGTCACATCTGGTTCCCTGATGAGATCCGCAGGCGGCGGGGCTGGAGCGCTGCCCGGGTCATGAGGCAGCCCTTGGTTGCCTTATCTTCCCCGAGAGCAGCGCTTTTTAACCCCCTGGGTTGTGTTTCTGCCCTCCCTGAGCACACTTATCAGTTAGAGACCAAACTGCTGCACGAACGCTCATGAGATCAGTCCACACATCTTAACCACGGTAAGAAAGAGGTGTTCCTGTGAGCAATCTGGCGGAGAGATCCCGCGCTGCCTTTCCCCTCGTTCCACGCTGGAATGCATTCCTGCAGCATTAATGCCTCCTCCGGGACCCCAGCCCTGCGGAAAGCCGAGGCTCGGGCTGCGGCCACGGAGCTCAGCCTGCTCCGGGGATGTGAGGGGACACGCTGAGCTCTGCTGGGACAGGGGACCACAGCCTGCCTGCTCCAGCTCCTGCTGCCACGCTGACCCTCCTCAAACACAACTGTCCTCCTTTGAGGAAGAAGGTCATTTCTTGAGGGTTTTTTTGTTGCTTTTTTCCCCCCATGAAAATACCTTCTAGCAGAATCTGCTCAGTGTGTGCTATTAGGAATGGAAAATAAATAAGTCAATAGGCATATATTAAGTCAGTAGGGCCAGGAATTCATCGATAACAGGCTCAGGATGAAGGATACAGTGACAGTTGCATTTAGCTCTCAGAATAAAGTAAATCAATCAAATTGACTGTGTGTTGATTCAAAATCCTTACAGATTTGGGTCAAGATCGTTCTAGTTTTCCCAAAACGGACTTGTTACCGGGAATCTTCATACCACAAGTAGTGCAGGAATGTTGCTGTTCAATTTTCTCAGCCCCCAGGGACACTCTGTGCTCGCTCCCTGTGCCTGGCTCTGTTGGAACAATTCACATGAAGTGGCCCCGCTCCCCTGGGTCAGTGCTACACCGTGGGGCTGTGAACAGTGAGGAGGTGCTGGGTGCTCTTCAGCCACGTCAGTACAGGCCATGAATGCTTTAGAGGCATAAAAGACTATTTCTTCTTATTTTAGGTTAAAAATTAGGTTATTTAAAATACTATTATTTATGCACTTCTCCATTCCTCACAGGCCTGCAGTGACTAGTGAGAACCCCTTTGGGCAGTTGTATCAGTGGGATTTTAAGTCTTGTAGGTTAAACTGTACATCAACCCATCCTTGACCTGTATAAAATAATTAACTGATTAAATGGAATGGGTAGCAGGGTCTGTGAATGGTGCCACCCTCATTTAGATGGTGTATAAAATACGTTTCTTACACTTCAGGAGACTTGATCTCTGGCTGTTCTCACAGGGACGGAAACAAGAAAGAAATAAACATCTTCTGAAAGTTCTCACTTGAGGGGTTGTTTAGAAGAGAATTTCACACAGAACAACAGTACAGATATGAAAGAGAGTCTATTTCTGTCAAGACTTAATTGAGGAAATTTAATTTTCTTTCTTAACTGCATTGCTGTTGATAATTTAAATTAATTCTGTCTGGTCTGTCTAATTTAGCCATGAAAAACCACGATCTTGGAGCTGGGCACAAGAACGTAGCAGATTTTTAAAAACAGCTTTTCTGAATAGAAAGATGGTAACTTATGGCAGCCTAACAAAAGATATTTTTTGGTTATTGTTTTGATGTAAAGCACTTAAAATCTTCTACCTCAATCCACTGACATTCTCATTTTAAGAGAAAGAAATGCATTTTTGCAAATGGCACATCAACAGACCTTGGGAAAATCGAGTTTGGAGAAAAAAAAAATTGAATTAATTTTGTTTCTCTAAGCACTTTCCCATGTTTCAGATTTTGCACTGATAGATTGATGATATGATTTGCTTTAAAACCAGGTGGCCTCTTAGTTTCCATCTGTTGTGTCTATTGCTCTGTCTCTAGTGAGAAGCACTGCAGAGCTGTGCAGGCATCTGCACCCCGGAGAGGAACTGTGCCATCAGAGAGGCTCTGGGAGAGAGGATCCACTGTTACAGTGTCTGAAAGGGGAGAAGCTCCAGCCCCTGGACCTTGTTTGTGTTCATCCAAACTGAATCCACTGAATGTCCATCGGCTTGGTGTAAACAGCTTTACACCAAACCCAAAAGCCAGTGACATTTCCAGAAGGAATAGTTCAAATCTTCCCAAACCATCTGAATATCCCACAGTTTCCGGTCTCTCTGGATGCTGGAGGTGGCACTGCTTTTGCAAGAGTGTTTTCCTAAAAGTAGGAGTTTTGAGGGATAAAAGCCATTTGAGTAAAGACCTGCCATGATGTTTCGGGTTCTGCAAAACACAGAATGACTTTGGAGCTTGAAGTACGTGAGTGGAGTCTGCTGGAAAAAGTGACTTGTTTGAACCGAAACGCCTCGGGCAGCAGGTTCCCCCCAGCTCTGCTGTGGGCGTAGGTGATGCAGTGAGTGGAGAGAGGGGCGGCAGCACTTCCCTGGAAGCTGCATGTTCGGGAACTGAACTCATCTTCAGGCACAGGGTGCGGACCGGGCCTTTCCCGCTGCTCCCGGGGAACGCACACAACAAACCCTCGGTGCTGCGGGGAAGGGCGTCACTGTGTCCCGCTGTCTTCTCCAGACAGCTGCAGCACACCTGGAGGAATCTGGAAACACGGAGGGGCCCAGGCACGGGACACACGGGATGAAACCGCAGCCCCGTCCCGGCTCCCCGTGCGTGCGCGGCTCCTTCCCGGGTGCCTGGAGTGATCCCAGCGAGCAGCCTTCCCGTCCCTGCCGGGATCGGCTACACGCTCATTGCTCGGGGCACTTCAACCCGTCCGGCTTAGGGGACTGATAAAAAAAAAAAAAAAAGGGCAATAGAAAGTGTTCCCTTTCACTGGCCAAGGGCTGGTGGAAATGGTTCCAGTGGCAGAGGTGCACCCGTGCACCGCTCCAGCTCTCGCTGGCGGTAGCGCCGAGCTGTGCCAGCGCGGGGAGTTCCCCGCGAACATCCCGGCAGAAGTTTGACAGAACTGACACTTGTCCAGCCGGGACCGATCGCCCTCCTCCGCGGGGGAGCCTCGCTCCTTCCGCTTGTGTTAATCACGTTCGCTTTCACCTTTCTGTGCGCTTGTAAAAAACCCTGTTGAATTTCAAACTGAAATCCAGCTTGCCCCGAGCACCAGCGCTGCAGCCGCAAAGCACAGCGGTTTGGGTGCAGGGTTTTCCACGCGAAGCGCTGGATGGATGTGGGGCCGGACCCGCTCAGGCCGGTTCCCGCAGGAACTCGGCGGTGCCTCTCTCAGGCCCGCGGAACGCCCCGGCTGTCCCGCGGTGCGGCCCCGGCGGGAGCGGGTCGCGGGGAGCCCCGCGGGCACCGCGCCGGCCCTCGGGGCGGGGGAGGAGCGGGGCAGCGCCGCGTTCCGGGGCAGGGAGCGCAGCCGGGCCGGGCGGTGGGGCGGGAGGCGGCGGGGCCGGGCCGGGCCCCAGCTCCCCCTGTTCCCGCAGCTCCCCCTGTTCCCGCAGCTCCCCCTGTTCCCGCAGTGCCCCCCTGTCCCCCCGCGTTCGGGGTGCGGGGCCGGGTGCGGGGGGGGG
>NW_020884901.1:1058034-1079006 GCF_003945725.1 Corapipo altera | reverse complement strand
GCGGGGGAGGCCCGGGCGGGAGCGGGGGGCCCGGGCCGCGGGGCCCGCACGTGCCCGGGCGGCGGCGGGAAGGGCCGGGAACGGCCCCGCTCCCGCAGGACGGGGATCCGCCGGCCTGGCCGCTTGGGCAGAGTTGGGACCGCGGTACGGACACGCGTGTTGGCGCGGGTCGGTGTCGCTCGGAGGCTCTGGGGAGGTTTGGGGGGTTTGTTCCATTTTAGCCGCTCCGAGCACACGCGCCCCGGCCGAGCCGTGCGCGGCCCCCGCCCCGCCGGTATGTGCCGGTCCCCGGTTCGTGTCCTCGGGAGGACTCCGGGAGCTCCGGGGGCTGGCGGAGAGACCCGCGGGAGGCCCCGAGACCCTGCCCGGCTGCCTCTCGCAGGCGTCTCCTGAGCCCGCAGCTCCGGGCGGTCCTCTGGTCCCGTACCTGCCCTGCCTCGAGAGATGGGAACTGCGGGGTGACCCCAGCGCTGCGGGGGTTGCACACATGGCTCCGGAGGGAGCACACGGTAGAGCTGAACTAGGAAATACCATCTTTTCCTCCCCCAACATGTGCCTCCCTCCAAAGTGTGATTTATGCTTGTTTAGAGTAGCGGTGATCTCTGAGCCCATCTGTTTGTCTGCCTGTTCACACACATGGAATCTCTCTGCCTATGGTGATTGCCTATGGCGTTATTGCAGGAGAAGTAGTTTGATAGGAAATATTGTAGCAATTACAAGTCCAGTGATGCGAGTTCCTGACACATTGTGACTGTCTTGCTGTCAGCTCTGTGTCTCCTTTAAAGTTCATTTTTGTGAATCACTGTAAGTAACCGTTTAACTTCTGCCGCATTTCTGCAGCTTTTACGTTTGAGTCGTCTCCTGACATTGCGTCAAACTCTTTCCACTGTTACTTTTTTCCTGTCGACGTCTTTTGTGACACTCGTATTCTGTTAAGCAACAACAAAAAAAGAAGGAACTCCTTTTAGATAAGGGTGTTGCTGCCCCTGTTTCCTCTGGCTCTGAGCCTTAGAGACCTAAAAAAAAGGGGCTGTGAGGAACTTTTATTATGATGGAAAAAGAGCATTTTCTGTGGGAAGTGAGATTTCTAGACAGAGCGTGAGTGACTGCTGTCACCCCAAAGGAATTGTCAGAGCAGAGCCAACCTTTTGCTTTCCTAACACCTGTGATGTATAAGACGCTTCTGCTTGTTTCCTTTTCCCCTCCTTCCTCTGGAATTCTGTTTCTTGACAAATAGGTGTTTTATGAGAGAGAGCAGACATAATTGGAATGTGAGTTTTAATGTACCTTTTCAAATTCTTCGCTGTTCATTTCGTCAGGCAAAGAGCAGGTGAAGATGAATAACTTGGACTCCGAGCCCATACTGGGAAACAGGTTTTTTTGGCTGTACTTACCTTCTGTGAGCCTGCCTGAAAAGTTTCATGTCGATCTATAACTGAAATGTACACTGAAAATGTTGAGCTTACACTGGCTTTTCTCATTTCATGTAGTAATGGAGTCTGTACTGGAGAAAATAGGGGGAGATTATTCTGAGATTTCCCCCGCCCTCTGCTTTTGGGCTTTATTCATTCCTGCCTGTTGGTCTGAAGGCCTCTTGCAATGGCTCGAGAGAGTTTTTTGTGTACTGAATGAGCTGTTGCTTTCTCAGAGTAAAAAATACTGCCAATATTTTGGTTTGTATAGGGATAGGGGCAAGAAATACCCGTATGGGTTTTCGTCCTGCTCTGCCCTCTTAGCTGTAAAATGGGGTGGTTACCAGCAAGTCCCCCTCCTGTGCACCTGCAGCCTTCTGGATGTGTAAAAGACTAATCAGTGGATGTATTTTAACATCTTCTCCTCCTTTACACGGTGCCAAATATATTTAACCTCAAGGCTCTGAGAAGTGGATCACAACAGCCCAGCTGGCAGTACAGACCAGCCCCCGTGACTGGGGCAGGAGGGAGAAATCAAATGTGTTCAGTCCGAATTTAAAGCAGGAAAATGGACTGTCCTGGAGGAGCAGAGGAAGATTTCACAAATGAAATTACAGAAGTGGGAACCAGTGAGACCTTTGGGGCTTGTAGGGCTTTTGCTCTGTCCTGCATGAAAGCCTGGTTGGGATCCAGTCCTTACGGAAAATGAATTTAACTGCCCAACTTGTGCTTCAGTTTTTGTCGCTCTAATTCGCTTTTCTTAGATGTTCTTGTTGCAGAAGAGGTTGTTCATGGAGATCTCCAGTAAATGAGAACAGTAAGTGCATGGAACTTCATTTTACAAGTTGGGCTCATCTTCACCATTGAACGATCGTGTTTCTAATTGCAACTCCCACAGTGTTGCTACAACTCAACCCTTGTACAGGCAGACAGTGCTCATGGTTCTCTATGGTTTGAGCACAGAATTCTGACTGAGGAAGTCAAGAACAGCCATTCTGCCCGTGACACACACTCCTGCATTTGTGTGGTAAACTCACTTAACCAGTCTGTTTTACCTTTTGTGGGAACACAGTGGCTGACTCAGTGTACACCTCTCCAGGTGCTGGACTGTGCTGTGGCGTTTGGCAAGAAAAGGATGATCCACTGTGGCCCTGGTTCCAGGACAGGCAGGAGGCTCACATGTGTCTGTGCTGCACTCCAGGACTGGACAGGACAGCCTTTCCCAGCACAAAACAGTTAAAGATTGTCTAAAATGGGCAGAATGAACACTTTGTCCTGTTGAAGGCAGAGGCCTTGAAAATAGCTCTTTCTGTTGCTAGATGGTGTTAATGCTGTGTTTATTGTACTCACCCTGCCTTTGCAAAGCTTTTAGTGCCAGCACATGGCAGTGCTCAGCAAGCTCGTGGGTGTTTGCATTGGTAGGTCTGTGAGTGCAGCAGATAAGTGCAGTTTATCTGGGGCTGAGCAGAACACACAGTTGGGGTGTCAGTGTTGGGCAGCCCCGGGATGGCCGCGCTCGCCCCACACACTGGGGGCTGTTCCCAGGCTGTGTCCTTGCCTTTCCCAGAGGGGATGGCACACGGAGGGAACAGAGGCTGCTGCAGTGCAGGGCTGGGCTGTGTGCTGGGGGAACCTGCTGGACCCTTCCCTGCTGCTGTTGGGGCCAGGGAGTCTGTTGGCTGCAGAGCGTGTTGGATGTGATGGCCTGGAATGGGTCCCTTCCACTCGTGAACTCCACGTTCACTGTAGAGCTGTGTCTCCAAAGGGAAACGGGGGAGTAAGTACAGTCTCTAGGAGGCAGAAGAAGAGTGTGTTCAAGCTGGGAGGTGATGTTGGTATTTTTCCTTTTGAAGAAAAAAACCCAGAAACCAAAAACATTTGCATGCAAAATCTAGATTTATGTCTTCAGGACTTTAAAGTCACAGTGGTTTTTTTCCCAGCAGACTGGAATTGCTGCAGTGTGTCTAAATTACGTAGAAAATGGAGGTGTATAAAATGTTTTTTAAAAATGTCCTTGCAGGTTTGGGGATGTGTGGAGGTGTGTGTGTTCCTACAGCCAGGTTGGGAGCTGCTGTCTTTAGCTGGCTGAAATGTAGGACAGGGAGGACCCAGGAGGTTCTCTGTGTGGGACCAGGTGGCCGTTCTAGAGCTTGTAAGTGAAGTTTTGTTTAAAAACAGAAGAGCACGGGGAGTTATTTTTGACAGTGGATTGAATGCAGAAGTCTGTAATGCTGTCAGATCCTTTTTGTGGGTAGATAGGTCTTTTTCTATCTTGGCTTATTTTTTATATGCATATTGGATTGGATCAAGGTTACTTCGAGTCCTAACCTGTGCTAAGTATTTCAGCATCTGGACTCGCTGTAAGCACCGCTGCTGTCCGGGCTGGAGAAGTCTCTTGGATTGCTTTTTAACATTTTAAAATATTTCAGAAAAAAGTATATTTTTTTATTCAGTTAAAAAGTACATGTGGTTTCCAGTGTTTAGTCTTGTGACATGGCTTATTACATGGCATGATGCAATAAATTGCAAATAGTTTTATGGTGTCAGTACAATTAAAGAAATTAAATTTATAAATTGTTTACTTCAGCTTGGTGCTACTTTAAGTGTCTGCTCTCAGAGATTCCAGGCAGAGAACAGCTGCCTGTCGCAGATGGGAGAGAAAAAAACCTTCCCCTTAGCTTCTTACTCCTAAAAAGGTTTCCATATAAACCCAGTAGTAATGTAATACAACCTTTTAGTCAAATTTGAGTTTCCTGTTACACTTTAAGTGAAGCGACAGCGGAGTCGGATCTATTTGAAACCCAGTGGTGTAAGTGAATGCGACTGGAGGAATTTTGGGCTCCAAAGCATTCTTGAAAGCTCACAGATGCTTGGTGAGCAGGCAGAGGGCATTATTGATTGCATCTCTAAAGAAAAAAGCGCCTTGCAGGTAGTGCAGGACTCCTGTTGAGTGCTGTGTTTTGGGAAGGTCAGGTGGTGGTGTCTGTCCTGTGCTTGTACTGTGTTTTACCCAAGGAAATCAGGTAGTTTAGAAGCTATCAAGGAAACAAGCAGCAAATCCACATTTTTAATGGAGTGCAGGTGCAACGAAGTCTGAAAAAGAGCAGGTTTGGGGCTGAGTGTTTTCTGCTGAGATCTCAGTATGGCAGGAGTAGAGTTTGTGCACAGAACTGCACAAAGTGTGAGATTGTGAATTGGATGTGCTGGTTTATTGCTCCATGAGCTAATTCACCATGACAATTATAAAACTTATTAAAACAGTTATGACATGGCTGATCACAAAGTGCAGGAGTGGTAAGATCGTTCTTTCTAAATGAAGAAGTTGTTGCTGCTGGTATCCAGCTTTTCCCCTTATGGTGGTTTCCTTTCTGTCTTTTTTTTTTTTAACCCCTCTGGACTATTAACAGGCATTTTACAGTCCCCAGGCAATTCTTAAAGTTTTTGTGCTTATTGGCTTTGGGTAACTTTGTTCTCCAGCTCTGGACTCCAACCTTTGTATTGCGCTTGCCATGATGAGTCAAAGGAGGTGTCAGCCCATCCCTGCCCTTGGACAGACCTCGGGCACCAACCCAATGCCTTTGCTTTTTAGGAAGGCAGTTTATTTTCTCGTTTTCTCCTGATTTGGGTGGCAGTGTGAAGCTGCTGTACTGGCTCTGTTGGGGCTGGCAGTGCCATGCTCTGTGCTCAGGTCAGCGGGGTTTGTGGGGCTGCCCCTCCACAGTCTCAGTGGGGGAATTGTTTCTGTAACATCAGTTGGACGTTTTGTTGAAATGTTGTTTTTCCAGGTGTGCAGACGCTGCTGATGCTGTTCCAGAAAGCCCTTTGGGAAACGAGCCTCCTGGTTAGAGGGAAGGGACAGTTCCCAATCCCGTGTTGGCGGTGGCAGGACGGGGTGGGAGTGTGTGAGCTCAGACCCCCGAACTGAAGAACCCAGGGGCAGTAAACCCGAGCGTGGCCCTGCCAGAGAAGAGGGCAGAGCTTCCCCTGTGAGCAGGGGGTGAGAAGCTCTGCTCCCAGGAGAGGCTGTCCTGTCAGCAGCATCCCCACAGCCACGGCAGCACTGCCAGCACACAGCTGAGGGACCCTCCTGAGGGGTCTCATGTCAGTGCATCCCCCCACCTTTAGGGCCCCAGAACCCCTGGCTGTTGGACGTGGTGGGACCCCAGGACGGGCTGTGCTGTCCCCCTGGGGCAGGCTGTGGCCATGCTGCTGCTCCCCACGCTGTGTGCAGTGAGTTGTGATCTCCTCTCCTGCTGAGGGGCATCACAGGGGGCAGAACCTGCTGCTCAGGGCTGTGACCCTTCCCAGCCCAGCCTGCTGACGGAGCAGGTGCTGCTCCACACCCCGGGCAGGATTTGCAAGTGTTTCATTTTGCAGAGCTCGGTGACAGATCCTGTTCTCGGGTTCCTTTTGTCCTGGGGCTTTGGGAAGCCCACTTGCTCTGTGGTGGGAAGTGTCCCCAGGCTGCTGAGAGCTCCTGGCGTGCCTGGAGTGGAGCTGGGAGGCCACACTGACAGCACAGAGGGGCTGCATGGCTGGGATTGCTCCCTCCGGGGCCCCCGTGCTGGGAGGTGGCCCAGCCATGCCCCCTTCCCACACAGCCCTGTCTCCTGCCTCCAGTGGGGCAGGCAAACACAAGTTACAATTTTCCTCCTTCCTTAGAGCCAACTGTCCTCTTTGACTCGGGAGAGTAACTTTTTCCTTAACTTAGTGGTTTTTAAACTGCGGAATTGGAGATGAAAATTGCTGCAGATGGTGCAATAACTGGGGAATGTTGTCCTGCAGCATGGATTGCAACTTCACAGTACATTCAATACAATCCTTCCAGGAATTTCACTTGAAGTGTCTTGTCCTGTTCTTAACCTTGTGGACACTTGTTGCTGCCATCCTGAAAAGGTGTGGGTTTTCTCCTCGTTGGAACATTTTGTTTCCTGCAAAGGAGCACTCTCAGTGTCAGGCCTGTCTTGGAGGGTCTGTGGTGGCTCTGGTTCTTGGGGTGTATGTGTGTCATTACTGTGACAAGAGAAGGGGCTCAGGGTAGAATAGACCTCAAACATGAACACAAACATTCCTTCCTCTTTCATTCATGGAGGTTCTGCTTCATTCTTTGTGCTGTTGGTGTTTCATCAGTTCTTCTGTCAGAGTTGTGAAAAAATGAGCCTCAAAAACGTAAAACTGGAACAAAAAACCCCAAGCAACCTTCAAAAGGTTTTAAATATATATGAATGTATTCCAAGGAAGCAAATAAGTCACAACTGCGTGTCTGTGCTACCCTTTAATCAGTTGGGAAACCTAAGTGGTGACTCTCAGCTGTCAGCGTATTAAGAACCAGCGCTGCCTTTTGTGGAGTCTGTATATACTGAACTCAGGGCCGTGGAGTAAATATTCTTGCTGTGTTTTCATAATCATTCCACTTAGAGTAAGCGCTGCTTGGGTGGGTATTACAAACCTGTTAATCTTTATGGTATTTATAGGGTAATTTTTAACTCCCTTGAGCTCTTTACTTCCTTGTGGGTCAATTACTCAATTTATAACATTCTGTCAGATGTAAGAACTTTACCATCCGAGGGTAAACAGTGCTGGGATGGTTCTCTACCTGTGTTTGCTCTCAGTTCTTTGTATGTTAAGGTATGCAATAACTTACTCTGTGACTAACTTGCTGGGATCTCCTTTAGTGCCCCTGGTTTGTGCTCTGAAGGGGCTGTGGTGACTCACTGTAGCAGGGCAGGTCCTCCCCGTGCCCATGGCCAGTACCTGGTGAGACAGTGCCCGGCCCCATCAGTGCCTGTGTGCTGACCAGGGCTGGGGGAGTCCCAAAGGCAGCTGGGGGGGAGAGCAGAGCTGTCTTGGGAAGCAAAATGGACTTTTCCCAGCTCCCCCAACCAGGTGAATTCCTGTTCTAACAGCACAGGATCAGTGTGAGATCAGCGTGGGGTCTTGGCAGTCAGGGGCAGGGAAAGAATGCAGGGTGGGCAGGGTAGAAGCCTTTTGTTTCCATGAGTAAGCTTTTGGGGTTTAATAATCTGATACTACTGAGTTTGTGCTTCAACATTGAAGCTTATTAGAGTAATAGAAGATTGTTATAGAGGGCAGAATACAGTGTGAAATGTGATTTGTCTCTTATAACTAAATGTGCAAGCTCTGTATAATTTTCTTGAAAGGTTAATTCCCAGCTTCTCTTCAGAACATTCTGTGCAGGCCTTTCTGTAGGGAAAAAAAATTGGACCCAATTTAAATAGACAAGTCTTGTGAATCCTGAAAGAATTTGGGCATTTAGCCCAGGAAAGGGAGAGTTCTCTGCAAGAACTTCATTAACCCTGTCTGTCATCAAAATAAGTAATAAAAGTAGCTCTCCAGACGTTATAAAGAACAGATCCTCTTTGTTTTACCCTGTGGTCTTGATGTGCAGGTACTGGTGAGTCATTCTTGTTCTTAAAGGACAACTGTGCCCATGCAGGAGGGGAGATGGAGATGTTACCTACAGGGGTACAGAAGGGGGGGTGTGAACTAAAGAGCTACATTAATATCTGGAAAACTGGTGCTGTTAGTTCTGGATGCTCAGGAACGTGCAGGGAAGCTGACTTTTATTTAGAAATAATATTGATAATAGTCTTACTTAGCATATTTTGGGGCGGAAAAAACACAAACGTGTTTCCAACGTAGCTATTTTTGTCAGTAGGAAAACATGAAATCCTTTTACACCAGGAAGAGTTTGTACTTCCATTTGGCTGTTCCCTGCAGGATCCAGATGCTGTGCAAGCTCTTCCTGCAGTGCCAGCATCTGGTGCCTGCAAGGTCTGGGCAGGGTTTTATGGGGCGGCTTTGAAGTTGCCTTTGGATTTGGATCACATGGATCTTTGGATTGGCTGGGCTGCACAGTTCTCAGCATCATTTCCTCTTCCTTCTGATTATGGGAAATGTGAATACTTCAAGCTGTTGTCCTGATGGTTTGAAGTTGGGTGAATATGTCTGTATCTTGCTCCGTTCCTTTTCCCTGGATTTGGGATGGATCTGGTGTCTGTTAAAGACCCACATTATGGGCTGTAGGGAGAAGCTGCACGAGCAGAGTTGGTTACAGCAGGTTTATGGATTTTGAGCCCATCTGACACAGGCTTCCTCTTGTTCTTTGATGTGCCTGAGCTTTCCTTGAACATTTGAGAAATTACAGCAGTATTTGTGAGGTTTGCTTAATATTTCTGGAATGCTTGGAATTGTGCTAATTAAAAGGTATTTATCCATGTTGAGTGGTGGTGTTTCCAATCACGTATGTATATAAACATTTATAGAAAACTTTGTTAGGGTTTAAGGTTGTGTGTTTGTTAAGCTTTCTGAGAACAGGCCGTGCTGAACAGATCCCACATTTGGGGTTTGGGGCTGTAGCAGCAGAGCTTGTTTAGATTTTTTTTTTGTACTTTGGATGTTACATCTGATTTTGTCTTAGTGGCTTTGGCTGGTCTGTTTGCCTGTGCTCCTGTGGGAGATGGGTGGTTACAAAAGGTGTCTGACAGGAACGGGCTGTGGAAGTCGTTTGGAATCTTGGTTGTGTCTGGTAGAAACTTTAGGGATTGGCTTAAACGGGAGAGTTTCACCAGAGCTTGGGAACAACCAGCCTGGCCAACTGCTGGAGTTTGGCAGCTCCCTGTCCCAGGGGTTCCTGGGGTGCTGCTGGGAGCAGGGCCGGGGTGGGGGAGCAGGGCCGGGGGAGGGAGCAGGGCCGGGGTGGGGGAACAGGGCCGGGGGGGTGGGAGCAGGGCCGGGGATGGGAGCAGGGCCGGGGTGGGGGAGCAGGACCGGGTGTCACTCGGGGGTTGTCACCTCGCTCTGTGCCGGGAGCTGCGAGGAGCCAACCCCAGCCTGGAGTGGAGCTGCCAGGGCTGTACAGTGTGTGTGTGTCAGGGCTGCAGGGATGGGACCTATTTCAGTTATGAGTTAATGATGTGAAAATGTCTGGCAGTTTCTGTGAACATATACGTTATGAATATATTCCCAGCCTATATTTAATCTTTCCTTCGTCAGAAACGAATGAATTCCAAGGAGGATAACAGAAATGTTCTTAAATAATTTGGCTTCGTGTTGGAAAGCTTTATTGCATTATAAATTAAAATGTGAGCATGCTGTTGCATGCTTGGTAAGCAATACAGTAAAATTCCAGGTAGATTTAGTATGTGTTTATTTTTAACATGTGTTTCGTTAGCAGCAGTGGTGGCCTGAGAGGTCTGTCTGCAGTGGTTCAAAGGTTGTAAAAATGAATATAGTGAATCTTTCAGAGGGCTCAAAATTGCAACTAGGAGAATATAAATTAAGGTATGTTGGCTTCTTTATCTGAAACATATGTAAGTAAAAACTAGTTGGGGAAAAATGCAACCTGCTATTGCTGTACCATGGCCATGGTATTATCTCTCTTCAGAGGAACTGTTGTCACTTCAAATGGTGCTGACTGCTGTCCATCCTCAGTTTTGGATGGGAATGTGGATTTGGTGTTTACACCTCACACAAACATCACACATAAATATTTACATGTGATGTTGCACTAGGAAATTCCATGCAGTGAAATGAGAGGTAGGAATGGTCCCATTAGGCTGGTGAGAAGGAACATTTACCTGATATCACACTGATTATTTAGTCATAAATATAAATCACCAAGTACTCCTGGCACTGATCCTGGGACTGTTTAATAGGTGCCCAGTGAAACCATCCCTTGTAACAGATGAATTGAGCTACAGAGCACCTGAAGGGTGTTCAGGGGACTTACACAGACAGTTATGTCTTGATTTAGGACCAAGTTGTGGGGAGATAAAACTACAACACAGAAGAAATGCCTCCAAGCAAAACCCAACCCTTAACTCAGATTAAAACTTTAAAAACCAGGATATTTTGGTTTTAAAGTAAGCTACATGCCTTCCTGGTTGGTGGTGAGAAATGGGCACTTGAACCATTCTCTCCAAAGTATTGTATAAACTCCAGGAGCATCTTCAGACACCGTGGAACATTGGGGAGGGGAGAATAGTGTGCCACACCTTGCCATTTGCAGGCCATTTTACTAGATTGTCCCCCAAACTAGAAGACAGAATTGCTTGTTTGGAATGGGAATATGGACCTGAGCTGGTTGTAGGGAGTGACTGGAAGCAGCGTGGGAAGTCTGACACAGATAGTTCATTATTGGCAGGAAGCATTTGTTTTATTGACATCCACAGTGAGGTGGCTCCAAATAGCTTTAAATAGTTGACTTAATGTCATTTTGCTTCTAGGGATGGAACAGTGAATTCCAGTGTCTGTCACAACATTTGTTCAATGACTATCACTTGATGACATGGTATGAAAAAGCTCTGGGGCTTTTGAGCCCCTTCAGTGCAGTGAGTTAAAAACCACAACTGGGGTCCTTAGTATTAAAAATACTGATAAAGAGAATTTTACTTTAAAACACAACTGTTGTTTGTGTGTTTGGTGACTGTGCCTTTTATTACTTTTTAGTACTTGATCCAGGGCCTGCCTTTTAAAGCTTCCCTGGTACTAAAGGTTGGGAGGTTGATTTCTGCCAGTTTTCAGTTGCCCTTTAGAGTTTGTCAATGAGCACGAGTAAAGTTGTACTAGATAATATAATATGATAATATAAACGAGTATATATTATATAATATATATAATATAGTATATAATGTAAAAGAATGTAACGAGATGATATAAAGTTGGTCATGGTTACTACATCTAACAAAGTTGTGTAGCTGTTGATCTTACGTGTTGGCTTTAACAGTCTGTTCACAGTTCCATGTATTTTATACCTGTATTCCCAGGCTTTGCAGGTGTAACTCACGCTGTGTAATGTCTCTGCCTGTGAATATAGATACAATTTCATCTTGACTCTAAGCCAAAAATTCTGAAGCTGTTTACTGCACTTTGTTTAACAGTTCGTGCTGTTAATTAACTGCTGAACAATTTTTTGCTGACTCCTATTCTTTAACTCTTTATTTATTTAAATTCTTCAGATATATATTTATATAAATAAAAATTCTTTAAGTGTGCTCTTGCAGCATTCTCTCCTATCTCAAGCATTTCAGTGCCGTTCCTCATGTTTGTTTCCTTTAACATTCATATTCATGTTCTTTCAGTGTTGGCAGGTGTGTATTTCACATTAACATGAGGGGTTTTTTGGATGTTAGACTGCTATTTGCTTATGGTAATTTCCAGTCATCATAAGGTGACTGTTGAGAGAGATGAGCAGAGAGGAAAAAAATTGTCAGGCATTTACAGTAAATACTCTCTGCTTTTGGAAACGCTGTCAGAAGTTTAATTGTTGGGTTCAAGTAAGTTTGTCATGTGCCAGACAGAATCAGTCTGCTGTAATGAACGGGTTACGCACTCCACCAGCAAAAAGGGAGAGTGAGAAACCAAGGGATGCTCAGGATTTCCTGTCACCTTGCACTGCAGAAGGAACGGGCTGGGCTTTTTAACCTAGCCTGTAATTAGGGTTTGCATGGAAGCATATATTACTGTGCTTGCTTTGCCAGAGCTCTTCAGTGTGATGGATGAGATTTAAAGGTTGATCTGACTAAATTGCAATGAGAATACTAACGACAAAGATATTTCTGTTGTGAACTATTCCTACCAGGCATCATGGCTGTGACAGGAACGGTGTAAGATAATGGACAATAAAAGTCACTCGGAAATAGTACTCTCCTAGGATTGGGCTGCCTTCCCCACAGCACGTGCCCTGAACCACAGTGAGGATGTAATCATGAGCCAGGATCATCATTTAAATATATAGGTAATCTCGTAGAGTATCCTGGCAGATTTATTTTATGAGCAAGGAAGAGGAAGAATATTATTGGGCAGCAGAGAGGAAGAAAGTGTTGGTGCTGTGGTTGTGTTTATTTTGTAAAGCAGTTTGCTCTGCTCTGCCCTGCAGTGAGCAGCATCCTGGGGAGGGGGAGCTCCCGCCGGCAGCACATCCCACATCCCTGCGGGTGGAGGAGCCCACCTGGAGCTCTGGGGGTGCCCTGCTGGGTGTGTGTCACTGCTGGTTCTGTGTGTGTGCTGAAAGATGGGAATTTGTGCAGTAGTTTAATGTACTTGATTGTGTTTAAACAACTTGTGGATTTCTGGAACTACATCAGACTTGCTGTTTTGTTTTGTTTTGTTGTACATGAGGCGCCCAAACAGAGGTGCTTGGCTCCCCCTCTAAGTTCTGTGTGGTGAGAGGGTATGAGAAGGGTATAGTAGCTGAGTGGAAAAGCACACACATATATATATGTGTGTGTGTGTGTGTGTGGTGTGCAGCAGCAGAGCTGAACGCTGGCACACAGAGCAGCTGGTGTGTCTTGCAGGAGGTGAAAAGTGCTGGTACAGAAAACGGTTGTAACACTGAGCACAAACTGCTGCTTTGCCGCCTGCTTGAGAGGTGCACGGTCCTGTCATGTTGATTATACATCTGGGAGCAAATCACTTGGCCTGCAGTGCAGTTGGAGGCATCCCGAGACACATGGTGATACCCAGCCAGACTGGGCACAGCTGTTCCGCGAGGAGCGGCACCCGGGGCACGGGGCGGCTCAGACTGGATGCCAAGATGCTGATGAGGTTCTGCTCCTTAATGAGTGTCTCGTAACTAATGATCCTGGCCTTTGCTCCCGAGTGCCCTGGGCTGTAGTGCCCTGAGAATCCCACCTGTCAGGTACCTGTGAGGTACCAGGGGTGCGGGGGGTGGTTTGTGTTCTGCTGATGAGGCGTCAGATGGACGGGATGGGGGTGTGGGGACACTCAGGTACCCAGAGAGGAGCTGCAGCTTGAGATGTGGCAGGGGAGCTGACTGCAGGAGAGGAGTTTTGTTTTCCCTGGCTTTGGAAAAACCCCAGGTTATCTGGGAATGCTGCCACTGACTGCAGTAACAACTGTACCACAGAAGGGTGGCAGTCGTTTGAGAGAAGAAGGTGCTCGTCCCACAGGGGCTTTGGTCATGTTTCCCATGATGATGATCCTGTTCCTTTATTGACTTTTTGGAAAGACATGTAATCCTTCATGCCATTTTAAAAATGGTTTAATTTACAGTCATGGTCAAGACTCAGTCTGAAAATGTTTGACACTGCAAAAGTTTGTAGGAAATTCAGAAGCAGGAATAAAGGAGCCTGTCACCTGAGAAGGAAAAGTGCAGAGCTAGGACAATGTAAAGTAAAAATGTACCCGTGCCAAGAGTGTACCTTATACCTTTTTTGACACAACAAAGTGCCTTTGTGGTGGTTGGTGCTGCTATTTAAGCCCCTCTGTGAAGCCCCTCTGTGAAGCCCCTTGCTGGGGATCCCCTTCCCCTCTGCCCTGGCTGTGCCAGCAGCCCAGAATAGCCGAGCTGCCAGCCCGGAGCAGGACACGCTGTCCTGGAGGTGTCAGGAGCTGTGTCATGTGAGCTGGGCTGGATCTCTTTTCAAAGCTGCTATTCTGTTCCTTCTCCTTCCTCTGCTTCCAGCTGGGCTGGGTTAGGGCTTTAAACAAACAGTGCCTGAACCCAAATCCTGCCCCGTTCCCGTACCCCTTGTGGCACGTGGGATCTCCTGAGCTGTCCAGGCCCCACAGGAAGGAATTGTACCTTGAGCTTCCTCGTGGAGAGTTATGGTTCTGTGAGGAACATCCCAGACCTGTGGGTGATCAGGTGATTCAGGTTCCCATACTCAGAAGTAAATCCCTGCCCTTGTTTTGAGCTCCAGCCCTTTCTGAAGGCAGGACACAGTGGATACACAGTCGGATCCCTGTTCAACCACGGACACTTCACCCAGCAGTGTCTGGACGTGCCTTTAATGGGGACTGTGCATGGGAAGTGTCTGGATTCCTGTGGAGCTCTGTGGTGAGGAGCCAGGGGTCAGTGGCCTGCAGGGTTTGCTCTGTGCCTCTGGACTTGGAAGAGAGAGAACATGTGGTACATTGTCCCTTCAAGTAAACAGCCTTTCTCCAAATCTTGATTAATAACATAATTAAGATCATTCCAGCAATGTAATGTAAGGTAGGAATTTCATAGGACTCTTCAACATTAAGAGACATAGTTTTATTTAAGTATTCACCTGGTTACTAGTAAACCTACAGATGCTTGAGGCAGAAGGAATCTTAAAATCGAACTTCTTCACACTATCAGTGATTCTCCTTCTCCCACTGAAGTTTCATGGTACTAACTTTGGAAAACTTTTATCTGAGAGTAACTCATGCTCAACTGTTTCTGTGCAGCAGGAACAGCAGCTCCCACAGCCAGTGAGTGTCTGTTAGAGTGAAGATTCATTTGCTGAAGAAACAAGAGCCTTTTTTCTGCCTTCCCCTGTACTGTGTGTGCCCATGTTACAGTAGCTGGTGTTGGGAAGGATCTGCCAGAGATAAAGACTTATTTCACTGACAACTGTTAAAAGGACTGAGCAGTACTTGCTACAGAAGTTGTTCTGCATCACAGAAACACCCCACTCCCACAAATATTTGAAATACCTTTGCATTTTAAATTAGGAGTTAGTCATTGCCCAAGTGCCAGGCATGCACTATTAATACACTAATCAGGTCAGGTTGTGTTCTTTGCTGAGTGAATACTTGCCAAAACTCCTGAAACAAGCGTGGCTTTGCCCTGTTCTGCTCCTGGCTCTGCCTTTGGGAGGGGTGTGAGTTACTCGGAGGGAGGGAGGGAGGGGAGGACGCTGCTGCCCTGAGCAGCCCTGTGTAGGCAGTCCCAGGGAAGAGTTTCTGGCAGTGATGAGACTTCTCTCTCCCCTTTGTGTTCCCTCCAGCAGAACTGTGAGGCAGAGTTTGGTATGATACCATGGAAGGGCAGCACAACCACCCACATCATCTAGGGGACCAGAACAACCCTCTGTGCAAGCTGCCAGGGCAGGAATTCCAGCATGACCCTCAGGTAAGTGTGTGTGTCTCCAGGCTTTCTCCTTCTGTGTTTTCTTCCCTTCCTTCTATAAAGGTCCACAGATTTATTAGCATTTAGCCTCCTTCTTTTTACCCCCCTCCTTTATTTCTAGTGCAGTTACAGCAGATTTAGGGTATATCCAGTTTGGGATTCTGCCAGCCAGCCACAGCTTCCTGAAACCAGGTTTTGTGATGGTAATAAGAGAAAAAGGAAATAGTTTGATTTTTTGCTTAGAGCAAGTATTTTTAAATCATCTTTATGAAAACATGCACTGTGTTGTCTTTCTCTTGTCTTTGATTCTTTGAAGAAAAGGCCAAAGTAAAGCAGATAATTGTGTAAGTGAATAAATGTATTTTACGTCCTTTTATAGTTTAGTAATAAATGCCAAAGGGGTAATTACCAACAAAAAGCCCATCCTACGTGGGACTGTAGGCTGTCTGAGAGTCTGGAATCCACCCCACAATGCATTTTGTCTGTACTGTTATAAAGTGTCACTGTGGCAGCTCATCCCTCTGCACAAGGGGGGCTAAACCCAGGATGAGCCTGCCTGCTGTGTAGTGGTGACACTGGGATTTTGGGGGCTGTGGCTGTTTGTGTTTTCCAGCCTGTTTGTGTGTTTACCAGAGCGATCCAGGGGTACCTGGGTGTTATTTTAAGGAGCAAACAAAAGGCATCCTGGCAGGGCTGTCAGGAAGCAGAGCCTTGTGCCTGTGGTGTGATGTTGCTGCAGGGAGGGGGCTGTGCCTGTGGATTTGTCATTCCCAACCTGCAGTCTGGGGCTGATTTGGGTTCCCTGAACAAGAGCTGGTCACTGGGAAAGCTCTGACACTGCCCAGGGTGGGCTGTGCAAACACAGGGAGTTGCCTACACACAGAACACAACTGTGCCTGTGTCCTGGGAAAGTACCCTGCAATGGAGCAAAGCCCCCTCTCCTAATGCAGCAATTTGTCATATTAAGTCACTTAATAATAATTGAATCCCCTTGATTAATCTCCTAGAATTAGCCAGTTGCATTTTGAGCAATTAGGGTTAATTACTGCCTCATTTGGCAGGATAGTGCCCCTGTAATTATTTCATGAACAAGATTAGGAAGTGTTCCTGTGCAGCAGATACGTTCATGGCATCTTGAAGCACATGTTAGAATTTGTAATGACATAGTTAAGTGTAATTAGTAGCTAATAATCTATGTTCTGCTGTGATGCTGATGCTGAGTGGGCTCATTT
The DNA here is from genome assembly GCF_003945725.1 of Corapipo altera. Taxonomy (NCBI): domain Eukaryota; kingdom Metazoa; phylum Chordata; class Aves; order Passeriformes; family Pipridae; genus Corapipo; species Corapipo altera. The sequence goes on along the minus strand of NW_020884901.1, from coordinate 1,062,501 downwards.
TGCTGTATGGTCATTGTTCAGTGAAACCTCCCCCCAACTCTGGTAGTACCCAAGTTGTGTTAATGGGGGGCTCTATTAACTCTTCTGAGAATGAACTCATTTGGAATTGGAGCTGCAGGAAGACATTCTTTGGCTTTGCTGTCAAAATAACATAAAAAAAGCTGAAGAACAGAAATACACAGTCTACTAGAGAACTAGAAAAATGCATATTACAAAATCATACTGTTTAGAGGGCAGGCTACCTTCCACTGGGGGATGATATGAGTGCTGATTACGTTTTGGCCTCTGCCTCCCTTACCTGCCCAGTGTTACCCCAAGGAAGTTGGTCAGCAAGAGGAGGAACATTTTCTAGCAATGTTCCAGAGTGAAAGTGTCAATTATATGAGCCTCCAGATTACTGAGTGTTTACAGCAGTAAGGAATAAAAGATACTTAGGAGTAAATCAGTGATATAAAAATATGGAGCTATAATTTTTCACTTAGTTTTCGTACTAAACACTATAACTCACTTTTAAATAACCCTTTTATATACTCACAGCTTAACAGCAGAGCTGCTAAGAGGTTATTTCTGTTATTTCAAGCTGGTATTTCTCTCTTTCCTTATCATGCTCTAGTACAAATATCTGCTGATAGGGATGGCCAAACTTTGAAATTCAAGCCAAGTTCTTCAACAAACTTTAAATTCCAGGTACCAGGTGAGGTGAAGGATGTTTTATGATGACTGTGTAGTCTAGTTTTGAAGCTCAAATTGAAAAACCTGATGTATTCTTCAATAATTACTTGGCTACCTGTTTGAAGGGTAATCCATATTTTAAAAGTTTCCTCATCTCCTGTGAGCTTAGAAGTTCTTCCTTTAATCAATCTGTCCTAATGTGTTCTCATAAATTCACACTGGAATTTCAACCTCAAAGTATGCAAAATTCTTTTCAGGTAGGCATTATGGAAGGGAGGCAGGTGTGTAATTTGGGACACACTAAAAAGGTTTGAAGCACTGATGCTGATAGTAAATCACTGCTTGTGAAATGTGTGTTGTACTGGAGGGGCTGAAGCCCCCCCAGTCCTGCTGCAGATGTCTTTTAAAGGTGAAATTAGTTACAGTAAATGTCATTCAGATGAAGGATGCACTTTAGAAGCAGGAAACCATTCCTTTAAAATTAATGATGCATTGCAAATATCAGAAAAAAAACTTATATCCAGCGTAAAGATAATTAAAATTCAGGTCAGAAGTGTATGACTTAGTCGGGCTAAATTTTTTAATGAGATTTCAGAAAATTAATTGGGCGAGTACGTTTTTCCTCTTCTAAAGAATATTTCATTTCATGGCTCTACAGGAGAGATGCTTTTATTGGCATCTGAAGATTCTGGTGTCTGACTTTTTAACTGTTGGTTAACCCATCTTTAGCAATTTTTAGGCTGATTACAAGTAATCTAATCCTGACCTTGTAGCCATTTGAGCAGGCTGCTGACTGGTGCCTGCTTTCCACGTGCCAGTCAGCACTGAAACAACTGATTTGTGATGAATTAACACCAGCACTCCGGGTTTATGTGGTGTGCAATTGGCAGGGAAGGTTCCCCTTTCCCAGCTCATCCAGGCTGGGATTTCCCAGCCCTGTGGGGGAGCAGCTGCACAGCCCTGGCTCTGCACAGGCCACAGGATTTCCTGATACTTTGGGGTTTGTGCCCCGAATGAGGGGTTAGGGCTGCAGGCAGAGCTGCTCCCACAGTTCTCTTGAGGCTGTTCAGTTTTTCCCCAGATCTTAAGGAACTACAAAGAGGTAAATTTATTGGCCAAACACTAATTGGTCTGGAGATTGAGAGTCTTTCTACAGAACAGGTTTTTCTTATTTTTCCTTATCCCAAAATACAAATTCAGAGCTGTACAACTGCTCATGAGGAGCAGTAGAACAGAGAAATGTGTTCAGGGGGTGTGTCCCACCTGCATGTGCTTGGAGCAGGATGTGGAGGGAGTTGTATCCATGACCAGGTGTGAAATTTGGCCTGTTTGTGTTCCTCGTGCACAGCCTGTGCAGCTGCCTCTGGTGCCACTGGATTTTTTTAGTATTACAAGACCTTACTAATTCTGTTTTGCAGAAAATCTTGTAATACCTCAAAATTTGAGGCTAAAAGCCTGGCAAACTTCTCCCTCAAGTACCGTGACAAGGACTGCCTGTTCCAGCTTTTGCCAGCTTTGGAATTTGTGCTCTGGCATCAGTGATTCCGTCTCACAGAGCACATGTCTGCCAGAGGAGATGCCCAGAAGAGCTTGTTCTTGGAATAATCTCTGCCTTTCTGCTTAAAAATGAATGGCCTTTTTATTCGAATGAGGAATTAACTGACTTTGATCTTTGGCTTTTTATAGGTTTTTTTTTTATGGAGCAGGAAAAGAATGAGACTTCATTGTGAGGATGAAGAGAACAGCCTTTGTCTCAAAACAATTTCTTCCCCTTCCTACATCTGCCCTGGGAACAGAAATGTGCAAACAACCCCATTTACGTAGCATCCAGTGGTTGGAGCTCTTTTGGTTTGGTTTTTTAATCCCCTTTTTTTCCTTTTTAATTTTTTTTTTTTAATTCAAGCTCCATCACTGACCTTGAGACCTGATCTGCAGAGTTTCAACTTTGCTGCTCTCGTGCAGACCCGGGCCTGAATCTGTCCTGAAAATAAGAAAATGTGTTTTTGATGGACAGGTTTGAAGGTGGTGGTGGTGTCTAATTTTACACATAATTTATGTACATGAAAACTCTGAGTTTTACAGAAATAAGGATCGTGGGTTGTTTGAATGAATAGGGGTTGGTTCTTTGACAGCTTTATGAAAAACTGTAGTGGGTAATTGTAGAAGGGTGTGAGAACAGTGGGGTTCCCCATGTCAGAAGTTGTGAAATAAGTGAGATGTGCATAAGGCCAGATTATAGGGATGGTGTTCAGAGAAGGCAGATGTTTCTTAGGTATTCTTTGTGTCCTTACAACAGTTTTTGGCAGAGTTTCCTGCTTCCCTTTAACACAGCAAAGCATAAGGGAAGGAAGGCTGAGTTTAAAGCTGAGGGAAAATGGCCTGTGATCAATAGGGAGCTTTTGGTGTGATTGGTGTAACCTGAGGAGGGTTCCTGGTTTGTGCTGCAGTCAAACATCTTCTCCCTCTAGGAAAGCTCTGTTACTTTAATTAGGTCTGATAGGTTGTGATAGCAAATGCAAATCTGGGTCATTGCATATGTAAATATGCAGCTGCAGTGCTGGGGGTGCCAGAACACGTCAGCTGAGGTGTCCAGGCATCACCCAGCACCACCTCCATCCCCCCCAGCACCACCTCCATCCCCCCCAGCACCCCCTTCCCATCTTACTGGGGTTGTGGGGTTGCATTTTGGTCTTTGCTGGAGCTCAGAACTGTTGGGTTTGGCAGCAGCTCCCTCTCTTCCCAGAGCTCCATCCCCGGGCACTTCCCAAGGCTGGCACAGGGCAGGATGTGGGAGGGCAGGGCGAGCTCTGGCCACAGCCAGCCTGGGGCTGCAGGAGATGAGGGGGAAGGTGACACCAAAACCACCTGCTGGTCTTTCACTGTCTGGTGTGTGGTTTGTTGTGATCTCTGTATCTTCAGCATTTACCAAATGTAAGTGGGGTTTTGGAGTTTGAACTTCCATTGTGGGCATTGCTCCTCTGTTGTGACAACGATGCTTTAAAGGTGACAGTTTCAAAACAGCTTGTCTTGATTAACTGATGCTTTTGTGGGTCAGAAATTACTGTTTGGGGGATTTGATGGGTCAGTTTTCTTAAAAATGCTGAATTTTACAACTTTGTTCACTAAACCTTTGTCAAATAACTGTGATTGTAGTTCAGAGTAGCACAACACACCTTGAAATCTGAAGGCATTTTGAAATGCCTGATGGATGCTTTTTGTTGTTGTTGAGTAGTGGTCAGTTTTATTTCTGTTGCAAAGAAAAGAAATCCAAACATATTTACTCATCAAAATAAACATACACTGGAAGAGACCTGCACAATGTCTCGTATGTGGGGCTGACAAAAGATGCTGGGCTGAGTTTTACCTGCATTTTAAATCTTAATTCCAGCCTCTCCCTCTGCAGTGGGAAATGACAGTGGTGGGAATAGTCATCTCCTCAAACACCCAGCTCTCCCAGCTGCTCTCCTGGGACACTTGTGCTGGGATTGTCTGCTCAGGGCTGGGCTGGGGCTGATGGCTCATCCCTTCCTCACCCTCCCCTTGTGTTGGGTACTTCTCTTTTTGTGGTTTTTGGTGCAAACTGAAATGACTCAATGCTGAAGCTTTGGAAACGTTCTGCTTGGCATGTGTGGTAATTCTGAGTAATTAATTTTCACCATTTCTTTAAGCATTGTTTGGCAGTCGTGCTAATTCCGGAGGGGAGCGGGCTGGCTCTGGGGAGCGATGCCCAGTCCCTGCAGGATGCCCAGTCCCTGCAGGATGCCCAGTCCCTGCAGGATGCCCAGTCCCTGCAGG
>NW_020884901.1:1057590-1058024 GCF_003945725.1 Corapipo altera | reverse complement strand
GTCCCTGCAGGATGCCCAGTCCCTGCAGGATGCCCAGTCCCTGCAGGCTGTGCTCCCTGCCTGCCTGGCTGTTTACCTGGCACTGCTGCAGGGCTGAGGCAGCTCCCGGGTGCCACAGGCAGGGAGAGCTGGAGAGGGGCTGTGGGACAGGGGAGAGCAATGTGGGGCTAATTAGTTCCTTACACACAAGGCAAGGTTTCATTCCCTTCTGGAAAAAGTCATCTGGCTTCAGCCTGTCCCTGGTAGCTGTGCAGGGCATCAGTGGTTTGGGGGCACAAGGTGATGGGTTTGGGGGCACACCATTCTGCAGAGGGACCAGCCCAGGTTCCATTGACCATCAGTGGGAACAGGAGGTGTGCAGCCCTGTGGGAGCAGGAGGTGTGCAACCCCTGTGGGAGCAGGAGGTGTGCAGCCCTGTGGGAGCAGGAGGTGTG
>NW_020884901.1:1005317-1057580 GCF_003945725.1 Corapipo altera | reverse complement strand
CCCTGTGGGAGCAGGAGGTGTGCAGCCCTGTGCAGCCCCTGAGCGAGTCCCTTGGCCCCGCAGAGGCAGCTGACGGCGTTCCCGTACCGCTGCACCCTGGCAGACTTCCAGGTGGAGAAGAAGATCGGGCGAGGCCAGTTCAGTGAAGTCTACAGAGCAACGTGTCTGCTGGACAGAAAGCCTGTGGCGTTAAAGAAAGTGCAGGTGAGCACCTCAGGTCACAGTCCTGCTGCTCGGAGCAGGATGGGGATGTTTAAGGACCTGCCCAGATCACTTGGAGCCAGAGAACTGCACTGCAGGGTCCTTGTCCCTCTGCACCCTGGAGGGGCTTTCTGTTCCCAAACCAGAATTATGTAGCAGTAGTGCAATTTCATGTTTATTTTAAATTTCACCTCTTTATAAAGTAAATAGATTTTAAATTGAATATTTAAAGTTATTCACCAAGTGAGATTGTAGTTAAATGTGTGTGAAAGAAGGAGCCCCTCTGGCCTGTGGGGATCCTGCCATCGTGACACAGCTCAACATGGGAACACGGAGCACGAGAGGGAACAGTGCCTGAGCTTGCTCGTGGAATTTTAGAAGAATTTCTAAAAAACTTAGTTGCCAGCAGTGTAGATTTGTAACTTGACTGAAAGTATTGGGTGGTGTCCAGACTAGCATTTTGTTTGAGGAGATTTCCCTTTAATCCTTGAACAGACCCTGTAAACTCTCATTTCTAGTGACTTACTCTCTGACTATTACAAAATTAATATTAATGCTCAATGTTATTGTTAATTATCAGAGAAATTAGTGGAGGCTGTATCTGTTAAAAAGGGAAAAGTAAACACTTTCTTTTATTTTCTAGATGAAATTAACAGCAACTAAAGCGATGAAAATCATGACAGTAAATTCACAAACTAGTGTCTTTATTTTCTGGGCTACTTAGAGCATTGCCTACAGGTTCTAAAAATAGTTTTGCCCCAATGTTAGCCCTGTAGTGGTTTCAAAATAAAGAAAACATTGATCTTTATTTGATCTGGGGGTTGTGTGAATGCTCGTTACTGTAGAGGATATACAAATTGGGGAAGGAAAGACCAACTGCTTGTTAAAGTATAAAGTACTTTTTTTGTTGTTGTTTCATTTTTATCCTCTGTGGTTTTGTCTTTGAAGATTTTTGAAATGATGGATGCCAAGGCTAGGCAAGATTGCATTAAGGAAATTGACCTCCTGAAGGTAAGGACTTTCATGACTTTTTCCAGGGTTTTTTTTGGTTTTGGTTGTTGTTTTGAGAAAAAAATTGTTTTCAGGTTGGCAAATAAAGCTTATAAATATATAAGCTTATAGAAGCATAAATAATCAGAAAAATAAACTGGTGTGTGCAATTTGTGCATTATTTTCTCTGTCACAGTTGTAGTGTAATTTTGTTCTTTTAAGGGGCAAAGAGGCCCCGAGGGGTACTGTAATCAACATTTGGGGTTTGTTTATATGTAACAGGGGAGAAAAAAATCAGTTATTTTTTAACAAGACTTCTTTCAGGACACTGTTTTTAAATGTTCTGCAAGTTTGCAATAGAAGGGGTTGTGTCACACTGTTGGGGTTGAGTTGCTCTTTACTCAAGACACTTTTCTTATGCTGTGCTGGTGAGAAATGCTGTTTCTTGGGGGTGTTTTGTGTGGTGACTCAGAGCTGTGTGGCTGTCCCTGCTCTGAGCTGTGCTCACTGGAACAGCGGGGGCTGGTGTTGTGTCTGGAGCTGCCACTGCTCCAGCACTGTGAGTGTTCTTGTGATCCCTCCACCTGCAGCAACTGAACCACCCCAACATCATTAAGTATTTGGACTCTTTCATCGAAGACAACGAGCTGAACATTGTCCTGGAGCTGGCTGATGCTGGAGACCTGTCCCAGATGATTAAGGTAGGGATGTGTCCATGCCCAAGGTGCCACAGACATCCAGGACCAGGCACACGTGGGCTGGGGGGAGCACAACTGGGCTAGGAACACTTCTGTTCTCCTCCTGCAGCTTTGCACACCCAGAGGGTGTTTCCAGGCCAGAACCAGTAGTTTGGGGCATTTTAAATCCCCCAGGCCGTGCCATGAGCTCGTGGGCACAGCTCAGAGGGGAGGGAGGGTCTGTGGTTTGGTGGGACACGTGTGCCTTTGGCAGGGTTGATTTACTCAGCCTGTGATTGATGGGGACAGTTAATTACTGTTGGGTTCAGCGTTCACATTGTCTGTCTGCCACTCTGAAGACATTCAAGGAAGTGTATTGACTTTCTATGCAATGGGGATTTGGGTTTGAGAAAATGTTTCAAGTACTTGTTCTTCTTTTATGTTGCTCTTAGGAATACTTGTATTGCTGCAAACCAGCTTTAGTTAAGCTGTTACCACCTGCTTTTATATTTTCTTTGACATGTTAATCTTTAGACATACATCCCTTGTGAGAACAGATGTGTTATATCATGTTTGTTAGCACTCTCAACCTTCTCTCCATGTTTTACCTGTTTTTTGCCATCATTATTCTGTAATTATCATAAATGAATGTTTGGAAAGTTCTCCTCCTCCTTGTTGTCACAGTTAAAATATCTTATTAACAGATTTGTTTTCTTTGCCAGCAGAGCCATGAGGCACTAGGCCAGGGGCTGTCAAACAAGTTACCACTCAGTCCATAGTCAACGGCTAAATTTGCAGGATCCGGGAAAATCTGCTCCATCTCCCGGGAGAGCCCCGGGCGGGCGAGCTGGGAACAGGCAGTTGGCAGAGGCACTGGGGAGAGCCCCAAAATCCCAGATCCAGCCTCAGCAGGGGAGGGTGGGTGGGATGTGTCCCATCCCGAGGGGTGAGCGCTGGGGTGGGGGCAGAGCTGCCCTCGTGCCCCCGCAGAGCTCGCTGGGGTTGCAGCTCCCACTGTTCCCTCGTACCCTCTGCTGCATTTCACCCTTTTCCCTCCAGATCTGGAGAAACTTGCAGCTCCTCTCAGGCCTTTTGTTGTTGTGGGAAAAGAGGATTGTGAGAGCAGGAGTTGGGGCTGTGTGTGGCCATCCTGGGCTGTGCAAGGGTCTTGCTTGATTTTTAAGTCTCAGCTTATAAAAAGTTTTACCTACAGAATCGTAACATTTCATGATATAAAATATTGCATTTTTTTGTCATCTGCAGTTTTTAGTTTAAAACATCCCTTACTGATAAATATGTTCATTTGTCTATTTGTCCTTTGACTATTTAATTTTTTTAAACTTGCTTTGTGTGTCATTATAACAGGAGTTAGATTTTCCAAAGCATCATTGGTAGTTTCTTGGTTTGGTGCCTTGCCCAGCCCTGGACTGTGCTGCCTGTCAGTGCTGCCTGGCTGCTCCGTGTTCTCTCTGTATTTCAGGCACGAAGAACATGCATTTGTTTTTTTTCAAGGTCACAGAAATGAAGTGTTTCTATTGGTGCAAATCTGGGAATTCCATTTTTTGATTGTTTTTGGTTGTTTGTTTTTTTTTTTTAAGAGGTAAAAAATGACCAAACCCTAAACCCAGGAGGGAACAAAAGCCTCCTTGTCAGTATAGCTCCACTGCAGCAGTGGGGTTTGCAGTCACCCCCAGCCCTCCCCGGGGAGCTGCAGCTGATGGAGGATTTTCCCTGGAACAGCAGTGACAACACTGAGGTGTGAGGGTGATAAAGCCAGGGCTGTCTCTGTCACACCCCAGTGCCTGCATTATTTATGAGGATGTAGAGCTGCAGGAAAACCCACCTGAGAGTTGGGACTTCCTTGTAAATGTCAGGTGAACCTTATTGGACATGACATTTAGAAAATTATCACTTGTGGTCTTGCATATCCACTCTTAAATACTTTATTGAGAATTAAATAATTTTATTGTGTATATAACACTTCCTCCCTCACCCTCTGTAATTCCCTGTGCTCTCTCTCAAGTTTTGGGTTGGAACTGTTGCAATCTGTCAGATTTGCTGCCTGGGGAATTGCACGGTCGTGCCCCTTCACAGCTGATCTGCAAAGGGAAATTTGCCATTCCTGGAGTCAAACACGAACCAGTAACAGCATTTCACATGAAATGGAAAATGTGACAACGGACATCAGATGTCAGTGCTGGGAGGGAAAAGCACGAGATGCAGCAAAGGGCAGCAAATGGTTCCCTTCTTTACTCTCCTGCAGATGGGAATTCTCACGGGGACGGTGCAGCAGGGCAGCTGTGTGAGCCAGGAGGGTGTGCAGCATTCCAGAGGCGTTATCCAGGGACACTGTGTGTGACAGAGCACAGGGATCAGTCTGGAACCTCTGGAGGGGTGTTCTGAGTGTGTTTGTTAGTGCTGTGGTGGAGGGGTGGCTCAGGATCCAGCACAGGAGGGAGCCAGGAGCAGTCAGGGCCCAGCATCCAAAGCCTGCAGGTCTGGGGTGCCTTGGCAGAGCCCGTGCTCTGCTGGAGAGGAGGGAGCAGCTGAAGGTCTGCAGTGTCTGCCCTTCACTGGGGTCTGCAGCTGGTCATTTATTCCTGTCATAAGTTGACAACGACTTCAGTGTTGCAGAGGTGCAGCACACGCTGCTCTCTGTGCTGTGTCGTACAATTCCCGTTATTTTGGGAGGCTCAGGCAGCCAGAGGTCCATGGAACCTGTGCTGGGCACTGCCTAAACACCCACAAAAGGGCCTTTTTCCAGATCTGTGGCTCCTGATCAGGGGTGTCTTTCTACTCACTGGAGAGAGTGCAGTTAATTTAGTATTCCTATTATGCATAAAATAGAATATATTATTCTACCTGATCACAGAAGAAACACAGATACTTTATTGATGCTCTGGCCATCTTTTTAAAAAGGGAAGCAGATTTCCTTGTCCTTGTTAATAGACGATGCAAGAATGAATGTTTACATGGGTTTTTTTAATGGTCTTTTGTTTCTTAAGGCAAAATATTTGAGACATTTGTTGTTTTGAGGCATTAAATATGTTTTACAAGGTAATTAAGGAGATTAATGCTAATCATAATTGTGTCCATTCAAAAATGTCAAACCTATTTAAGCGTATTTTTCATAATAGTTGTTAATTAGTGAACTGCATCGAAGTTTCCATACAGGGAGGAGGAGCTGAAAGCTAATCAGAAGAAAAGTCTTGCAGGTGCAGATCTGGAAGACATGAGCAACCTGCAGCTGACTAGCACAATTCCAGGAACGAGTCAAATATGTTGCTTTTTCACTGATCTTTTATTTATTTCCTCCCACAGTATTTTAAAAAGCAGAAACGGTTAATCCCGGAAAGGACGGTGTGGAAATATTTTGTGCAGTTATGCAGTGCAGTGGAACACATGCACTCCCGCAGGGTGATGCACAGAGGTAACATTAATTCAGTCTCTTTTCACTGAATAATGATATAATGTTCCAATTAGTAAGCGCCTGCATTCAAAAACAATTATGCTGATGTTCAGCCAGTGCATGTTTGGAGAGGCTGGAGCTGGAGATGGATCCCTCCTTCTGGCTCTGCCTCATTGTTAGAGGAGTCAGGCCGGAGTGAGCGTGGTATTAGGAAGATGAGCTGCTTTGTATTCTAGACACTGATATTAAGTAGAAGTGTCAAACTTGCCATTAGAAAAGTGTCAGAAATAAAATGCTGAGACTCCTGGATACAGTGAACTCTTAAGAAATAGTCTTCATTATATTAGCTGTGACCTTAGAGAGTTGAGAAGAGTTTTCCTGTCTCGCAGGCTTTTCTGAAATATTAATACAAATATGTCCCACACTTTCATAACCTGTTCTCTATTTTCATTAATTATTTTTGAATTCCTTGTCTTAGAATGCCTCGTAACTTTGAGCTCTATCCAAAAATTACGTTGGTGCTTTCAGAGTCAGTGAAGTGCTTTGTGAAGGACTGGACTCAGGAAATGCAAATATCCCAAAAGGCACCAATCTCTGCTGCTTGTTATTTCCTTGATCCTTTGAAGGAGTGAATTCTTCACTGTATTTTTCAGCAGTGTGATATCATTTTTGCTCCTTTATGCATCCCCTGATGCAGTTTATCAGTTGCACCTGAATTAGGTCTGTAATTGGTGGCTGAAATGTGGAGCCTCTCGCAGAGTCTGCTCTGACGTGAGGAGAGAGCCTCTAACTCAGTCCTGACGTTCCTGCTTGGGAAACTGGGGTTCTAGAGATTTCTGCACTCCATGAACCAACTGGGCTGCACAGAGCCCAGAATTTATGCATATGTGGAACAGTAATTGGCCTTTGCATGAGGGGATGGTGGTGGGCAGTACAGTTTCCTGTGGAAAATGAGCATTCCCAAAGAGAACCGGGCTTATTGCTTTGATTTCCAGCAGTTAGAGGTTGCCTCTGTTCTGTTGAGCTGTTTCCTACGTTTTCCCTCATTGGTATTTCTCGTGTGCTGGGAAGTACACTCTGATTTTCGTGTCTGTGCAGAGCTTGAAGCCTTGGAAGATTGAGGCTATCAAAGCTCTAAAGGAACACGGTTCTGCTCGAGCCCCTTTGTACAGCGAGTGCTGCAGGCGATGCTTCTATTGCAGTATTAGAACCAAATAACCTTTTGTGGCTTTGACCTTTTACCTTTTTCTTCTTGCAGACATAAAACCAGCCAACGTGTTTATAACAGCCACAGGGGTGGTGAAGCTGGGAGATCTTGGATTAGGCCGGTTTTTTAGTTCTAAAACCACTGCAGCACATTCCTTAGGTAAGCTGGTACTTGTTAAGCAAGCCCTGCCGTGCAGTTGTCAGCTGTGATGTTCAAAAGCAGTGGTGTCTGTCCTCTGACGGTGACAGAAGTGGGATTCAGTGGATCCTGGATCTCCAGTGATGTGCATTCCAAATGCTCTTCATAGGCATTAATAGGTATCTTCTGTTTTAAAGCTTCGCTTGTTATTTTTTTCTGGAAGGTCTGGCCTGGTAAGCATGTGATTTTTAGCAAATGTAACAAATGCAGCTTTTCCACTCTAAATATCCTGTTTGCCTGCACTGTGCTTGCTGGAATTAAATGTCACACCACCACCTTTTACAGCCCCTGACCAGGGCTGTCACTGTCTGAGGTGGGTGTGGTGTTCAAAGCCCTCGTGGTTCGTCTGTTCCAAAAAGGGGCTGCACTTGAAATTCAGCTTAGGCTTTAAAGGTCCAGGCTTTCTTCATGTCTTCCACATAGCTCAAAATTGTCTCCCTCATTTTTGCCATTAGCATTAATTCCAGTGCTACAGAAAATTCTGTAGTATATGCAGTTCATTGTTTAAGTATTTCCTAATTGTGTCTGTAACCTCTTAAAAGGTGATTTTCCATTTTTATTAATGGGTCCCAAGGGCTCTTCTGTATTAGAGCAATGAGGGAACTTTGGATTCTGGTGCAGTATTTAAGCTCTTTTACATTTACCTGTCTTGGTTGATTTTGGAACACACATTTGTTTCACTCTTTGTTTTGTGCAGTTTCCTCCACTGAGTGTGAGTCTCGCTGGTCCTCTCTTGGATGTGTACAAACCTCACTGATAACACTGCCCAGAACACTGGGCTCCTCAGTGCTCAAGGAAGGAAGATTCCTGCCTTGCTTTGTGTGTGCTTAAAAAAATAGGAACATTTCTACAGTTTACTGGCATAAAATAGGAGATTTCAGATTTCCCTTTGCATCAAAAGCTGTCCTAGGATATATCCCCACTGTGCTTAATAGATGAAAATAAATCCTTTTCACAGAAAGTTACAATCACATCATCCGAACAGGCCAAAATATGATCATGTCTAATTATATGATCTTATCTAGTTTGACTGCTGCACTTATTATATTAATAAGAATAAATTGGGGCTTGGAAACTGGCTGCACATGTAAGCCAAGCTTGTGACCTTTAGCAGGGCTGCTCTCTCTTAATTGAGAAAGCTCGAGTAGGGAGAGCTCAGCCCCTTGTGCCTTCCCTCACATCACAGTGCCCTGGAAACAGGTGACTGGGGTGCAGAGCACTGAGGGAGAGGCCTGAGGCTGGAGAGGGATGGACACGCCACCATTTCCAGAGGTTCCTGGAGCCGCGTAAAAAAGAGCCTTTTAAGAGTCATGAAATTTGCAGACTTGAAGCTTCTTCCTTTATTTTTGGTAATTTGCCAGAGATGCAGGTTTTGCAGCAGCAGGAATGGGCTGGTCCTGGTTTTGGTGCCATGAAGCCACTCTTTGGGTGCTGTGAGTGCTGAGCCCGGTGTGGTGCCCGGCCCAGGCCACGGGCATTTCCCAGCCCACGTTGCCCTGGCAACCGCCCCGAGCCGTCACTTCCCTGGCTGCTGACCCATGAATTCAATGTGCAGCTTATGCAAATATATTCATCTCATTTCTTCCCTTGGCCGTGTTTGCTCACATCAGGCTGGCACAAAGGGCATCAGGCAGCCCCGACCCGGCTGACAGGTGTAGCGGCGGCTCGGCAGCGCCGCGGCGGGAACGGGAGCCGTAATTAGAGCAAGGAACAGAATGAACGTCACATGAATTACCAGGCAGCAGATCATATTTGTCAGGAAGGATTGCATACATAAAAATTAAGTGACAGTACATGCCGGGGTAATGAAAGAAAAATGAAAGATTTGCCTGTACACAGCTCGTGAGACGCCGGCGAGCGCTGGGCTCCGAGCGCGCGGATCCGCCGGAGCAGCGCCGGGACGTGGGCAGGGAGAGCCCTGGCCCTGGGAAAATCTCCCCGGGCAGATCTGCCAGAGGGGAAGAGTGGACACCTCCAGCCTCCCCCGGTGTTGGGAGAGGCAGCAGGAACCAGCTGGGGTGGGAGGTGTGGGGGAGTTGAGTTCCCAGGGAGCCCCCTCGGCTGTGCTCTCCCTTTCCCTGGGGAGCAGACAGGACAGAGTTTTCCACAGGGGAGAGCTCTTCCTGCACAAACCTTGCCAGCAAATTCACGTTTTAAAGGTAGTGGGTGTAGCTAAGGTGAATTTTACTACTCCTTGTTACAAGGTGGTGACTTACAGTCCTTCCTTCCCTGATTTTAGACTTTGGAAAACTTAACTTTATTAAATACAGAGAATTTCCATCAATATTAGAATGGATAACTTTTTGAGAACTGGTATAATGCCCATTTTTAACCAAATAAACTTGGCATTATCCAAAGCTTCTGACTTTCTTTACATTTTGAAGAAACGAGAGAGGAAAAAAAAAAACAACAAAAAGAAAAAAAAAAAACCAAAAGAAACCAATTTTACACAGAATAGTCTTGTTTTGGAGCAGATTATTTATTATTTATTCTTGGATAAGAATGTAGTTAGAGCAGATTTTCCTTTTGGGGGATGCACACAAGTCAAAGCTTCCCAGCTTAGAACATGCCAGCAGCCGTGGATGGGGGTCCGTGGGGTGTTACCCGTCCCTTCTGGATGGGAGGGGGTGCAGGGACTGACTGAAGAGCTCTCTCATAAATGGTCTATTTGCCTTTCCTTTTTTCTTTTCTTTCCTTTGCTTGCCAGCCACTTTGCCATCTGAAACAAAATCCCAGGGCTTGGAGGGGCTGGTAAACAGGGCTTGGTTAGATAAATGGACACAAGAAATCCACTGAAAATGTCAACAGCCAATATTGTGGGGATTTTGAGGAGTTTTAGCCTTTTGGTCTGAGCCTCGAGTAGAGTATTTGTGGAAAAAAAAGGTAGATGCAGAATTTCTGCAGGTATGTTTACATACATGTAAAAGCCAACTAAACAATAAACCCAAAACAACCCAACCACAAAACTATAAAGACTTAAGTAGGGTTGTGTGATTAGAAAAAAAATAGAGAACCTTAAGGCAACAGGTCTGGTAACAACAGCTGCAATATTATGCTCAAAATATTTATTGTTTTTTTTCTAAGAAAAAGTAGATTTCATCTGCTTTGTTTGTTTGTTTGTTTTCTCCCTTGAAACAATTTGTGGAGGCACCTCACACTGAGATTTGAAGGAATTTAAAGTATGTCTTAGTACTTTTGACCACAGTTTCACTTTAGCTAATTCCCAAATTCTACTTCTGGGAGAAGACCTGAGCCAGCTCAGAGCCTGTGGGGAAACACTGTGTCCTGGTTTCAGCGTGAGTGTGAATCAGATTCCTTTTGGTTGTGCCCATGAGCAGCCAGGGCTGAGTTCCACAGGCAGCATCAATCCTGGCTGAGCTGTGTTTGCACTGGGACGTGACCCAGGGCAGCTGTGGTGCCTGTGCACACTGGGGGTGCAGCTGCACAGGTAGGGCTGTAATTCAGACTCTGTATGAGAGGGAAGGATTTGGAATTTTATTTCTGGAATAACTTTGCTGCCTTTGCCTCTGTGTTTTCCTGGTGAAATGAGACTGCTCCTGTTCTAACTGGGAATAATTAGCATTTCCCTGCCGTGGAAGCTGCAGCTCTCCAGAGCTGTTTGTTGCTGTGGTGCTGTAGCTGCACCCCAGCAGTGTGGGGGGAGCAGGGGTGCTCTGGCATTGCTGAAGTGGCTCATGGTCAAGTGAAGGGTTTCACCTCTCAGGAGCAGAGCAGGAAGCTCCTTACTTAGCCATAACCTTCCCTAGGGTTTGGCAACCTTTATGGCTTCAAAGGCATTGCTCTGCCACCTGGTGAGTGATACTGAATCAGAACAATATTTTGTATTTCCAGCAGGGCAAATGCCAAAGAAAGTTTCTGATGAACAGTCTCCGATTAGACTGTTCCTGTCAAATTGACTAATGGGATGCAATGGTGAGCCCTGACTGATTGCACTGGAAGCCTTGTGCAGTTCTCTAGAAGAGGCTCATTACGGGAGATTCCCACGTAATGCTGGACAGGCCATAAAGAGAATTGGGCTTGTCAGTCTTTTATCATGACAGTTATTTAAAAATTAATGCATCAGTTTTGAAACGCAGAGCCCTGCTTGTTTGTACATTTGCTGCCAAGGCTCCAGTAATGGCAGGTAAATGTGGTGGGTGGACTCCAGGAAAGGAGCTCAGGCGTGGAGAGCTCCGGAGCCATGGATGTAGTGGAGCAGATTAATGCCCGGCCGGGAGGGAGGGCACTGAGCCGTGGCACAAACCCGTCCCTGCCGGCGTCCAGGGGGGCTCAGGATGATCTAAACCAGGCATTCTCTAGACCAGGCATTATCTCAAACGACAGTGGTGCTGCTCCAGCAGACCTGGCTGCCACGGCCTCAGAGCCCACCCGTTCCTGCTCCGGGGTGGTCAGGCAGTGACCGGAATAACTGAGCCCGGGAGCGGCCCTGGCACCGGCCCTGGGAGCAGGGGCACCTCGGGGCAGGGCTGGGGCTGCCCTGGTGCTCCCTCCTGTGCCCAGCTCCTGGAGCTCCTGGGGGTGGGAAGAGCAGCAGCACAGGGACAGTGCAGGCGGGGAAGCGTCTCATGCCAGTGCTCAGTGGAGGCTTCCAAAACTGTCCAAGAACTTCATGGAATGAGTCACTGCTGCTGCTGCAGCTGCATATTTTTAATCAGGAAGATGAATCAGTGCTGTCCCAGCCAAGTCAGTTCTTGCACAGAGACCTGGCAGCTGTGTGGGGGTTACTGTGCTGTCCATCGTGTGTGTCCTGTGTGCACATGGGAGAGAGCCATGGAAAGGCTCGTTGGGCTCTTTGAGTGAGTCCTGTCTGCTCTGGGTGTCCTGGGAGGTCACTCTGTAGTCTGTTAAAAATTATTAACAGAACTCTGGTCTCTTCCATACACAGGGGCCTTTCACTGGCAATTAAACCCAGCCAGATCTGGGACTGTGTCAGTCTGACTTGCTCCTCCTCAGCACGGAAACAAAATAATCTCCATGTGTTATTTCTCCTCTGTTGTGGTTTGTATAGGATTTGCAAAAATGTAACTTTTCCTTAGGGTACCTTCGCCGTGAAAGGGGAGTAATTTCTTATTTAATGACCTGAAAGCATGAGCTGAGTTCACCATACAGGGCAGCTGATTGCTGAACATCTTGGGGGTCCAAATAAATGCCCAGCTCTGTGCTGGGTCACCTGTGCAGGTGGCAGGGGTTGGGTTTGGCCTCTCAAGGCTGTTGCTTTCTCCCCAGAACTCATTTATTTCCCACAGTGCAGATCCCTCCTCAGGAACGTTGGGGAAGGTGGTGGCTGTTCTTCCCCCTCCACCTCCAGCACTATCCTTCAGCTGCTTATTAGTCCTCCAGCTGTCTCAGTCAGCATTTCAAATGGAGAAATTGTAAACTGAATGTTACAGGCAAATTAAACATTTGCCATCTTGTGAGGGAAAGGTCTTTAATTAGGAGAAGGATACACTGGAATGCCAAAAGAAAAAAAAAATTGAGAGGGGACGGACAAGCAGGGGAAGCAGGAGAAAAGAGCATATACAGTCCTTGGATGTTTTAATAAATGATGTATCTGAGGATTATTTGATGTAGTTGAGACTGCCAGGATGTCTTGTATTTTCAGTACCACAACTGAAACTTATTTAGGATTTAAAAAAGAACCTTTTTGAGGTAAGGAATTTATTAATAATTTCCTGTAACTTCTGTCCAAAATACTGCAGTAAATTTCTTTTGATAAAATACAGACTTGTGGAAGTAGCTGGAAATCCCCCAGCTTCTGACGTGACTGCAAGTTGGAGCAGGGTTTTAAAGTTTGGCATGATTATCTAGGTTTTTGCAGTAAGATTTGGCCCTGTGTGGAGCTGTTCCCTCCCCCCTGTGCTGCAGTTCCTGGTGACCCATGCGAGGTCCAGGGAACACCAGGGTGAGTCCTGGCATCCCCCCTCACCTCAGTGCAGGCAGGACCCTGTCCCATGGCTCTGTCCACCTGGGACACTCTGGAGGTTCTTGGGAGCCTGGAAGGGGAAGAAAACCTTTCTCAACCCTCAGAAATACCGCAGATATTTTCACTAACCTTCCCCATCCTGTGGCTCTGTACCTGATGATACATCTGATCCTGTGCCTTTGACACCATGATCTGTCTCCACATTTTCATGCACGTCTCCCAATGAGCCCTTTGTGCCCCCTGACCCTTTAGTGAAGTGCCACAGTCCCTCTGTGAGACAATAACCCCATCTGTCTGTTTGTTTGCAGTGGGAACTCCCTACTACATGTCCCCGGAGCGAATACACGAGAACGGCTATAACTTCAAGTCTGATATCTGGTCCCTGGGCTGTTTGCTGTATGAGGCAAGTACCTTCTCCCTTCTTGCCCTGGGTTTGTCCTCCCCACACAGCACAGGGCAGTGCAGGGGCTGGGCTGACTGCAGGGACTTGTGGAGAAACCCAAGGAAAAGTTGTCTGGCTCCGTGTTGGCCTGTGCTGTCTGAGCACCAGCAAAGGGGCTGTGCCACCCCCCACAGCACTTGCCCAAAGTTCATTTAGGTCACAGCAGATGCTGAGGATGCAGCCATGGAAAGCCAGTTCACTGCATCCCTCCTTCCTGCTGGGAGCAGAGCTCTGTCGGGGCAGCACAGTCACAGTGTCTCCAGAACACTGCATTTGTTTTGGAAATAGCAAATCCATTTGAATGTGAGCTTCTGGTTTCTTAGAACCAATTCTGACCAATTGCAGTATTTTAATTCTGGGAGTTTTCAATGAAGAAAAATAGAGTTTTTATGTAATGTGAAATGAGGGTCTTTAACTATTAGACTATGGGTGGAAGTTTTTCTGATGGTACATTGTGTTACAGCTCAAGGCACAGACCCAGAGCAGACACGTTTGCATGAACTGCCCAGTGTGCAACTTGTTCTTTAAAGCTGTTATGTGTATTTTGAAAATATGTGCTATGATTTTATAAGCGTTTTCAGTTTTGTGATTTCATTTGTAGCAGAGATCAAAGGGTATCGAACAGCCTTGTACTCATTTATAACCCCATCTAAATCTTTTTTTAAGTGGATGCATCTTCAAATTCAAGTGAAAGTCCATGTCAACATTTAGAAAGCTTTTATCCCAGCCCATAGAATTAAAAATCCCTGGGATATTTAGTAATAAGAATATTGCTCATGTCCTCTTTGGATAACAAATTATGTGAACTGGTGACATTTTGCTTCTCAGTACAACTTCTTGGAACCACATGGAATTAGGGAAATGTAATTCTTTTTGTGAGCACATCAGATGTGACAAATACTCTGGCTAAGCCTGTACTTCAGCTGGTTGGTTAAACAAACATCCCAGGACAAGACAGTATAAGAGTCAGTTTTCCCATAACATCGCTGTTCCCAGGATTCAGAGCTTGCCACTGTTGGGTCCTTCTGGGAAGAGCATCATCTCCCAGAGCTGAGTGTCTGTCCAGGGGGTGGGCACTGCCTGGGTGTCACCCTGTCACACTGCCTGGGTGTCACCCTGTCACACTGCCCTGGGTGTCACCCTGTCACACTGCCCTGGGGGCTGATGTGCTGCTGCAGGGGGTGACATCCCAGGGCTGGGAACCCAGGGAAGGAATCCATCAAACCCAGCTGAAGGCACTGAACAGCCCAGGGGGCTCCACTCCAGCAGCACTGTGGGCCCAGTAACATTTATGGGCTGGAGTGGGGTCCAAAAACTGCTCATGGTGGCACCCGTCAGTGCCCAGAGCCGGGCATGGTGCCAGCATTGTTAAATTGAGTGGCTTTGTGCTTGTCTTCAGATTCCCAGTGCCTCTAAGGAAAGAATTGAAGAGACTGAGTAATTCCCAAGGCAGCAGCATCTGCATTCCACTCAAAAGCTGGTATTTTTTTAATAAAGGGTGGTTTTGCTTGTAATGCTTCTAATGAGATGCTGCAGGCTGGGATGATCCAGTACAGGTGTGTGTACCTGGGTCTGCTGGTGGTGTTTGAAAAGGGATTTGGAGATTCAGCTGTGGGAACAGGGAATTCTGACCTCCCCGTAATTTCTTGTGCTGGGCCTAAGGGGGAGTTCCCAGTGTAGGCTCCGAGGTGAGGGCTGGCCCTGCCGTGGGGGTTGGCCTGGCCAGCTCTGCCAGGAGCAGTCGGGGTGGCCCCAGTTGGCCTCCACCCCTCGGGTGCTGCTGCAGTGCCAGGGTGCTCCGAGTGCCTCCCGGGCTGAGCTCCTGGAGATGGGATTCCAGATTTATGCAGAGAGAAATATTTAGCGTTGTGCTAAGATATGTTTTTGTTGCAGGCAATATGGTCCCCTTATGGCACAGGAGTCTTGGTACTCCTTGTATTTCGAGAAGCTGAATTAATTGCTCACTAAACATAATTCTCTGGTAGGAGTAGCAGTACTACAGGAACATCTGAGAGCTTTGGCGTGTGAAGCGGTTTTAAATTCCCTTCCTACGTAGGTAAGGCTTAACTTAGGGAACAGGAGCTGTGAGATCTTGCAGATTCCAAGGAGGACTTGACAGGTACCAATTCTGTGTTCAGTAGTTAAACAGCTACTTGACTTTTTAAACTTTCTAGAATTTCAAAAGTTAAACATGGGATTTGTGTGTCTTTGAAGGAGCTGTGTTTTATCTGCACTAATTTCTTGTAAGGAGAATGTTTTTCCATTTGGCTTAAGAAGTAAGGAAGGGGGATGCTTGTTTGGGTATGAGTCACTTCTGATATTTCTCCAGATAGATTGTGCAGATAAGCTGCAGAGATTTAATGTACAAATTGCCTTCAGAGACATGCGTGTCCACTGGAATCCACTTAGGGAACATTGAGGGCTTTGGGACATGATGCCACATAGCACCACTTAACTTTGACATTGATAATCATACAGTGATTTTTATTAAATCTTATCAATATAGTAGTAACTGTCTTCATCCCTCACTTCCTGTAGATGTCTGTCAGCAAGATAACTTGGAGGGGATAAAAATAAGTTGTTAATTCCCAGAATGTAGCTACAAGCAATGACTTCAGCAGTTGTGGCAAGACAGTCAATTTAGGCAGTAACAGGGATTCCCATCTCGCCGTGTCCGAACCAGCCGTGCTGCGTGGTGGGCGTTTGCCAGGGGGATCTGCCTGCCCTGGGGTAATTGCTCTAATCAAAATGTCAGGAGCAAAGCCCAACGTGGCATCACAAACTGCAGTTAGTGAGATCCTTGAGTGCCTGTGGTCATGGCCCTGCTCTGCTCAACACTGGGTGCCCTCTTTCCACTTTAATTCCCTGCATTTACCATCCCAAACCCCACAGTGTTCTCTTTTCGATGTTTCCCTTCCATTCCTCCCCTTTGGCACATCACTGCTTAACTAGCCCTGGAATGAAGAGTTAATGGGAATTGGAAAATCCCTCTCAACCTCACTGGCATTATTGATGTTTGTATTGAGGTCCTGGAGACCCCATTTAACCCTTGCTTGCCTTCTGTGCTTTCCCCCTTGCCCCCATTAGTGTTTTGCCTGGCCCAGCCCTGTGTGCTGGGCTCTCTGCGTTGTGTTCACCCATCGAGAGCAGTTTGCCATCAATCCTAATTGGAGAGTAGAGTCTCTAATTGGACTCTGTAATTTTTCTCCCACTGATTTGCCTGTTACTGACAGTAATGAAGCAACAGTGATACTTCACCTCTTGCCTTCAGAACCTTCCAAATGCTCTCCCCTGACCCTGGGCTCCTTGGGAGCCCCTCAGGTCTGTAGCTTTATGAGGAGTAGCTTAGGTTACTACTGGTAGTAGTGGTGAGGAGGAAGAAACACAGTAACTTTAAATCCTTTAAAAGACCGGATTGATCAGGAATGTTTTCAGTAGTTTGGTTCCCAAATCTGCCTGGGATACTCTTTTCTAAATAGCAGATTTCTGGCAGGAGATATGTGTGTTTTGAGGTTGGGTTTTGTTTTTTTTTTTAAGGCTGAAGTACATTGCTCTTCCCTTTAAGAATCTTTGCTTTCTAAGTAGCTAAATGTCAGCAGGTTTAGAGAGATGATTGTTTGAGAGGGTTTCATAGTTGTCTTAGAGCTAGTTGGGTTCTTACTGATGCTCTCAGTGGTCCAAGCATCCTATTTCTTGGTTTTTCCCCTTGGGAAGCAGAGCAGTGCCTGGCACCAGCCCTGCCAGGGCTGCAGAGCTGTGGAATCCCAGAGCAGTTTGGGCTGGGGGCAGGCTGGGAGCAGCAGCCTCCCCTCACTGCAGAGAACAGAACTGGCTCTTGCAAACCAGCAGCACTGAGAGCTCTCAAATACTTTGTGTTTCTGAAATGTCTTCTGGTTTTTCCTCTCCAGATGGCAGCTCTGCAGAGTCCCTTCTATGGGGATAAAATGAACCTGTTTTCTCTTTGCCAAAAGATAGAGCAATGTGACTACCCACCTCTTCCAGCTGAACATTATTCTGAAAAGGTAAATTGGGAGTGTGTTTGCAGGGGAATGGGATGGGGGTGCAGGGAAGTTCCTCCTGGCATGGGGAAAGGGAACCTGGGAGGAGAACCCCCCACATCCAGGGCAGAATGGGGGGGGATGGCCTGGGGGTCCTGGGTGCCTGGCTGAGGAAACAGCTGTTGTGGAATATTGGCAAGCTAAATCGAGATAAAAAAAGGTTTCTTAATGTGGGGAATATTTTGGAACTGAAAGTCTGGGGCGCTGGCAGAAGCCAGCAGTGTGCCGTGGGAAAGCCCTCTCCTTAAAACAACATTCCATAAAACAGCACTGAAATGTTTGTTCATGAAGTCTTCAGTGTGTAATGAAAGGGGGAAGGATTCTTCTAAGAAAAAGAGAAGAAAAGCCATTTAGTTTAATGCAATAAGCATCTCTACAGCAGCTGCACTGGGGCTTTTTAATGTTGTGCCTCTGAAGGAGAGGGATGGGAGCAGCCACTGAAGCACAAACCCGTGTCCCTGTGCCTGGTGACACTTCCCTGCAGCTGCAGACACGCCTTGGCTTTCCTCAGGGCCTTTTGAGAAGGGCTTTGCTTTTTTTCTCCCTTACCTCGACAAAGCAGCTGGTTTTCCTTACCTCCTCCTTCCTTACAGTTGCCTCCTATTTGAAAGGAAATGGGTAATGGAATTTTAAATGTTCACTGTATCCTGTGGGGCTTTTGTTTTACTCCCCCTCCAAGTCCCGAGGAGCGAGGCAGGATGCCTGGGAAATACCGTGTGCAGCCGGGAGCAGCCGGTCTGGTCTCCACCCTGGGAGGGGCCCCACGCTACACGTTGTGTTTTGCTTCGTTTTGACTTGCCAGGGATCTCATGCAAAACGATGCTTTGAGCTCTAGTCTGCAAAAGTGCATTTCTGCCTTTCCCCCCCCGGCCCCGCGCGGTCCCTCTGCCGAGCTGCTGCAGCTCTTGCACTCAGGATATGCCTGCTGGCAGCAGGAATTAGTGTAAGCTGACAGATGTGTTTCCTGTCTGTACAATTACTGTCTGTTTGCTTCCCTCTGGCAGTGCTAAAGAGTGTGTGTAGTGCAGTGCTGGTGCGGGGTGAGGTTGGTTTGCAGCTCCAAGCGCCGGGTCCCAGAGAACTCGGCTCCAGATGGTTCCTGCACTGTCCACGGGATGCTGGAGAGGCCGTGCCTGTGGCTGCAGCTCCTCTGCCCTGCTCAGGGAAACAGCAAACAGCTCCAGTCCTGTGAGGGTTAGAACGGGGCTGCACCATCAGCAGCAGTGTGGTAGAGATTTGGAGATTGGTTCAGAGAACGAGGCAGAGCATTTGGGGCAGAACCCCGGCTCTCGTGGTGATTCCTCTTCTCTGTGGCCTTTTGTGGCTCTCAGTCCAGATCCTCCTGTGAGCAACTGTGTGCTGCTGGTAGCAGGAGGAGGAGCTGGGACTGGGGCCAGGACTGGTTTTCTATATTGGGAGTAGCTCTGCTGTAACTGGAGCTGAGGGTTGGCAGTGCCCATCAGGCTCAGCCGCCGGTGCTGTGGGTGCTGCTGAGATGCCTGTGAGGACAGAACTGCTCCAGTGCTGCACAGCTCCTGGCTGGGCCAATGGTCCTCATGGCACAGCCTTGGGCTGAGCTCTAAGCATTTTAATTTGTTGGTGGGAGTTTTGTGGTGATCTTGGCTGATGAGGGGTGTGTTAAACCTTCAGGGTCTCGGGGTTACAAAGGCAGCAGCATCCCTGCCCTCAGGTCAAAAAAAGTCACCAGGGCAAGGCCAGGCAGCGGGTTTGGGGTGGGAGCAAGGATGGAGCCTTGCTCCATCCAGAGCTGAAAACCTCAAGCACATTCAGTTAATGCAGCTGAAGCTGTGTGCTTGATAGCTGTATGGTCATGCTTTTAATTACTGCTAAAATAATTGGCACTGTGGCTACTGGGAGGATGTGAGAAGATCAGAGGCTCAAGGCTGTTTCTCCTGGTGCCTCGGGGGTACGAGCAGCTTTCAGTGTCTGTATAATTAAAAGCTACAATCTTTCATGTGCACAATAAAGAGGGTTGGGAGGTGGGGAGACTCCAGCCTTCTGCATTTTATTTATTTAAACATAATCAGTGACCATTCTCTCTTCTTCAGGAAGGTTTTAGGAAACACCAGGGTCTCACAGCCGGGTCCAACAGCTTAAGATGCTCAAGTGCTGGTCAGACTGGTTACACTCGAAGGCTTGGAGGGTTTGGTGCCAGGGTTGGTGTGGGAAGGGCAGAGCAGTTGTTGTACGGGGAGCTCGGCTCAGGCTCCCCCTTCCCTCAGAGCCCCCTTCCACTGGAAGGTCCCTCCCTGCCTGCTGCCTCAGGCACACTGTGGTAGTGATCTTGTTTTCCCTCCTTCATCCACACCCTGCCAGTGCCACTGGTGCCTCCCTCCCTCTGCCCCGTGCTGCTCCCCCAGCCCTGGGTGCACACACTGGGTCCTCCTGGGCCGGGCTCCCTCTGCTCCTCTGGGATGTGAGATGTGCTGGGCTGTGGGAAGATTTAAATTTTCAGCGAAGATTTGGTGGGAAAGGTTCTTTCTGGCCCATCTGGAGGTGGGACACACACACAGACAGTCATGTGCCTGCACCCTGCTCAGCATCTGCATGAAGAGGTTCCCAGCTCTGGCCTGGCCTGCAGAGCTCGGGCAGACGATCTGCAGCCTCTCCCAGTCAGAGAGCAGTGGATTCATTCCCCTTTGCCTCCTGTCCTGTCTTTCAGCTGCGGGAACTGGTCAGCATGTGCATATACCCCGACCCAGACCAGCGGCCCGACATCGGTTACGTGCACCAAATAGCCAAACAGATGCACGTGTGGACCTCGAGCACATGAGCGGCCGCGGCGCCAGCACAGCTCAGTCTTACTTGAATCCTTTTCTCCGCTGCCGGCGCCTGGTGCAGCTCACACAGGTGGGAGGGTGAGCACTCGCAGCAGAGGCTCCATCATTTGCAGGTTATTTGACAAGGACTCTTACAGGTGGTCGTTGCTTTAACGTGAAGATTCTGTGAGGTATTGCAAGTGATTCTTTTATTTTTTATTTTTAAGGCCAATAACGTTACGGATGTAGATCATTTAAGGGTCCTTTCTTCAAACTGTCGTGTGTAATCTAGGATAGCCGATATTACCGAGGGCTCGGCCTGTGCCAGACCTTCTATCTTAACTGTAATGTGAAATATTGAAATAATTCCTTCAGTGAAATCACTTTATACTAATGTAAGAATTACCATAGATTTTGTGTAATTTGTATAACTGCTACTTTGCCTCTTCTGCAAATGGTTAATAGCAAATTCAGTTTTTACTTGGTGTATTTTAAAGCAGCCATTTATGTGTTTTTATTAATTCCCTCCTCTTCAGACTTAGAAACTGGGAAGGGTTGGGGGGTGGGAAACACTTTGGGCTTTTTTTTTTTTTTTTTTTTAAATTGTAAACTTTGTGTATTTTGCTGATGCATTTCTGTCAGAGGTGAGTTAAACATGAACCTGGGGAAAAGAAGCCAAACATGCCAAGCAAACCCAAACCAGCCTTGCTCCTGCAGAGAATTGCTCCTTACCCTCATTTTCCCTTTTGGAATGGCTCTTCTCAGCCTCCAGGTTCTTGTTTAAAACCAGTGTTGATCGAAGCCAGTTCGATTTTGGTGCAGAGACTTTTACACATTCAATAGTACATCGGGTACTATCAGTGGAACTTCAGCAGTGTTTTAAACACTTGGAAAATTTTTTTAAAATAAATGAAATGCTTTGTGTATGGAATTCTGCATAGGATCAGCCCCGTCCCTCAAACTGTGAAAGCTCATTACAGAATGTGAATGTCTATAAATCTCAACCTGATCTGAAGGAGTCATCGTCTCTAACTGCATGAAAATTGTCAACAGCTAAATTCATTCATTGAATCAATGATTTGTGTCATTACTGCCGATGGAAATATTCACTGCTTCAGGAACAGCCCTGGATTCACGTTCCAGTGTTTCCATTCCATGTGCCTGTCGGAGGAGCGGGGCTGTGCTCGGTGTTCCTGAGGAAACCCCTCAGCCTGTGCTGCTCCAGCGCCGGCTCCGCGTGTGCCGGGGGCTCGTGCCGACTGTACCCTTGTGTGTGACAGTTCAAATGCAGCCTGTGCCGCCTTTTGGTTGTTTGTTTTTTTTTTTAAGGAAAGCTTACAATCCTTAATTGTTTTTGAACTAAGATTAGGGTTAGAGGGTTACATACATATATATGCTTTTAGTGGATTTTTTTAACCTAATTTACTCTACTTAAAGGAAAACCGCAGTGCCGTCTTCAGCTACTTCGTAGCAAATTTGGGAATGTTTTTATAGGGTACCAAGAAAAACCATTAATTGCTGTGAATAAGGTTGGCATCATTAATGCAAGGTGCCATTTTACTGAGGCTTCTCAGCAGAAAGCTGAGGGTACTGCTCTCAGGAGAGAGTCAGGAAATTTAAATCATCGTGGAGGCACCAAATTGCTCCCACCATTCCCGTGCCAACCAGCTTGGTTAATTTATACCCAACCTCTCGAGCACTTGTCAGGTGTGACCTGAACCTGTCCCCTTGCACTGCAGCTTTCCTTGAGCCGGGGCTGCAGCTCCATGGCCAGAGGGAGGGTCGGGCTGGAAAAGGATCCGTGGCTTCCAGGGAAGCTCAGCTCACAGATGAGGATCTGGAGAAGTCTGGTCACTTTCTTGCTACATAAGATTTCTTAGTGCTTATAAGGAAATGTATTTCAAAAGGTAATTTTTTGCAATTGTGCATTTTTAGATAAATAAAAAAAATTATTTCCAAAATAAACATCTTTGTTTAAAAAACTAAAAAGTGCAGTATTAAAGGAAATACACACACACCCCTGAAAACAGGCCTAAATATGTGTGAAACTGCTCCTACCAGCTGTGGAGTGTAGCTGCTTTTCCAACAAATGGAGAGAGACTGTCACTTGTCCCAAGGGAAAACCACGAGAGTCTTTACCCTTTGAACTGTGGCATATCAGAGCTGGTTTTCCAGGATCGTTGTTGCAGGATGCCAAGGCTGGGGACTGGCACCAGTCCACCTTTTGAAGCTGCCTGTCAATGCTACACCTCCCCTTTTCACTTGAAAAATAATTCTGTAGGGGGTTCTTCTGGCTGGTTTTTATCAGGACTATGTAGTGCTGTATGAAACAGTCTGAAATCTCATTAACTCAGGTGGTACAAGCCCAGCACCTCCAGGTGTAAATGGAGGTAAGTGACAAGACAGTCAAACAATGATGCTGGATCTGCCCTGTATCCTGTCTCTACCTACAGAAAATGGGGCAAAAATAACAGAAACATCCCCTGATGCCCAGAGTTCCTTCCCTGCAGTGGGGTGGCAGGAGAGCAGTGCCTGTTGGAGGTCAAGGGTTCAGAACCACCACTGCTCATTGTTTTTATACCTTTTCCTGTTTCCATCAGGAAAAGAACATTCTATTAAATTAGAACTTGTCCAATGGGGCGTACAGAGAGCAGCTTTACTCCTGCTGTTCTGCTCCTGGAGTGAGGTAACAAGGCAGCTGGTTTTCTGCCCTGCCCTCGCCCACAGAGCTCTCAGAGCCCCAGCCCTGCAGGACGGAGCTGCTGCAGCTCTGCTGCTCGAGCCTCACCTTGGACAGAGCAGGAAGGACCAGCCACAGACAGGGAGGGGGCAGAGCCTCTTTATTGGGCCAGACAGAGCCACAGTCGGAGCTCAGGACGTGTCCATGGTCTGCACGGTCTCGTCCAGCACCTCGAGCTCCAGGTGAGCCACGTTCTCTGTGAGAACAGCAGTCGTTCCTTTTGCACACTTGTACCTGCCAAACCTGGGAAAGAAATGGGGGAAAATTGGTCAGGAAGATGATACATGGGAAAACTTGCATTTAAATTTTACAGAATCACAGAATCACACAGAATATGCTGAGTTGGAAGGGACCCACAAGGTCCAACCCTTAGCCCTGCACAGGACCATCCCCAAGAGTCACACCATGTGCCTGAGAGTTTTAGAACTGATCACCTTTAGAAGTTTCCTACAAAAGTCCAGAATAAGTAAAGAACTGTGCCTACTGCAAAGTCTAAGCTGACTGCACTAACTGACAAAGTTTCAGATAAACCAGCAAGTTCAGAAAACTCTGATTACAAAAAAAAAATAAAAAAATAAAAATAAATTGCCACATAACTGGAAAGGTCTTTACAGAAATCAGTGGTCTGGGCAGCAAAGACAAAACTCTGTTACTTCCTCAAACTGCCCAAAACTCAAGAGCCTGGTAAAACTGTGGCAGGGAAGAACTTGCCCTGTTCTCTGCATGTGCCTCTGCCAGCCTGTGTTCAGCTGCAGGTACAGCCACTCGTTGGTTCTGCTCAGCTGCAATCCACCCACAGGTCAGAGATCTCTCTGGCAAAAGCAGGACTCGCTGGGCAGAGCAGGGATCACACACAGCCTCAGGGTCACTCACCTGTCCCCCTTCTTGTTGGCCACGTCGTAGGGCCGGATGAAGTCCAGCTTGTTCTTGCTGATGACACAGATGTCGACGTTGCTGCCGGAGCCCAGGTCGTTGTAGATCCCGGCTGCGATGGCGTCTCTCACCAGCTGCTTGGCCTCCTCCTCCTGCAACAGTTCACAGGCTGTCACTGCCCAGGGCTGGCAGCTCCCAGGACCATCACCAGAGTGCCACAGGGCATGAACAGGGGGGCTGTCCAGGGACAACCCTTTATCCTGCCCGTGCTCCACCACCCCCAGGATGGATCAGACTTGCTAAAGACATGTGGGAAGCAAAACTCAGATTTTTATTTTTTTTGTCTTAATGAATGGAGAAAATAAATTTTACCATTTTTAACTTCCAGGCTTTTGTGCACATGTACATTCCAGCTGCCTGTCTTGTGTGACAGCTGCACACACATTAGAGTCACTGGAGTTCAGGTACAAGGCTTCCCCAGGTCAGGGCTATTTAATCAGCCTTTATAGCACCAAAATTATTCCTATGATTTTGCAGCATGGCTTGGTTTGCAAAATTCATCTGCTCATCCTAACACAAGCTTTGGGATGGAGTAGCTCTGCACAGAGCTGAGCTGGAGAACAGCTGTAATTCCAGTCCTGAGCACAAATGCAGAGAATTTAAAGAAACCTGCTGAAAACACTGGTCAAAGTACTGCTGTCAAAATACTGCAATTAGTTTTTACTATTTAAGAAAAAAAAAAAAGTTTTGCTACAGTAATGGATGTGACTGAAACAGAGTTACTATTTAGACCTGAAACAGCCTGAACCAGAGTGCAACAGAGCCCACCCTACACAAACAACATCCACAGGAGTGTCTTTTACATGGAAACATTTCAGGTTCATCTAACTATCCAGCAGAATATCACACCCGACCTCTGATCATCACATTCTCACCACCACCACAAAACCACGACTGGTATTGCTGTGAGGCATCAGGAATAGAGTGTTGGTGGCACTGAGCCTTCCCGAGTCATTCCAGTGGCACTGGCTCCCTCTGCAGCTCCCAGCGAGGGCACGTCCTGCTCCTCAGCTGCACTGAGCCTGTTCCTGTGCCCGGTGAGCTGCCAGTGGCACCGTGCCAGGAAAGCAGGCTGTGCCCACGGAGATACAGACATGTATGTGCACACACTGGGCTTCCAGCACCTCTCCAGCCCAAAGCACTGAGACCCTTCCTTCTCTCAAGGGTGTGTAAGGAACTGGTTGCAAACACTGCCTGCTCCAGTACAGCAATGATAAATCAGCAGCACATCCCTGCACCCAGACGTTTGGACCCATTCTGTCCCAGGTCGTGCAGCAGGCACAGGACTGGAGCAGGACACGCCCTGCAGTGAACAACAGAAACAGCTGCAATTCCTACTTCACTCCCAGTTCTACCACTATTACTCTTTATAAAATAAAAAAAAATAAATTATGCTTCCTACTAAGCTGACTAGAACAATACAGCCATGCTGTAAAAATAATTCCTGTACCTTTTCTTCAGTGTTTTTGGCAATAAAACCATGATAAGCAAGTAATTCCTCACTCAACTGATAAAAGACTGATTTGTTGCAGACTAAGGGTATTTTAGTACTATAGTGCAAGTAAATAAAATGAATCAAAGAAGTGTGCGTAGATCTGTTCTAAAAATTAAGTGGTAGCAAAACCAGAATAATTTTAAGCTACATGAGTGTTAGTGTAAGAAAAACAGTTTAGGAATACTACAGCAAATTGGGGGAGGTCTGTGCCATTCTTCCTTTTAATTTCATCTTTAAGACAACACAGTAAATCTCACAGACTCTTCTAATTTAAAATATATTTGCTTTTAAAAATGTACTCTATGAACCTACTGTTATCAAAATAATTCTAAAAATACTCATTAAAGGTCAATCAGTAGAGCAGAGCTGTAAGTGCACTGAGGCAGCCACTGCACAGAGAGCCCAGGCTGTAACCTCAGCTCCTTCACTGCCAGAGTGCAGCCCAGTCTGTGAACCTGCAGGAATTGTCATTTTAGAAAACCCTGCCTTGGTGCTGTTTCCTGATCTTCTTTTTACAATTTAGAAAGCTGGCCAGGACAGCCACAAGAAAAATCCTGCATGGAGTTCAGCAAGGACTGCTGTTTCCAGTCACAAAATAGGGGGCTAGCAGGAAACTGCTGACACAGTCTGAAGTACAGGGCCTCAATGAGCCACTGTAATAATTAATCTTAAAAAACCCTAAAAGTTCAGAGTATATAAAAGGAGCACTTCCTGCTTTATGGTTGCAAAGACCAAGCTAACTGGGAATATCCTCCTGTGGGGCCCAGAGTGCTCCTTAAATGAGATTACAGCGAGTGATGAACTGTAGGGGCAGCGAGCAGTGACAAGCAGCACTTTATGGAGCGATCTGTCTGTCCCCATCACAGCCCACAATGTGTCCCTGGACTCCAATGTGCAGCTCCATTTACCTCGCCTGACAAATGGGCAGCGCTTGGCAAAGGCAGCGAGGTCCAGCTCCATGGTAATGGTCACCACAGCTGTGCTGGGGGAACAGACCCCAGTTCATTACACTGACCAGGCACAGAGCTTCCAAAGGGTGCCTGAGGAATAGGGCAGTAAAGGCTAAAATAAATAACTCAGCATGGAAGGCTAATCTGAAACGGTGTTTGATAAATTATTTATAACACAGACAATTGTCTGCATTTAATATTGGCGCTACTGGTAGCGTCTTTAAAAGATGATTTATGTGTTGTAATGCCATTAAGCTTTATATGGGCCCACTGCTGGCTATAAAGTCTGCTGAGATTTAGAGAATGAGTTTTAAACTGTCACTGCAACATCACAGTAGATAGAGGCTGTATTAAATCTTTACTTTAAACCTGTTATCTGGAGAGTTGCAGTTTGCAGACACTCAGGGCTGATGGATTACCTCTCACAGCTGCTCTGCCGCCAGTCCCACACAGCACCCAGGAGCAACTTTTACACATTATTCTTGTATATGACTTGAACCAAGTTTCTCTTAAGCAATTTCCAGACTTCAAGTGCTACTAGAGGAAAAAAGAGACTTTCCTACAGGAGATGAGGGTATTTCTACATTACATTAATACTGTCTTTACTAATAGCCTGTAAACAAGTTTATCATTTTGCTCCAGCAGCAAAAGGAGCAGCTGGAAGGGCTTTGGGAACATTATTTCTGCAACATTTTGTGGCTCCACAAGCAAGTTAAACAGGAAATGCCTTTTTCAGATGTAAAAGCTCTAGAAATTATTTTTTTTTTCTAATTCTTACCAAAACAATATGAATCCCTTCTGCAGGTCACCAGGATGCTGTCAGAGATGCAATACACACAGTGCAGTTCTCCAACAGCAATTCTTAGAAGAATTTCAAATGCAGTGCACTATCAATATTTGTATAACATGAATATAAGCAGGTAACTATTTTTGTAAAAATAAACAAATGTAAATACTCATCACAGCAGTCCTTTAAAACAATGAAATATGCTCAAATTATATACTATAAAAAGTTGATCCTACTTAAAGTGAGAATCCCCAAGACTCCTATGGGAAGAGAAGGGAAGGAAAAAAAATCACAAGCTTCAGGAAAGACAATGATAATAAAAAAATAAATCCATAAAGAAGTGTTGGGAATTTGGAGGTAGGAAAGCAATACCTCCTGAAGGACAAAATCACCTCCAGAAGCATAATTAGACTTTGGGAGAGCAATCAGCAGAGCACGGGGTGTGAGAGGCTGTGTGGGGGCTGTGGGGTGGAGATCAGCCCATAACTGTGAGAGATGCTCAGGTCTGCTCTAAGTCCAGGGAGAACAAATCTGAGAAGTACTTTGTGTTCCTTGTAGGGGGAGGTTGGAAGGCTCCAGCAGTCAGAATGGATTTGGCTGGACTGTGCTGGAAATGGGCTGTGACCTTCAAACCACTCAGAATTACAAGTCTTCCCCCCAAAAAGTGTGCATTCCCAGGGCTGCCTCAGAAGCAAGGAATGACATTCCTTGTCTCTTATTTCTTGGTTTTTCATATTAGACCTATGCATTTTATGTCAGCTTCATTGTGACTAAAGCTTCAGTAAATGTTTATTTTTCTAACCATTTTCTAGTAAGAACTTTCCAAACAAACTGCTCTCTAGTCCCTAATTATTATTCTCAGAGACAACAGTTTTTTTCCCTGTTCCAAGGAAGCTGCCTGTGAGCCCAGGCTCATCCCCACCCCCTCTCTGATATCATACACCAGTATAATAAACCACGTTAATATTTCATACCAGGGTGAAATATGCTGGAGTATCAATTCAACATCTGCTGTCTTTAGGGTACTGGCATCCCGCAGAGACACTTTCAATTTGTAATTGAGTTCTATACTGAATTAATCAGCAGTTTATCTTTTTTAGTAAAATAATGTCTTCCCCACTAACCTGGATTTACATTAACAATTTATGTCAAATTACCTGCCAAGGCAAGGAACTTATATGATTCGGAACTACTATTCAATAACATTAGTTGCTGTATGTCATTCCCTACGTGGGGATTAGTACAATCCATATTTCCAATGGCATGGAATTAAATTACAAGCTCCTCTCACAACTACGAGATTTCTTTTAATACTGTTCCCACACTCTGAACTAAGAACGAGTAGGAAAACTGATTTAATCCATCACCTCTTGCATATGGGTGAAGTCCATGGGTTTTTAGGGAACAGATTCTCAAAAGGAGAACTCTCTCAGCAGTACCAAAGCTGTAAATCTCCCCTGGCACTGGGAGAGCCCCAGTTTGCTGTTCCCTGAGCTGCCCTAGGGTCACACACCGACCCTCACCCCCCGGGTATGCAAACCCTGCAAGAGACTACAGTGACAATTACCTGATATTACTGCAGATAAACAAATTAATAGCACATCTGGTTTTGAATAAAGCAAATCTCTGCTCATATGACTATTGCTTTACCTCTGACAAAAGGATGGAAGGGAATGAAGGTCAACATTTTATCTGGAAAGGAAGCCTTGGGCTTTCTGGTAATTTATCCTCCCTAATACACCAAAATGCTCCATAAAGCCCAGGCTGGCTCCCAGCTCTGCCTCATCCCCATTCCCTCACAGCAATTGCCCTCGGCCTGGCCGGCCCTCGCTGCGGGAGCAGCGCTCGGGCTTTGTGCCATGTGAAATATTTTCCAGTACATTTTGCCTGTGTTCTGCACTTATGGGAGATATACAAACTGGAACAATTTAAACTGGAACACCTGCTCCTGAGAAATGCATCAAAAATAATTACCTGTCCTCCCCCTACCCTGTGCAGTGAAATGATCTCTTAACACAGAGCCCTGCTTCTGGCCGGCTTGTCTACATTATTACGGACAAAGTTTAAGTGTTACTTTCATAAAGGTGAAGAAATTGTTGCTCTTTGTGTGCAGCAAGGCCCAATTTACACGGAGGCAACATTTGTTTCCCTCAGTGCAGTCTGCAAACAGCACACTGGAAGGCGGCACTACTGGTAACTCAGACTGGTACTTGGGCAGTGTCCCACAAACTGGGCTTTGATCCCTTCAGAGAGGACACCTCCAAACACCTCACCTGTAATCCCAGCCACTCCACAGCACACCTAGCTGGCACACTCCAAATCAGCCCATGTTTCCTGTTTAATACCAGTTCCACAAAGGAAATCAATCCAGGGCACAGTTCTGTGAAAGAAGATGAAAACTGTACAAACTGTCCAATGTGTCAGGCAGAAACCAGGTTACCAGAGGATAATTGTTATCTAACCTAAGAATAAGAAGCAGGTACGATAAGCCTTTATTTTCTGGCTGACTGTATGCACTAACACCTGGTATTTACCCATGAAAATCCATGTCTGCAGGAGACACTAACACAGCTATGTCAGGAGAGCTGCAAAGTGCAGCACCACGAGCTCTGGCACCACAGAGTGGAGATATGCCACTAACAGGCTCAGTTCCTGTCACGGGTAATGAAACACCCAAGGCACACAAACACAAAGTCCTGCTTTCTGTTCACCCAGTCAGATTTCCCCCCCACGTTTACTTAAATCTCCGTGTCTGACACCAGCAGGGGTTCGAGTATCTCAGGCAGGCTCTCCAGCCTAACTCCCCTAGTCTGGCTGATCTCCATTGTCTGCAGGAGCTGAGCCCGACCCAGCGAGGGGGCCGGTCCCGCACAGTCATTAAGGGGTGTGTCATTAAGGGGTGTCAGCTGGCGGGACCAGCCACAGTCCCACACCTGAGCCCGTGGGGCACAGCCACCCTGATCTCCATCACTAATGAACACGGGCTCATCTGCAGCCTGTCACCCGCCCAGCCCCCCGCACACGCCGAGACAACTATTGCTGAGGATTAGAGAGTTTTGACAGATTCCAAAAATAGCTCACTATTCCTGCCGGTGGTTAATAAACAAAAACAATTCCACCATATTGAGGGACAGTGGGAAATGTGAGCACAGGAACGTTTGAAGGATCTTTGTGTCAGCTGCTTAGAAATGGAAGAAAGTGACATGTTTTCATAATATTTTGTACCTGCCTGATGCATTTTTTAGTGAAATAAGAGGTACACAGTGAGAGCTGCATTCGGGGTACTTTGCACTTCGGTACAGCAAAGATCCCAGAGCACGTGGAGCATCCAGAGGAAAGGCTTCTCTGTGCCTCAGCTGCTTCACTCAGGGATAGGGGGATACTCACAAGTACCTCAAAAATCACTTCTCCCAAACCTGCCCGCCAACCTGCTCACCAGATTGCTCCCAACCCACGCTGGCCCCAAACAGGGGAGCAGAGTCATCACTGCAGAATGGCCACCAAAGCAAACCTGGCCAACAGGGGAAGGAAAACACCCCTCTAGTGGGACAGCAAGCTGCAGGTTTGGGGACAGCACAGCTGCTGCAGGGGAGAGAGCTGTGTTCCATGTGGAGCACACTCAGAACAGTCTCCTCTGCTTTTCATCTGTTCATACCCTCCAGGGTATTTTTGTTTTCATTCAGTAACACTTGATTTCCTGCCACACTTCAGAAACGGTACAATAAATGACTGTAAATATCATCTCACATATTTGTAGTGATCTATCCTAGAAATAATTATTAACTATCTGCCAGACTATCTCCTTTCATTTTTTTCCACCTATTCTATGCTCCTGAACTCATTACTCCAAGATTTACTTCCTTTTCCTTGCAATAGCTCTGCTTTCTGTGGCTTCTACTGGTCCTCATCCTTTTGGAGCCTCTTTTTATTAAACCTGGCTTTTTTGATGAAATACAGAAAAGAAATGAAGTTACAAGCAGCCTATTTCCTTGCTTAAACAAGAAGGCTACAACACAGCTCCACTGTGGATCAAGTAATTCTTCTACAGACAAAAAGCTTCTACTTTTCAAACACCAGAAATCAAATACCAGAATAAAATATATCCCCTCTCCCCATCTCCTGAGGAACTGAAGAACCAGAGGATAGATAAACCCAGAATTCCAGTATTTAATTCTGTAGACACTTTTCTCCCCAGACCACGACGGTTTCCATATCCAGTATTTCTTTGTTATTGTTTAACACCAGAAGGCACAAACGCATTTGCAAAATGACTGTGAGGTTTAAAAACCACGTGGCGACTCAATTGGAAGAAAAATTGGCTGCAATGAAAGATCTGAGCTCAAAACACTCCATTAGATGTGCTGTTCTTCCACTTATGTTTTTTAAAGCAGATCTATAGCTGCCCACATGACAGATTAATATTGTTCCACAGCAGTTAGGTGCTTGGCATTACATTTTTGAAGCATCTACAGGCCTTGAGGGCTGAAAGTGTTCCCATGCTCAGCGATCTATAATGGTTCCTCCAGAGGCCAGCACTGGCTCCCCAGCGAGCTCTGCCTCCATAAATCAGCTGCACAAGTGGCACTGGGGCATCCCCATCCCTCCCCATCCCTCCCCATCCCTCCCCATCCATCCCCATCCCTCCCCATCCATCCCCTCGGAATGGTGGGGGTGAGGATCAGCTCCCGGCACCGCAGCCAGGGAAAGGACCATCACAGTTGGCACTGACAAAGCATGTG
The DNA here is from genome assembly GCF_003945725.1 of Corapipo altera. NCBI lineage: Eukaryota > Metazoa > Chordata > Aves > Passeriformes > Pipridae > Corapipo > Corapipo altera. Next base: position 1,026,030 of record NW_020884901.1, on the reverse strand, counting down.
CTACTTAAATCTGAAGACACACTAAGTCTATGGAAAAAAAACACATCCTGCTGGTGTTAGCATGCCTCAGGCACTGGGAGAAGCTTCAGCAACTCATCTTCAAAAGGCAGAGAGCCAGGGCTCTAGAAACCTGCAAAAATTGGCTAAGCCTGCAGTCTTTTTTTTATTTTTTTTTTTTAGTTATTTTTTTTTTTTAGTTGAGCATCTTCAAAGTCTACAATTCTAACTGTAGGGCACAGCAGCTGCCACTGCAGATTTGATCCTCTCAGCTTTTGGCAGCTCTCAACTTGAAATTCTAGCAAAAGAATTTTTCAAGTTGCTATTATTGCCTGTCATGGATTTATAAATATTGTGCACTATCTGCTGTGGCATGGCTCTCCTGGGACACCAGTGCATGCCAAAAGCATAACAGAATGAAAAACAGTTCCTATTCTTCAAATAAATGCTAATTTTTTTTTAACTGTGCTCACACGATGCGTTTGGTGATCAGCTTCAATAGTACAGAATATATATCAGAAGCAAAAAAGCTGATTGTCTTTTCCAGTAGTATTCAGCTGCTACTTTCATTAAGCTTGTTTAATTACATTCCAGATGCTAATTTGCAAGTTGATACCAGAGGGTGCAGGACAGTTTGCCTTTGAATCATTTTTCTGTGATGTGATGGTCTTGAAGCACACCACTACCCTCCAGTAGCCCTAGGAAGATATTCTGACAATTAGTGCAAGAGAAAGGAGCATTGATCTTGACAGAAAAATAATAATTTTCTACCTATTTTATTAAATTAATCTCCAGGAATTTTAAGTTTATTTTCAATGCAATTTCATAGGAAGTTTTATGTAAAATACACATGGCATACTTCAGATTTAATTTGGATTTACTTCAATAGAAAAATTTGTTATTTTGTTAATTTACTGTAAAAAAAACATATCTGACTTAAAAGGTAAATATTAAGCTGGCAGCCATAACAGAGGAAGTGTTTAGGAGTACAATTGAGCTTTAGCACCTGAAACTTTGCTGGTTTGCTTAATACACTTCCTGAATTGCTATTAGATAGATACCAGATTATCCAGGAAAACCAAAGGAAGAGTTAAGGTACATCCGAGTCTCAAAATCTAAATATCTATTTCAACAAATTGGTATGGTGCATTTCTGCATGCTTGTTATAACAGTGACTATCTGCTGCCACTTATGGTTGTGTGTGAAGACAGTTTAATGAGGATGACCTTTCTAAATAGGAAAATTTGGAGATTTACCAATTTTTGGTGCCTTTTCCGGTTGCTCTTACACAGAAAATGACTTAAAATACAAGCTTGAAAACTAGCTGAGAATCAGATGAAAATGTGAGTTGCACAGCACAGCTCTTTGCCATTTGTATCTCTGAAAGAGGACTGTTGTGCTGTAGCTGTTGATTCCCAGGATTTGCAGTCCATGTTTTCAGTGGAACAGCACACACACCAAGTGCACAGTCACCCAGGAGGCTGGAAAAGGAGACTGCCATTCTTACAGCAGCGTGAGGGGAGAGGGGAAAACAGAGAGTCTTCCTCTCTGGAGTGGCTCTATCAGCCATCTGCTGTGACGCTCCCTCCCCAAGACACTCGAGTGCCTACGAAAAGTATTCCAGTATTTCTGGTAACATTTATAAATACACTGAGGACCAGAAGCCCAGAGTCTTCAGATACCACCCAAAACACCGTGGCAACACAGGAACCCTGATCCTCCTGTGTGTCCAGAACTTTGCACACTTACAGCTACTGCACAGGTACTGACAGGAGAGGAGCCAGGGCCAGGGGGAGTTGGAAAACTGCTTCTTACCAACCCTTCAGCAATTAACTAATGCAAACTTCTCAAAACAAGGTGGGTTTGGTTTTTTTTTAAATCAACTGGTATTAGACATGGTGCCTCATCAGGACAGGTGACAGGGTACAAGAGATCACTTTACATTTTAATCTATCAGCTTTATAGAGAGGAATTTGGTGGACTGACGGGACCATCACCCCAAAACACAGTGCACTTGAAGGGGAGGAACTGACCCACAGCAGCTGCAGAACAAAAATGAGGAGCATTTGAAGATCTCTGCTGATGCAAATAAACTTCTTCCTTTTCCACATTACTCAGGGATACTGGAGAGCTGCAAGATTTATCTGCATTTTAGACTGAAATGATTGTGACTGTTAGTGTTACAGATAATTTTTAATGGGTTCAATTTTCAATTTTGTGTTCAATTCTCATTTTTCCTTTACTGTGGAATTATCAATCAATTGGAATGAGAAGAAGTGTTCGCAGAGAGTCTAAAGAGATTAATGTGGTTTAAGAGGGCTTGACATTACTGAGGCATTTTACAAAATAGAGTTACAGAAAGCCCTGTAATTGCTTTGGGGTTATTTTCATCAATAGTGGGTCTGGAGACAACCGGATTTTCAGGGTTTAGTTTAGGAGCACTGAACATGGTGTAACCAAGTATAAGAAAATACTACAGAAAATAAAAAATAATGCACTGCATCCCTTTGTAACTGAACAGCTTGTTCTGATCTCATGACACTCAGATTTTAGCTCTCCTGAATGATTCTAACAACCAATCAAACATTTTTCAATTTTTATCAGTATCAGCAGCAAAACACAAAACCCACAACCTTAAGAGTCTTCTGATAATCAGCTTTCAATAGATGTTAAATTGCAGACACTAGTTCTGAACATACCAAATCAACCAGGATTGTTTCATGTACTACTTGAACACTTTTTGTAGCATTCTCTTTTCAAGACTGAGAGAGAAGGACTGACTGATAAAAAACCAGCAATATTGACTGTGCAAGGGCTGGTAAATTCCTGAAGTCAGCTATAACCAGTAAGCTGTAGGTTTTTAAAGCTTTCACCTACATTAAAAGCACACATTTTTCCATCTAGAAATACAGCTTCTTGCAAATTTATTTTATCCATCAATTTTTACAACTTTACAGTAAGCTGGCACTAGTATATTTTAAGTGCAGCAAAACTAGAGCAGTTTTAACTTCTTTAAAGCTTCAAACCTCTTAAATTCTTGTGATCACAGGGATTACTGAGGGAATAAACAGTGAGATTTAAAACCCCAACATTCTTACCTCCATGTCAGGTTTGTACTTATCCTCGAACACTGCCATGGCTGCCAGTGATCCAGAACCTGTGGGGACAACATCAGGACACTCCTTTAGCCTGTGGAGTTACACAGGGTATTTTTTGAGAGAAAAGTATAACCCATTTCAGCAGCACAGACCAGAGTGAAGCCCAGCTCAGCTCACCACACTCTCAAGTGTCTGTGCTAAGGCCAGCTCCTAACTGAAGCCCAGAGGTGCAGCTTGTGTGCACACACTCAGCACGGTCCCACCCTGAGAGCCCTTTCCTTCTGACCAGTCTGAACACCAGATATGAAAATGAGGTTAATGGAATCCCTACTCCAGTGCTCCTGCCCTGCTCCCGTGCCTGCCCTCCTGAGAGGGGATGTGGGAATGGGGAGATGGCTCCGGCCCTGGCACTGTCACCCTACACGTGGGGTGGGTGACCCAGCCACGGGAGCAGGGTAGGGGCTGCTGCCACCAGCTTATCTCCCCCAGCAACTTGGAAACAGTCTGTTGTGCATTTACTCTGTGCCATTATTTTTACATTGAACAATAACAGCTGAACAAAGTGACAGAGATGAAACCACAGGTTTAATGTTCCTTCTCCAGAAGGGACGAGGTGCAAGTGCAGCCATGGAACAGGAGCCACCTCTGCCCAAAGCACTGGGACTGCAGGGTTATAAATGGGCTTTCCATGAAATAATACAAAAAGCAGGATGACACTATCTGAAACTGTAAACTTGCTTTGTGCAGAAAGAGTGAGCCTTCAGGAAGATTATCTTGTCTGTCTGTGGCCCTACCCATATTTCAGAGAACACTACTTTTGGGGAGTGAATAAAGTTACCTGCAATTTTTTACTCCAATTAGAAGATTTTTTGGCATTTATTACTTTTTAACTTGTTTTGCATACTGCTATCTGTTTAGCTGGGTCACAGAGAAAGCCATATTTCCTATTTAAAATGATTTGTGTATATCGCTTGACCACCTCAATGGTTTAGTGAAAGCAAAAGGCAGCGATTAAACAGTTTCAAATGAGGTGTCCTGCTGATTTTATCAAGTCTGCTGAATGTATAATGAAAAAGGAGAAGCTGACAGTGACACTGTTGAGAAAATACAGACTACCTTAGCTGAACCATTTAAGGAGGTCCAATTATAGATCAAATTTAAAGGGTTGAAACAGCAGATTTACAGACACAAATCAATGAACATGGTAATCCCGATGAATATGACAGATATTCCTGTTACAGAATATTGCTGTGGTTGAGGATCATTACCTTTACAGTACCAAATACATCACATCTAAAAGCAGTAGGACACTCTAAGTGTGTACTTGTATTACAGGCAATGACTATTCATTTACACCTTGGAGCAATACACAACTCCATTTTTTAAATGCTGAAACTGGGAATAAAACAGATTTTTAAGCAGAAATGAACTGCTGATACAAACAGCTGATATCACAGAGCAAATCACAAGTACAAGGAATTTTACTGATCCTTCAAACAAGGTCAAAATAAGGTGGGGGCCAAAACAAATACAAGACCTGAACCACAAAATAATAATTCTTCTGGAATGACACAGGAACATTTCTAATAAGGAAAAAAAATATCTGAGCTATGGTCTCAAACCAAGCCCACGTTCTTGCTACACCCAAATGAAGGCCTACTATGAGCAGAACGGAAATCCTCAAAGCTGGGAAGCAATCCTGCCCTTGGAGAAGGGTTATTTGACAAAATTAGAGTGCAAAGACTAAAAAATATGAAAGAATGAAATATAAAAGGTATAAATGCCCAATTTGACTGAAATTATTACATTAGCTACTGAGCTAAGAAAAAGTGGTCTTAATTTCTTAAAAATTCTACTGACATGTAAAAATTACTGATTACATGTGGTTCAGGTTGGATTAATTCCTCCAGTTCCTTTTTAAAATAAGTTCCCAAAAGAACCAATGGGCAGGAACTCAGCAGATATAAGGGAAAAAGAAAAAATAAAAAGGAGGGGGAACCTTACATTACAGCACATGAAATCCTTTATACATAAAGAATTACACTTAATTATTTATCCCACTATGTTACCAAGACACAATAAATGCCAAATCCAGTATCAGCTTTAAATAACTAAATACAGATACTCCTACATTTGAAAATGTAAATTTTCAAAGAGTTGTTGAAAGTCTTAACTTAATTAAACCTACATGTAGATATTTACATCTGAAAACCCAGATCCTAAGGAGGTTCTAACAGAACAGGAAGTAAAGCTGGAAAAGCTGAACAGACTCGTTTGCTTTTTTCTCTGGTGCTTATAAATCCCAAACATAAGCTTTATAAGCTTGCAGTTAAAAACTGCCTTAGCAAAAGCCTCCCAGCACAGCTAAGCATTCTCTGACAGAACAGATTTTATCTTAAACAGCACAGTGAAAATTCTTCACTGTTCCCAGCACCAGATGTAAGCCCGGGGTGTTCACAGCAATGGATGAACACTGCCCAGGGTCTCCACCAGACAAACCACGTGCTGTTTGCCCACAGAGATGGGAAGTGCAGTGGGAAATCCTGCTGGCACACACACATCCACCTGTGGCACAGGAGCCAGGGCAGGCCCCCTGCCCTGCTGGGGACGGGCACAGCCCCTGGCACACAGGAGGGCACAGCAGCCAAGGACAGTCACTGCCCAGAGGGGCTGAGACCCCACTGTCCCACCACACCAACTGCCCTCTCCTTGGCAAACCCCACAATGTTCCAAGTACTTCAACTGCCTTGTGAAAGCTGCATTGTAACAGGAGAGCAGGCAATAAAATCTGGGAACTTAAGTAAACACTGCAATAAGGTTTTCTTATTGCAGTTCCTATAAAAACACAGAAAACTTGGATATTAAGGGTCTATGGAGAACTTGTTTGTATGTGTGGAAACAGCTGCTCTCTTGTCCGTGCACTCGCACAATAATTCATTTTTAACAAGCATGCTTTGCCTTTATGTAGAAACAAGCTTCACAATTCCCAAACATAATGTCTGGAGAAAGATAAAATCCAAACACAGCAAAACACCATCCATTAATTAGGGATGGATTTCCCACCTCATACACACAATAACTGATTTAAGTCACTGCCAGTTCGGACTCAGCCCTCCAAAGGTGCAGCAGTTCAGCCTCCAATCTACCAGAACCTTCAGGAAAGCTGAGCCCAGATTCCAGAGACACCAAACCAGGTGTTTATCTTAGCTAAGATTTCAAACTGAAGTCAACACACAGCCAATGCAGAAATAGGAAATTTCCTTTGTTGGACTTTTTTTTTTTTTACATGTTTAAAGTTTCTCTCTCTCTGCTGTGCATGAGCAGTAAGAATTAAAAGAAAGAATAATTGGTAAAGTTATCAGTTATTTCTATTATATAACATTCAGGGAAAAAACCCTTTCAGCTGGATCTTCAAAACCCATTAACTGCTAGGAATGGTTACATTTAACACCCTTGGAAACACAACCATCAAGAAAAAGATGTCATTTCAATTCCAAAGAAATTTTTTTGCATACATTTTCAGTAAGCTGCACTTTAGAAACAAATATTTAGGAAGTATTAATCTAGTATTTAAATATATAAAAATACTGACTGCCAAGCAAATTCTAAAGAACTACAGAAGCTGAGAGGTAAAGCTCCATTCTGAGACAAATGCCTTTCAGTCTGATGACTGGTATGAAGCAGGTAAGTTATGAGACCATAAGAGAATTTATTGTTTTCTTAAGCAGCATTGGTCATTTCCTGAATTTTCACAACAGTTATCAAATTTCCTGGATGCAATTGTAATAATTCACTTTAAAAATACTATCTGGTCTTCACTTGAGCAGTTGTACCACTTCAGTAGTGATTTAAAGTCAAAGATAATTACTGATACATAGCAAAAAAATCCAGCTGACAATAATTTTCACTGTGCTTTGTAACTGCAGGAGCTTTTCTAAAACAGACGAACTGGATCTTTTCAGCAGAACCTTCACTGAAGACAAGTTCTTATTGCTAAGTACAGTCCATCTCCTCACCCAAGGACCTGTTTGCTACCCCACCTGCCACACTGGAGGATGTGCAGAGCCTTGAGAGAGCAACGTTTAGCACTTCCTAATCCATCACTGCCAGGGCTCCCTGACAGGGCATTTATTCACACACACTCATTGTTATTCAATTTGCTGTTCATCCCAGGTAAAAATTCCGTGATCTCCGCAGCTCCGCAGCCCCACGGACTGGGATCATTTTTCAGCCGGATCCTGGCTGGGGGCTGGCTCCCAGCAGTGGGAGTGCTTGCTCTGCAGCACCACACTGCCAGTGCATGAAGAGCTGATTTATGAATATGAAGCACCACTGGCACCAGGGGAGCAGCTCCAGCCACCAGAGACTCCTGAACACTCCGCCTGCTTCCGAAAGCTCAACTACACACTCCAAGTGCTTTAATTTTATGCATGCATTTCATTATAAGTCTTGGCCAGAAGCTTTCCTAGACAAGCCAAGCCATCAGACAATCTTGCATCGTTTGCTGAAATCCAATTTTGTCCTTTGTCAGCATAAACAGTTTAATTTGATGTTCTCACTCCTGAGTAAGCACTGAGTACCTTTTAAATTTCCCTTGCAAGGCAGGACACCACTCTGTCCACCCACAGACTCCAGCACACCAAAATAAAATCCAACCTCTCAATCTCCTTTCCTATTTAACACTGAATTTCCAGAAGCTAACTGGCCAAAGATACCTACCCTGATTTAAACAAACTGCCTTTAGAACATCTGGGGAAAAAAACGACAAACAATAGATCAGGTTAAATAAGACTGAAATACAATTCCAACTGCTGTCTATGATTTGACTTTCGATAGTTTTTCTGCTGTCTCAATTCTGCCTTTTGTCTATATGCATAAGTTAATTTTTTATTAGCTTATAATAAAATAAGCTAATTATTTTATAAATTATAAATTATCTCCTAGTCACTCGAGGAAGTATCAGTGCACCAGGAGTGGGAAGGTAGAGGACAGTGATGCTGAGAAGGGCTTTGTCTGACAGTGTGACCAAAAGGAGCGTGTGAGCACCAGCCAGGCCTGGTACTGCCAACAGCAAACCAAAGTTTAAGCTACAAGGAACTTAATCCATTGATATGCTACTTCCCACTCGTTTGAATAACTATGTTATTTTTGCGGAGGGAAAGAGGAGCGGCCAGGATGTTCAGAAAGGCCGCTCCGGTACTAAAGCAGGAAGGTCACCGTGTGCCCAAGGCTGGCTCCAGGGAACGTGCAGCCGCTCCCGGTACAGCTCGGCCGTGCAGTCCGCGGTGCCGGGAGCGGGGCAGGTCCGTGGGTGCGGGATCCAGGGGAGCAATCCCGCACAATGCCGGCACGGGACCGCGCGGGCCGTTCCCGGGGCAGCGGCGCCATCCCGCGGCCTCCCGCCGCCACTGCAGCGCTAATTGCACCGGGTCATCAATCCCGGCTCATCACACGGGCACCACTGCAGCGCTAATTGCACCGGGTCATCAATCCCGGCTCATCACACAGGGCTCATCACACCGGCACCACTGCAGCAGCTCCAGCAGCTCCAACAGCCCACGGAGAAACGCACCCCTCACCCCTCCAGGAGCACCCTACCGAGGTGTTTGATCCAGAGGTGCCAACCAGGCGCAGAAAAAATTAACAGAAATCTATGAATTTACGTCTTCCCATAGCAGAACCAGCATAAAAGCTGCCCCAGGCACGGGGTGAATCTGATTTACTAATCTGACACACTACAACCTCAGATCAGTTTTCTGATACATTTACTCAGACTCTCCATCACACTTCCATGGTTCTACCAAAAACAAGCTTCCCTTTAAAACTGCCCGAGTCTTCCAAATGAAACACAAGTTCCTCAAGTGAAATTTATATGAACCACAAGTCAGGACTACATGCAAACCACACTTCTGAGGAATTTTTTTCATTCAGCAAATTTTTGGGAATCCCACGATTCTCACGTGGGGAACACACACAGCAAAGCTCCTAACACCAGCTTTTCAGCAGCTGAGAGTTAAACAGTATTCCAGCCCGTGTTTGTAAAGAAACAGAACAGTGCACCCGCCTTATAAACGCAGGAACAATTTTATCTTTGAAGTCTGAGGCCTGCACAGCTCTCAGCAAACAACGGAGTTCAAATAAAAGCACTTTAAATACCAGTTTGAAGTGTTGCCCCGTGCTGTCACTCACCCATGGTGACGTAGGGCAGCTTGTCAGTGGATCCATGGGGGTGGATGCTGTACAGGTGAGGGCCCGTCACGTCCACTCCCCCCAAAACCAGGGCAGCGCCGATGTAGCCTTGGTACCTGGGAGCAAGGTTTGTCTGTGAGTCTGAAACCCCACAGTACAGCTGTGGTTCTGTTTAACACAACACAGGCACTGGAGAACTGTCCCTCAAATACCCAGTGTAGCTCTGCACTACACAGGCTACTTCCACCAGCTGGGAGCAACAAATTAAGAAATTTAGGAAAATACAGTCTATTTCAGTGTCCAGCAAACATTCTGAGGCAGTGTTTCCATTGCAAGTCACATAAAACTCCCAGTTTTACAAGCCTGCACATTACAGTATTACTGGCCCAGCCATCTCACCAAAGGTACCCAACAGTTCTTCATGGCTGTGATCAACAGCCTATTAAATTAATAACTTTCTATTTTTGCCATGTGATCACTGCACCACAGCACAACTATAGTACCAATTCTCTAAAACTTTGATTTCTCTTCCATCTCAGTTCAAAAGCCCACGAAGCAAAGAGCAATTACAAAGTCTCATTATGAAAGGTAAGGAAGCTGAGGGAGAAGCTGAGGGAGGATGCTCCTTAAGCATTACTTAGTGGTTTTAACAGCACTGTTACTAAACAAGAAGCCCACTCAGTTACCTGAACAGCATCTGCTTGAGCATCCTGTTGGCCGTGACAACCCTTGGAAGTCGTCCCGTGGACAGGGAGTGGAGCTCCAGGTTGGAGGAGATCAGCTGAGTTGTCATCTCAGTGTCTGCAGCTGTTCCAGCACCACAGCAACTGAAAAGTGTCATGAGCAAGTCAGGAAAGGGTGGGGAGGGCAGGGGAGGCAAAAGCCTCTATGCTTCATGCAACAAATAGAAATTTTCTCTTTGTAAAATTGAGGAAATTAAGTTCTCATACAGTCAGTATTTTCAGAGCATGACACAAGGTAGCCTGCTTAAGTGTAAATACAAAACCACAAATTCTCAAGCCTTGTCGACAAATTAATAGTTTTCAAGTACATCTTAATATTTGGTGTTAGCAAAGGACAGAGCTAAAAACCCAGTACCATTACCAACACCATCACACAGTAATGGACACAATTAACCATTGTGTAATAACACAAGGAACAATATCAACACTTACTAGATATTGGGGGAAATGAAGTGTATTTTTGAACAGTTCTTGTCAGCAACAACCATCCCCTCGGTTGCTCTCGTATCCGCTCCCAGGACGATGCCATCCTAGAGGAAGGGAGAATTATTCCCGCTCTCCACAGGGCCGTTCCCGGGGGCAGCGGGGGTGACTCAGCAGCAGCGGCCGAGGCCTCTGCGGGCCCGGCCTCGCCCCCGCCCGCCTCACCTTGAACACGATGCCGGCGATGGTGGTGCCCGTCTTGCGCGGCGCGGGCACCTGCAGCCCCTTCTGGGCGAGCTCGGCCTCCAGGAGCGAGTTCCTGCAACACAGCGGAGTGAGGCGGCCGGAGGGGTACCCCGCGCTCCCCCGGCCCGGTCCCAGTCCCGCTCCCCCGGCCTGCTTCCCCGCAGCCCCGGGCCGGGCCGGCCCCGCTCCCCCCGCAGCCCCGGGCCTCACCGCGCGCAGTTGTCGAAGCTGAAGCCGCCGGCGGGCGCGCTCAGCACGGACACGGCCGCCATGTTCCCGGCAGGAACGGGCGCGGCCCGAGCACTTCCGGGGCAGCGCCGCCCGCTCCGCCCCGCCCGCGGCGCGAAATGGCGGCGGGGCCCGGAGGGGCTGCGAGGGGCGGGCGTCGGGAATGGGGGAATCCTAAAGGCTGGAGCAGACCCTTGAGATCATCCAGTCCAGCACTGCCACTGTAACCCCCAAAGCACTGCCCCCCATCACCCAGCGCCACCTCCGGACGTCTCTTGAACACCCCCGGTGTGGCAGTTCCAGTGTCTGAGCACTCAGTGAAAACATTTGTCTAACATCTAATATGGGTCTGCCCTGTCTCAGCCTCTCTGTAAAGCTCTAATGTATCCATAGAGAACAGAACTTCTGCCTACATCTGCAGAAAGGTTGTGCTTTAAAGCAAGGCAGACAGGTAGTGAGAATTCTCTGAAATCTACCACATATCTAATGTGCCTTCTAGGTGTGTAAGTGCCTGAAATTAAAAAAACTGTTGATTAAAATAAGTTAATTTTTTTTTTGTTCCACACATTAGATGTTAATTACATAGGGCTCTTTCTCTTGCAGAACAACACAAATACGTGAGTAGCTCATTGGCTTCTTGCCTAAAGGAAACTTTCTCCAAGTGTATAAGTATTTTACCAAGGAAGCGTCTTCCTTCTCGAGGCAGTTTGTGCTTGGAACACGGTGTTGTCGCAGTAGGTGCTGTTGCTGAGAGGAGCTCCTGTGTTCATTCCAAGAGGAACGGTGGCTCCCACACCAGCAGTGGCTCAGCTGTGGTGCAGCTCCCTCTGAACAGCACCCACTCAGCAGGTGGCCCACAAACAAAACTGAGGTCCCATGTGTCCCCCCAAATCTGCATCCCTGCAGCGTCCCTCCGAATTATTGAAAAATGAGTTTCCTCCACCAGGGTGCTCTTCAGGTGAAAGTAAACAAACGAAAGTGGTGGGGTGGGCAAAGCTACTGGGCAATGTCTGCTTTTTCCTCCAGTGCTGAAAAATACTTGCCAATGTGAGAGAACAAAAACAGCCACGGGGAAAAAAACCAAACTCCAGCCTCTTTCTTGACTGTGCCAAAAAAGCTACCAGACCACAAAAGACCATCTTTAAGATAAACACAGAGAACCTGCACTCTGCACCCTGTTCTCCCCTTCTTTCAACCCTTGGGTAACTGCAGTCCCATGTTCTTGTACACCAGTAAGGCTGGGAAGCTGTCTGAGAGACAGAATATCCTGCTGCCAGATGCTCTTTTTTCATTCTAACACAGTTGTTTTTCTCTTCACTTGATAAAGTTAAAATAAACAGTCTCTGGGGTGACTTACAGGCGTCAAAATTGGATTGGCATACAAACTGTAGAGCAGTTGGTGGTGGGGAGTCTGGGGAAAAGGAAACAGCAGGTTTTAGCTAGAGGGGACAACAGCTTTATTTCCCTCTTGGTCCTTGACAACTAAACAGATGTCCTGCAGTTATTGTTTTACCTTCTAGTAATATAGAGCCTTTCCAGATCCTCCCAGGTACGCGACTGGCTCTCTTGCAGATGTGCAGGTACATCTCTTCCCTGGTTCAAAGCCACCTGAGTGCACCACTAGCTCCATCTATTGCTGGTTAATGGCTGGCTGGGAGTCAGACAAGGCCTTGTTTCTCCCTCTCAGCTTTATAGGATACCTTTTTCCAGTCCCGTTTATGTGGATGGTCATAAGATTTTCTCTGATCATCTGACATGGGCTTTTTCCACAGCTGTTGTGCTGTGAACTTTGTTCCTGGGTGATGCCCTTTGCTGTAGACATGGGTGTCACCTTTGTGTCCTTCAGAGCCCTGCAGTGCAAATGTCACTAAACCCTGACAAGAACGATGGTAGTGGGGCTGTCACTGGGCATAACCTCTGTCACTGGGCACTCACTGTGCCGGGCTGAAGGGGGCACAGTGGGGTGGTGCTATCCTGAAGAACTTGGGAAATTCAGAAGTATTTAGAAGAATAAACAATGGGTAAGAGAGTGAGAAATTCAACTAATTTTTAAGGTTCTGGTCCAATACATAAAGGAGTGCTTGTGTGGGCTCCTGACAGACAGCAAATGGCCTGTTCAGCTGTTCTGTCTAGCACAAGGAAGGTCAGTTCTGCACTGAGATATCCTCTGGGAACATCTAGGGCTGCACACTTCAGACCTCACTTTAACCTGCTGCAATGAACTGCACTGAAGCCTGAAAAATGCAAACTTTTCCCTTTATTTCTTCGTAAAGCAGTCCTGGAACCTGTTTCTAGCCTTAACAAAGCTGCAATCCAGGTTTATCATCCTACACGACATCTGACAGGGAAGTTAAATAGCACTCCAGACACATTTTTTAAAACTTGGGTTACCAGGAAGGTTAGTGTTATCTCAGCAGGTGGGCACTGGGGCTCAGTGTGTGTGTGTGTGTAATGTGTTAACTCCCAGGTATTTGAGTGTCTGCATTGACACCTGCCTGGTTCCCCAGTTTTGTGTTCAGTGCTTTCTCTTTGTGTGAGTGCCAAATGACATCTTGAATTCTTGGACCTTCTAGAGAGACATTGGGTGACTTGGAATGTTTAACAAAATCTTCAGCACAATTTTACTCCACAAAGCCTGCACCTACTCCTGCAGTATGAGAGGCAAACATGCTGTTTCAGAGTAACCAGAGTAAATCACCAGGCAGTTTTTTGCTCTCTAAGACAAGGGAGTTACAGAAAGTCAAGTCTCACCAGGTGAGGCTGGGGCCCTGCACCACCCAGCCCTGCAAGGGACAAGCTGGCTGGAGGCAACGCAAACTGTCCAGAAGCTGAAAGTACTTACATTGCTTCTGAACCCTCATCATGGCTGTGTCTGGTGCTTATTCCAACATATTCCTATGTTGGAATATAGTGCATATTCCTAGTTCCCAAACTAGCCAGCAACTCCTGTAATGTCCCAAGGTGAACTTGTGTTAGGAGTGGAGCCAGGCAGAGATAATCACTGAACTGGAGAATAAATGCACCATGTGTCTCTCCTGTTCCAAACCACTCTAATTTCAAACATCTTGCCTCAACAACGATCTGTTAACAAGCTGCAAGCCAAGAATCTGTCAGAGAATTTAAATACAATTCTGACAAGATCAGAACTAGATAGACTCAAACTTTACCAACCTGTGGCTAAACCAAAGCTAATCGAGTAGGTGTTTGCCCAGGTCAGGACAGAAGGGGATCTCGCTGGGATCTTCTTCATTGCAACTGAAACTTCCAAAAGTAGGAGATTTATTTGAGATATTTAAATTCATTAGAGGAAACAGAGTTGACTTCAGTCCAAGAGGGTGCCTTCATTGCTCTGAAAACTGAAAGAAGAGGTTGAAGCTGGGAGCAGACAAGTGGTGCAGGCAAGGGTATGGTGCACTGAGATGTAAAGCAAGTTCCCAAGAGTTTCTGAAAGAACCATTTTATGAATGGGAAAAGTTGCTGGCAAAGCTGTAAATGTAGGAATAGTCTGTGTCCCTCTAAGGGAGGGGATAAATGAAGTACCTGGGGAGCCCTTTTCTTGCTTTCAGGCAAATTCTAAGGGGCTGGAAATTCAAGAGGGCCAACACTGATCTTGTGCTGTTTCTAGCATTACGATGCTCCAGTCACTGTGACACTATCTCTTGTCAATGCTGTTTAGAAGTCCCTGAATTTCTGGTGGCCTTTGACGATTACAAAAGTCCTTCTGTTAGTAGTGTTGGAATCCACTTTCCAGCTTTATTTAGGTTCTGGCAGAACAAGCTGGGGAAACCTCATGAGTTGGAAGAGGAGGAAGAGAGTTTCAGGTATGAAGAGGTGTCTGTGCTGTTCTCAGAGGTGCTGCTGCATGTCAGTAAAAGGGATGTGAACTGGGGAGTCCGTTCAGACTGGGAATGTGCAGTGGAACTGACTGAACCCCAAAACTGCAGAGGGACCCAGGGCTCAGCCGGACACAACATGCTTCCTCTTTCTCAGCGTCTGTGTTCCTGTAAGTTGATGTGGAACTGCTTATGCTGGTTGTTTGTAGACCCTCCTGCCTTGTGGCTGGCATGATTAAATCCAGTAAAGAGATGGTTTCTGTACTGCCAGGTTCCTGCAGCGAAAACTTGGGCCATCTGCTCGCTGGTCTGTTGTGTTGGTGGTCGCGTGGTGCTGCCGCGCTGGCTGCAGCTCTGCTGCTGTGCAACAGCCACGGATGGAAAGCTTTATCCTTTAATGGGAAAAATGGGAAAGACAGATGCAATCTGGCTCTAATATTATTCTTGTACTTTTTCCTCTCATCTCTCAGGAGCTCTCTCATTGCTGCCTTTTCTCACTCTGTCTGAGCACCAGAGCCCCTCTTTCTCCTTGATAAAGCAGATGCAGTCACTGTCCCCCAAAGCGAGCTCCCTGCCTAAGGGTGTTCCTCAGATCTCCAGAGGATATAAAGCATCTCTCCATGATGTTTGTGACCTGAACCCATGCACATCAACACCTCACAGGAATGACAGTTTGTGGAGTTTTTGCTAGCTGTGATTCCACGTTCGAGGAGACGCACAGTGGATGTCTGGTTAAACCACCAAAACACCTTTATTAGAACACTATGGAAAAAAATATCAGAGAGATTTAGTTTTTCAAAGAGGATCAGCACCAAATGCCCTGTCTTGCCGGTAGGAGGATGGGAGATTTAGGAGTAGTTAGGAACTTGAGATAAAAAAAAAATCACCAAAAAGATGAATAATAAAGGCAGCTCCTGTTTTTTCTATTAAGTTTCTAGGCTACACAGATTGGTTATAAATGATGGCACTAAATAACCAGCCGTGCCCAAGCTCCCTGAAAGGCTCTGTAATATCAGCAGCTGATGTCCCACTGTGCAGGGACACAATTGGGTCTGTTCCTCCAGACAATACACCTGTCACTGGAAACAGAAAGCTGGCAATTAGCAGGGAGGCTCTGTGTTGGGCTTTCATCCCAGACAATGAGAAGGGCCTGGAAGAGTGAGATTAAGGCTGGCATGTCCACATGAGATTGTTGAAACAAACCTCACTGAGACTTGGGGGCATTTAAGAATCAAAAACAAGAAAATAAAACCCTGCTTAAATCTAACTCTACAAACAAGTCTAGAAAGCAAAATAGCGCTGGAACAGTATCCTTTGCCTTAGAAATATAAGTCTGGAGTTGTGGAGGAAACTTTCTTCTCAGCTGTCTTGTCAGTGTATCATAGAAAATTAAACCAGGTGAGGTTCTGTGCACCAAAACTCCAGTGGGAGTTCTGCTCAGCCAGGGCCAGGACTAAGCACCAGCCTCCATAAAATAGATTTTTGACCTAACTAATGCAAGTTCTGTGCCCTGGGCTATTCTCCATAAGTGGCACTCTGACTGTTTAAAAGTCTCCCAAATTGCTGACCCTACAAAGGCCCTGAAAGCAGTGCAGCAGCACAGAGAGTGTCAGCTGCTTCTTGTGCCCAGTCCTGAGCCTGGCAGGGAGCAGCTGCCCACCTCAGCCATTGCAGAGTGAGCTGTTAGGAGGAACTAATTTGGTCAGCAAGTATCAAACTTTTTTTGTGTTGGTACAGGAGTTCTACCAACACGCAGGAACCAGGGAAGCCAGAGGAAAATTAGGCAAATCTTTTCCTTGCTATCAATTCCACCTCCCCGGGCGTGTGACTTTGGATTGCCTCATGGCACAAAGTAGTGTCTCTGTGTCATCAGTGGTTGAGCCCACGCTGTACTTTGACCAGGGCACAAAGCAGAGGCAGAGCCACCCCCTGCAAAGCCCCTGCACAACCCCTGCTCATGGGTGGCTGAGGTGTGGGTGCTGTGCTGGAGGGAGGTCACACCACTGCTGACAGGGGCACGGGAGGGTGAGCACTGCAGGCAGAATCGTGCTTTTTCTGTGCAAGGAGGTGACCTGGTACAGGCAGGCCCTTGACCTGCATGTTGGGTCACTCTGTCCCCTTGGGGAGGTATTGCTCTGCCTGCCTCTGACCTCATGCCCTCTCCCCTCAGCTTCCTGGGGGGACATATCCCTGACCTACCAGGCTTTTGATGTGAAGCCTGTAGCATCAGGAAGTTTGGTCAACCCTGATGTGACAGGCTTGAAAGGTGAGGGGGAGAGGAAACTAAGAGAACTAGACAAATAGTGGCATTGCCAAACGTGCGGATGCCTGGCCACATCAGCTCAGGCCTTCAGTGTGCAGAGTGAGGAACTTGTTTGGATATCTGAAGAATTAGCTTGAGCACGTGTCTTCTCTGTCTCTTTCTGCAGAGCTGTGAATGGGAAATGGCATCTGCCATCCAAAGTCCAGCCTGTGCACTTGATGACTCCCACTTCTCTGGTCAGTGGTTGCTGTGCAGCTACAGACCAGTCTGCTGGGCAGGGTGTGTGTGGAGGTCAGGTGGTGACACTGTGCCTTTGTCCAGAGGAGCTGGAAGAGTTGTCTAGATTTTGCCAGACACTGCTGCTTCTGATAACTCGATCCATGTGAGAGTGTTAATGTGTGTTAACAGCTTGCTTGGAGTGACAGGGATGGGATGTCCTGCACTGACAGCTCCCTGTCAGCAGGAACAGCAGGAAGTTGTGCCATGACCAGAGCACTGCAGTGCAGGGTTAATTGCTGCTGGAGCACTGATGAATCTTCTTTTGGGAGAGCTGGCCTGAAGGTCCCACAGGAGCAGAAACCAACAGCCTTTCAGCCAGCTGGACTCCATGGGACAGCAGTGACTGCTTCATTCTTCTTTCTGAATAGTAAATAGTTGAGCAGTCAAATATGGTTTATTAGGATGAAGACTCCATGCTTTCAGTTCCTTGCCTTGCAGAAACAAAGAGAAACATCCATATTCAGATAAATAAAGGGCCCATGGCAGCTCTGAACTGCAGTGCTGGTACCAGTGTGAGGCATCAGCACCAAACAGCAGCTTGTGAAGCATTCAGATGTGTGAAAGTGTAACATAACTGAGATGCAGCAGTTGTGTGACACACTTTCACAGCCCCAGTACTGGGGAGGGAGGTAAGTCTGCTTCTCTTCTACTGGTGCCTTCTGAGTCAGCACTTATCAAAGCCTGCCTTGGCTCAGAACCAATTCTAATGCAAAGTCTGGGTGACATAAACTCTGTGAGGAGGAACTGGAACATCCGTTTTGAGCAGTAAAAAGTGTGGGGAAAAAGGCTGGAGGAGAATAACACCTCCAGCTGGGCTAAGGGAATGCTGTTTTGAAGCATAGCTCTGCAAGGGACAGGCCTTCCCACGAGTGGGTGATCCCTGACACACACCACGCTTTGTTCCATTTCTCAGTGCATCTTGCTCAGACACATGGCTTTCTACTCCACTTGGCAAATATTTGATTTATAAAGATTAACATGTTGCTCGCCCATGTGCTGGGAAGCTCTTCCAAGGGTTGTGTGAAAGATGTGCCTTGGGGGTGGCAGCTCGGGGTTTACTCACTGTTAAGGGAAACGCTCCTTAAAATGCACCTGAGCTGATTTTTTAAATTGCCTGCGTGTAAACAGAATTGCAACCCACTCCAAACCAGGCTAACCCAGAGTGACAGCATCACCCAAACGGTGCCACACAACTTGCCCTCTGCTCAGCTGCTTGTTAGAGAGATTTACCAGCATTAAAAGTCCATTGAGATTTTGCCATCTAACCATCCTGAGGTCATGTCTGCCTGCCAAGGTCTTCATGCACTGGATGGAGACCTCTTAACTCTAGGAACTCTGTTATTTCTAATTTATTTTGAGATGTGTGAGTGGAGGTGACTCTGGGGACCGCAGTTGCCCTGAGGAGACAGCTGACTGGTTATGTGGGAATTATTGCCAATACCACGAGGAACTGCCAGCACTGGTGGTGATGACTCTGCTCCACGGCAAGGAGCAAACATATAGCAGTGCCCACATGTGCAAGGAAATCCTCTGGAGAGCTGGGAAGTCCAAAGGAATTGTCCCTTAGGCCAGGCACAGCACCCACTTTCCGGATTGTGCTCTTTGGGGCCTTTTCAGTGTGATTTTAGTTGAAAGCACGAGATGCCAACTATTGGCTCCACTTGCTGGCTGTGACCTTTTCTTTGAAATGCCAGTGACGCTTTCTTGCCACGGTCTCTAGAGCTGTTCTTGATGCCAGCCAAAGCATCACGTCTTATTTGAAAGCCCAGGATGTAATTATGGAAGTTAGTTCAGATTTAAATCCAAAGAACTTGTGTAGCTGAGCCTGGAGACTCAAGTCTCAATGCAGTGGTCATGGGAACTTTCTCTTCACCTTTCTGCATGTGCACAGAGGAAGGTTTATTTGTACATACAGAAAAGAGTAGTGGGGCCTGGGAGCTGGATGCTATTTCTAATGCTACCAGAAAACTGCATTTTGTGCTGTTACAAAAGATGATTCATTCTGTCTAAGACACAGGCACAAGGAACGTATTTTACTGTCTGCTGGGAAATGCTAATTCTCATTAAACCTAATCCAGTACTAAGATTGAAATAATTTTGTACTTTCCTTCCAAAGATGCTTGGTATAAACTTGGGCTCTGCCTCGTGCCATTTGCTCCCTCCACTGCTGAGGGAAACAGGATCCAGTTTTGGCCAAAGCAGGGGGTGCAGAGCCCTCTCCTGTGCTGCCATGCTGCCCACAGGCCTTTGGCACTTCATGCTGCGCTGTCCAGGAGTGCCAAGCTGTTTCCCAGCTAACAGTGGTGACTAAGCAGCCCAGAGCAGCTGCCTCCAAGGTCCATTCTTCTGTGGGAGATTTATTGCCGAGAGCAGAGGCGTTGGGATGGGATAATTGCCTTCATTCCCAGGCGAAGACCCTGAAGAACAAAGGACAGTTGCTGGTGAATCCATAGTGTGATTCAAGCATTCTCTGGGAGGGGAGCAGTGGGAACTGTGTTCCTGTTGCTGTAGCAAAAGTGAGTGGGCTTTAACTGAAAGAGCAGCTCTGCCCTGTGAGGTGGGGAGCACCACAGCCCACGGGGGTGACCCAGACCCTCCAGCCTTGGCATCCTTCCCGGGGCTGCTGCGGGCCCTGGGGTGGGGAAGCTCTGGAACACTGAAGCTGCTCAGCGAGGACATTACACCAGGGACACACTGGACATCTCCTGACCTGTCCTTCTTCACCTGCCCTCTGGGCTCTGTGGGGCTCCTGCTGCTGTGCAGATCCCTGGTAACTCCTCCGCGCCCTGACTTCTTTACCAAGACCATGTGCCACATTTCCTGGGAAGCTTTATTGGACACTTCCATGGAGCGGTGACTGCCTGGGAAGCAGATCCCGGTGCTGCTGGGGAGGGTTGTGAGTGCTTTGCTGTTGGTCGGGGCGCAGGCGTCGGGAGCGGGGTGGGCTGGAGGGGCGTCCCGGGGTGGGATGCGGAGCGCGGGAGCAGTGAGGGATGGGGGTGCGATGATGTGCGGGGTGGGGGTGCCCCAGCCCCGCACCACCCCGGGGACTCGGTGTCGCCGTCCCGCCGCCCAGCCCAGCCCAGCCCCGGGGCGGCGGGGGCGGCGGGGCGGGGAACGGCGGCGGCTTTTGGGAGCGCCGGACCCCGAGCAGAGCGGAGCCGGGCGGGCTGTGGGTGCGGAGCGGGGCGCGGGATGCTGTGCGGGGTGAGGGATGCTGTGCGGGATGCAGGATGCTGTGCGGGGTGAGGGATGCTGTGCAGGATGCAGGATGCTGTGCGGGGTGAGGGATGCTGTGCGGGGTGAGGAATGCTGTGCGGGGTGCGGGATGCTGTGCGGCGTGAGGGATGCTGTGCGGGGTGAGGGATGCTGTGCAGGATGCAGGATGCTGTGCGGGATGCAGGATGCTGTGCG
>NW_020884901.1:963246-1005307 GCF_003945725.1 Corapipo altera | reverse complement strand
TGCTGTGCAGGATGCAGGATGCTGTGCGGGATGCAGGATGCTGTGCGAGGTGAGGGATGCTGTGCGGGATG
The DNA here is from genome assembly GCF_003945725.1 of Corapipo altera. NCBI lineage: Eukaryota > Metazoa > Chordata > Aves > Passeriformes > Pipridae > Corapipo > Corapipo altera. The sequence goes on along the minus strand of NW_020884901.1, from coordinate 1,005,236 downwards.
CGGAGCCGTGATCCCTCTCTCGGTCTCCCCAGACCCCGGGCTGTTCTCCGCCGCCCCGCCGGGCTCTGCGCTGCCCCGCGGCCGCACCGGGGCTCGGCCCTTCCCGGGCTCCCCTGGGCAGTGCCAGACCTGGGCTGCGCTGGGTCACCGGGCACACCCCGCTGGGTCACTGGACACGCCCCGCTGCCCTATTTTTCCTACTCAAACCGGTTTCCAGGTTTCCTCTGATCCATCTTGGGGGCCCTCCCTGGCGAAGTGCAGACCTGGGGCTGCAGGTGCCGGGCTGAGGAGCGGGAGGTTGGCGGTGCCGTGTCTCCGTCTCTCACCCGTCAGAGAGGGTCCTGGAACCGTGTTCAGTGTTTCCAAAGTCACTGCTGAACTTTGGAAGACTTTGTGAACACAGAGCCCGGGCTGCAGCCCTGATCTCCTCAGTCCCTTAGCAGCAAAGTGCTTCAGTGTGCTTTTACTGCGCACGTGGGAGAGCCCTGCTGAGAGCAGAGATCACTCCGGGCTGCGGCGCCACTGCCCAGACACAGCTTTAGAGCTTGTTTGCATTGGCGCTTGCATTGCCAGTTTTCATCTTTGTGTCTTTATGTACCCTCCTCTGTGACTTTACTAGGTTTTTTACTGCCATACGCTCAGGGTTCCCTCCCCCTGGGGCAGAGATGGGGTGGTGGGAACTCACTGCCAAGCCCTGGCCCTGGGCAGCTCTCCAGGATGGCTCCATGGTGCTGGGCTGTGTGTCTGGGCTCATGGAGGCTGGACTTACTGCTCTGCAGGGTCTGTTCTGGTGCTCTGTTCACGCAGGTTTTAAAAGCGACAAGAAAAACTGCCAGTGATGCAACACCATTTAATGATGCCATTTATGGTGGCTTTTTTATTTGGTTAATGCAGATGAAGAGGCTCTGTGAACTTGCCTGTTTATAAATATCACACATCTGTATGCTTTATGCTTAATTATTTTGTATCCTGCAAACAAATGTTAAACTGAGACCTTGCATTCTTCAAGAAGAACTGGGAATTCTTTGGATAGGGTACTACCCAGGACAGGTATTTCAGAGGGAGTCGTTTTCTCTTTTTCTATTCAAGCCTTTCTGAGGAAAGCAGCTTTGTCTGGGAACTGCCTTTCTGCAGAATGCTTCTGTCTCTGCGATGCATCTCCAGTAATATTTTGTTTATTCCAGCGAAGAGTGAAAGCTTTCCACATGGTCAACATGTTCAGGAGAGATCTGAGACTTGATTCCTGGTTCTTCAGCTTTCTGGTGAGTTTTACAGTAATTTTCATAACTTCAGTATTTGAGATAGTATTAATGTTTCTGTGAATGTTACAACGCACCCTCTCCACCAGGTCAGTCTGTCCAGGAGTCTCCTTGCCTTTGCAGCCCTTGCCAAGAACCAGACTTCTAAAGGTTAGTGTTTTTATCAGCATTCTATGTGTTTACAAGCAACATCCAGCACAGAGAAATAAAAGGTGTCCAGTGGCAGAAACGAAGGTAAAGAAACTTTTTCTGTTTCCCTGCTTTGTGCCTGAAATGCTGTTTGCAGAGCTGAGTATTTGCCAGGCTGTTTGCTCAGCTGCTGCTCTGTGTGCCACTGCAACTGCAAACAAAACAGGTTATTTTGTGCCTGCAAATTGCATCTGCAAGTGCAGAAGCTGGGAGGAGCTGGGAATTGGGGATAAAATGAGAAAATTAGTTTGTTCATAACTGCTTTAAACAAGCTTCCCTGAGGGCCATCCCTGGGCAAACCACAGTGAGCTTTTCCTTTGGGCTGAGCCCGGCACGGTTTGTGTGTCCCACAGGAGGGGGCCCTGCTCCAGCCCTGGGCCAGGGGGCTGCTTTGGGAGCAGGTTCTGAGCTGTCCCTCAGTTTAGGTCAATATAGTCTGAGCTTGCCTGTCACACTGTACCCACTGAACGGCCCAAGAGCTGGATGAGAAGATGAGCTCCTGCCATCAGCTCCTCCAGGATGCAGTGTTTGTAACTGCCTGGGGATGCTGTGAGAGGCTGACCCTGTGTGTGGCACGAAGGTGGCTTGGAGAGGCTTCCTGTTTCCCCATGTTATGTGTCTTTCTCCAGATTTTGCTCCTGTCACGATTGAGACCCCAAGACACACGTACGAGTATGTGGCCACTGCCTTGGACTGGTGGCATGCTGACAGGTACTGTGAGCAGCACTTTGCTCAGCTGCTCTTTGAACCCCAGCACAGTGAGCAAGATTCCTTCAGCAAACTGCTGCAGTCCCACCACATCACAGGTTCTGTCTGGCTGAAGGAAAGGGATGGTGTCCTGCACAAACCAAAGAGGAGACGTGAGTATAAATGGACATGGGCTATTTGGACACTTGTTTCTTTACTGCTGGATTCAGAAAAATCAGACTGGAAAAGTTTTCACTTGTTTTTTACTGTGACTTTATTGGCCCTCACTTCTTCCCTCATGCTGACTGAAATTTCTCCTTCTAGGAGGCCACAGCGTACCAGTCCTGGTGTTCAGAGACAAAACAGACACAAAGTATGTGAAGGTGCTCTCTGACTTCCCAGCCCTGCCTGCTGTCACAGCCTGTGCCCACCTGCAGTGGGACACCAGGACCCAGGAGATTGCCACCATCTTCTCCTACGCTGTGCCAGCTTTCATCAATGAGTTCCAGCTCCGGGGCTTCGTGGACGAGGAAGGCTTTGTCCGGTTTGCTCTCATAGTCCATGGGCACCACTCCCCGTACCTGCCCGTGTTCCGTGCCGACGGACAGTGGCATCACTTCTGCGTGACCTGGCAGCAGGAAAACGGGACCTGGGCCATCTATGCCGATGGGAAAAGGAGGGCATCTGCCAGTGGTTTGTGTGCTGCAGGACCAGCTGCCCCCCAGGCCATCTATGGCCAGGGGACCTTCATCATTGGGCAGGACCAAGATTCCCTGGGGGGCACCTTCAGGGCGAAGGAGTCCTTCAGTGGGAACATCACTGACTTACACATCTGGCAGAAAGTCCTCAGCACGGAGCAGATTGAGAAGGTTCGGTCGTGCTGGGTCACGGAGCAGGACCTTGTGTTTGGGTGGAGCTCAAACGCGCTGGAGCTGGAGAGTTCCGTTCAGACAGTGACCACCCAGCTTCTCTGCCCAGGTGAGACTCACTACCCTCACTCAGCACACAGGGACAGTCCCAGAAACCAGTCCCATCCTTAGAGAGGGAATTTGGTGCAGTTGGTAGAATGATGCTTCTCCTTGGGGAAGAAAAGCAGCAGCACATTCAGAGCTGGGCTGGATGTGTACAATTTACAAGTTGTACTTGAAGTCACAGTCATCACAAAACCCTTGGTCACTGGAGAGCCCTGCAGTGCCCCTGGCACAGAGAGCTGCTCGGATGTCCTGAGCTAATAATGGGATTCCTCTTCTACTTCCTTGGCAGGGATGTTTTTCCCCAGGATTTGCAGCCAGTGCTTCATTGCTCTGCTGGGAGGGAGGAATTGGGCTCTCAACCAGGCTGGGGTGACAATACTGATCAGTCACGAACTCAGGACCTGGCACTGCCCTCTCCCAGTTCCCTCTGGAGAGAGGGTACCAGCTGGGAGCAATTTCTGAGCCCAGTCCCGGCTCTGCTCTGCTCTGGTTCTGAGGCCACCTAAGGAGCAGCCCACAGTGTCTGTCATACTGGGCTTTGTGGATTGCTGCAGGATATTGCTGTGGATACCTGCTGGGGATGGCATGTCCCTGGGAGACCCAGCCCCTCTGACTGTGTGTGTTTCCACAGGGCCCGTCGAGGAATGCCGAGTTTTGGAAGTTGGCAGCAGTGGATTCAGTTATGCATCTTGTTTGCAGGCTTTGCCTTTCATCTGTCAATACAGAAAGGGTACAGCATCTGTTAGTTATTTATTCCACCACACGCACTCCTGGAGGTCCAGGCTGGGGTGATGCCCAGGGTTGGGAAGGCCTTGTGCCTACTCTGAAGGGATGACATGCAAACCCTGCTGTAGTTGGGACTTTGCTCCAGTTGCCTGTGCTCTGACAGGAGGTTTTGCTATTCCCCAGCTGAGCAGCGGTTTTACACATTCCATGGCTTCTGGATGCAGTGCTGTAGAGTGCCTCCCAGCACAGACATCTCCAGACTCCTTGGCTGGGGGAATATGGGGGGAGGCACAAAAGGAGTGTCAGACTGTCTGTCCAGATGGGATCTGGTGCTAGAAATAAAATACAACTGTGAAGTCTCCTTGTCCTGCCTGTCCTGCAGACATAGCCACCATCTGAGGACCATTCCACAGGCTTTGAACATGGCATGTGTTAACCACACTGCTGGACACCACAGCAATGGTTTTGCTTCTGGTTCTGTTTTGTTCTCAGATGCATACTGGCAACTGAAAAGAGCCCAGCTGGAGTCCAGCCACTCGCTTGTCAGCCATGTGAACACGCTTGCAGCGAGGTCTGTGGTGAGTCCTGCAGCCCCAGCAGTGGCAGGTGACACCCAGAGCAGGGAGAAGCTGTTGGGGTGGACGTGCTGGCACCTGCTGCTGTTTGAGGTCACTTTGCCAGCAGTCGTGCCTCTGACCTTTTCTGATCTGCTGTTGGAGATTGTGACCAGTACAGCTGTAACTCATGCTGTGAGCAAACAAAGTGTTGCTTCAGGTTGACTTGTCCCGCCGAGGCTGGGAGCCTGGACAAGGGATGCCTTCCCCAGGATATGCCTGGCTGGGCAGACGGGTGTCCTGGCATCAGCAAGGGCATGAAGGGAATTGCCAAGGCACAGCTAATGGTCAGGCAGAGCCAGGGATCTGCACTGAACTAAACCATCTTTTCCATGGCAGGTTCCTGACAGCGTCTTCATGGGTGGTGTCCAAGACATGAACCTCTCTGTGGCTCTGGGTGCTCTTGATGCCTTGGCAACAGTTCTGAGGGAAGGAGAAATGTCCAAGCTGGAGCCCTCTGACCTCCTGGAAGTGCTTCAATTACTAAAGCAAGTTTCAGATGTGGAGGTGCAGGAGGGAGATGACCTGGAGATGTTGGAGCAGTTGGGCCAGTATTACATGGAAGTGACTGAGTTAATCTTGGAAGAGCAGAATACTGGGACATGGTCATCGGTCAGCCAGGTAATGGTGTCACCACCATGCCATGTTGTTTTAAGGGCTTTTTATAAAGACCAGCAAATTTCTGTCATTGCCAGCCTTGTCTCTTTGCTGAAAGAACTGGGAACATCCTGTAGGGAAGGAATCACAGAAGAACAAAGCCAAAGCCTTGAGTCCCAGTTTCTCTTTTTTTTCTGCCAAGGACCAAACATTTAAGAAAACCCTTGTGAGCTGTGGGAAGGGAGAGCTGGCAGTGCAGGTGCTGGTTTCCATTGCTCTCTCTGTGTGTGCAGGTTGTCAGAGGGCCCATGGCTGTTGTTGAGCTCTGTGACAGAATGGTGTCACTCTTAGTCCCACTGCTGACTGCAGAGAGGACAAGGATCACCATCCAGCACAGGAATATTGGTGAGTGGCACTGCTAGAGCTGGGGGGCTATCTCACCAGGACCCAGATCAGTCACCCTGTCTGGTTCCCAGTCCAAGTCCACTCCTCCTCTGGCTCATCTGTTACTAACTCTACAGCCTACTCCCCATTTCCCTGTGCAGAGCGTCACAGTGTGGGGGCACCTCTCACATGGGAGAAGCTGAGCCCAGATGCACATGGTTTGCACTGAAAGGGACCTGTCTGCTGTCACTGTGGCTCTTGGCTGGGGTTGTAGTGTCCTTGTGGTACTTTGCTGTAGCAGTAGCTCTGGAGGAAGGCTGAACCCTGGTTCAGCACCTGATTTTACTCCTCCCCAGGGATGGAGGTGAGGGAGCTGGAGCTGAGTGGGGAGGAGCTGAGTAGTGAGACATACGTGGTCCAGACTGTCAAGAAGGGCAGGCATGACTTCATCGAGGTTCCTGCAGAAGAAATGCAAAGACTGAAAGCCAGAGGTTGGTTATGACACCTGAGCTTCCCTGGGTCTCCCCTTGGGACTTCTGTAGCACCTGCCTTAAGGGCACAAACTGTTTACCCTGGTCTGGAGAAGTGTGGGGAGGGGAAACCCTTGGTGACAGGGAGATGGGCTGTGGGGGAGGAATTATCTACAGCCTCTCTACAGACACGGCTTGGAGCTGAGGGTGTTCTGGCCTCCAGTATCACCCCCCAGGTTAGGGCAGTGGTGCCCAGAGCTGTGTGCCTGTCCCTGCTCTGTCCCTCCAGGTCTCCGCAGGGTCACGGTGAAGAACCTGTGGTTTGGCTACGGGGCCCTGCAGCGCTGCCTGTCCGGCACTGCCGTGTCCCAGCACGTGGCTGCCTCTGACGGGGGACACAAGTGAGTGGAACACACCCCCTGCACCCCAGGGCTGTCCTCAGCAGCACGGCAGAGCTCATTTCTAAGTCTGCATTGAGTCTCTGAGTCCCTCGATTTTGGGGTCACCTCCACCCTAACCCATCCCAGCCCTGGTGCTGCCTGTGTGTCGGGATGCACTATGGTGTCTCCTGTGTGCCTCTGGTTCCTCTGGGGCGACCAGCTCTGCTGGCTGGTCCCCTCTGGCTGGGGCAGAAGGCATCTCTGGAGGTGGTGGCGCTGGTGGCTCCCGGAGCGGCGGGAGCTCCGAACACTAGGTGGGGATGGCCACCCGCACATCCCCGCACATCCCCGCACATCCCCGCGCACCGGCGCCTCCAGCTGTGCCCGGCTGAACCGCCCGGGATGCTGCAGTGCCTGTCCGCAGGGTCACCTCCCGCACTGGGGGGGTTCTGTGTGCCAAGTGTCCCAAGGGACACTGTGCCCAGGCGGCACTGACGCCCTCCAGTAGTGATCTGTCCTGTGGGAGGTGAGATCCCGTTTGCTCAGCTCGCCCTGTACTTCCCGTGCCTGTAAGCGGCATCCTTTCCCTGGCAGGTACGTGAGCGCTGCGGTGGGCACTGCTGTGATCTCATCCACGCTGCTCTGCAACTACCAGGAGATCAGCACGTCCGTGCGCTACCGCCTGCAGCACCGAGCGCAGGTACCGGGGAGGGGCTGTGCTCCCCCCACCTCCAGCACCGTGTCTGGGTACCCCGGGGAGAGGCTGTGCTCCCCCCCACCTCCCAGCAGCCTGACCCGGCTGTTCCCAGCCAAGGCTCAGCACCCCAGAGCTTTGGGACTTAGGGGTGTCCCATGCCCAGGGCTCCTCCCCTGACTCCTGTGTCCCTGGGGAGGGGTTTGTTCTGTGCTGGCAGAGCCTGTTAGAGCCCAGTGAGTGAACTGCACCCATCTGTGTGCAGCACGTGTGTGGCTGTGTGACCTCTCTCCCCTCTCTGCCTGCAGGACCTGTCTGATACGCTGGTGTGGCCCATCTGTGCCTTCTGGAACTTCAGCCTCAGGTGCCTTGTTTCAGTTTGGGTCCCCAGATTTATGAAATTTTATTTCCACTGGAAAACCAAACACCACAATATAAATGTAATGGTAAGAGTAGGGATCTGGAATTCTTTGCCTCCTTTGCACACTGACATCCTCTGTCTGCTGGAGCAAAGTGCTCCCCTGGGAAGGTTTCCTTTGGAGAAGTCACTCACAAGAGTGTGAGCTCTAATGAGGTATCTATAACTAAAATGGAAAGCTCTAGTTAATTATGATCGTTGCCTGTGACAAAGCAGAGTTGGTCCAAGATGTATGGGCCAAAGACACGCAGGACTCCCAGCCTCATAAATCCTGCCTGGCACTGGGATGTGTTTTTGCTGAATGTCACCACAGTGAGAACACTGAGGCTGTGATATATTATGGGTTGGTGATTAAGTCATTCAAGAGCAAAAAACCTCCTTAGAGTTCCAGACTTGTAACAGGCATGGATCAGTTTGGGGAGGGTGGGAAGAGGGTGTTTTTGGAAGCAGCTGGTTACTGTCCAAATGGTCCCACCAGCGCTGCCCTGACCCTGACCTTCCCATGGTACTGGGGAGGCTCAGAGGGGCCGTGCTGCCAGTGGAGACAGAGCTGGCCCACTGCAGCTGTGGTCCCTGCCCCAGAAATTCAGATGGTGATCTTTGCTGGATGTCTTGGACAGGCTGGCTTGTCCTGAGGATCCAGAGACCAGTGGCACCGCACAGGGTTTGTGGCAGGCTGGGCTGGTGGACATGGTCAGACATTCCTGGCCCAGGGATGCTCTCAGTGAATGGGCTGTACAGGGAGCTCTTCCCAGAGCTGTGCAATTACTGGGTTCTGTTTGAAGCTGTGGTGGCTGAACTCTGCTTTTTAATGCACAAATTGACACTAGATCTATTTTCCTTTGTGTGGCTGCTGGATAAGGCAAAGCTGCTGAGACACAGGATGAGCCAAAGGGAAGTCCATATTGAGACCTGTCTCTGATACCCTCATCTTCCTCCTTTCAACACTCCTTCTTCTGGGAGAATGAAATTCCCTTCATGCCTTGGCCCTCTGTGGCAGTGGGTGGTAATTTCCGTGTGTTCTCTCTGGTTTTGCTGCATTAGCCCAGATGCTGGTGGGATGTGGTCCACAGCTGGCTGCTCTGTGGTGACGTCTCTCCAGGACTCCACTGCCTGTTTTTGCAACCACACCACGAATTTTGCCATCCTGCTGCAGGTGTATGAGCTGCAGGTACGTGAGGAGCCTTTCTCTGCCACCCCGTGGGGTGGGTGCCAGGACTGAGAGCAGTCTGGTTAATTCAGGTGGGGCTTTGTGCCTTCTGTTGTTTCATGGCTGGAGCAGATGACCGCCAAGGAGGAGTTCACACTGCAGACCTTGACTTTTATTGGATGTGGAGTTTCCTTCTGTGCCTTGGTAGTCACCTTCATTTTGTTCTTGGTGGTTCGGTAAGAAAAGTCTGGGCACTTGTAGCCCTCTCTGTATTTTCTGCTTGGTATTTTACTTCAGAACCTTTGTCAGGGGAGCGGTTGGAGAGGGGGTGCAGCCCTGGTTGTTTCTGTGGAGATGCTCATGTGAGCTGTGCACACACCTGGGTGCTCGTGGCAAGATTTTTATCCATGACTAACAATGTTTACCATAAAAACTGCTTTGCTAGAATTAATTTTTATAAAATAAATGGAGCAAAGACTGTTTCTTTTATTGCCAACCATTCTGTGTCACTTGGTTAGCACAGGGATCTGCCTTGTGAGCACAGCAGTGGCTCCCTCCAGTCTTTGCAGTGAGTGGCAGAGAGATCACGGGTCACCAGGGCAGGTCTGCACAGCCCAGTGAGGGCAGGGAGGACGTGGGCACCCCTTTGTCTGGCTGCAGCTCAGGGCTGCCCCTCTGCTTCCTCAGTGTCCCCAAGAGTGAACGGACAACGGTGCACAAGAACCTGATCTTTGCATTGGCTGCAGGAGAAGCTCTGCTCATGTTCAGTGAGTTGGCCAAGAGCAACCAGGTGAGCTCAGCAGGAATGTCCTGTTCCACCAGCAGGGCCAGGCCTGCTCCAGCACCACTGTCAGAGCAAACAGAAGCATAAACCCTTTCATTAATTACCTGTAACTGGCACCTAGAACTGTGTTTCTGTGTTTATATGTACACTGTGCAATCCCTCAGGAAATTCACCGCCTTTCTGACACTTCGTTTCTGACCAAATAATCCTTCTGGAAATTTAAGTAGTTATAGAACAGCGGCACACAGTTCTGCCCCCTTCTGAGTCCTCTGCCATGTGGTTTCTCTCCAGGTGCTGTGTTTCATGGTCACTGCCTTCCTGCACCTCTTTTTCATGGCAGCCTTCTCATGGATGCTGGTGGAGGGGCTTCTCCTCTGGAGCAAGGTGGTAGCAGTCAACATGAGTGAAGACAGGAGAATGAAGTTCTACTACGTGACAGGCTGGGGTATCTGCACACTCCTCTGCCTTGGGTCCTCAGGAAAATGTTCTTTTTCTTTGTCTATTGAAAGTTTTAATAGGAGAGATTCCCAGATCTTTGATTTCATTTAATATGAGAGCTGGGTGCCGCTGCTCTGCAGAGACTCTCTTATGTGTCAAATTGCCAGTCTTAGAGTACAAGTTAAACAGCATTTCTGTTATTTTTCTAAATGCAAGAGTTCAATACAAAAAAAAGGGAGAAGAGATTTATGGTATGTTCTTGTTCTTGGAGAGCATCTCTACTGACTGCTAGTAATTAAAATATAAATACCTTCCTGACTAAGCACCCTTTAATCTGAGGGAGCCCTTTAGGGGCATAGAATTCATTAGAACAAGTTGAGTTTTGTATCATAGGAGCCTCTCAAGGTCCGTGCTCCTCACAGAGCACACGCCTCGTTGGGCACTGGGCAACCACTTCAAGTATTTTGGATTGTTTTATGTCTTTGATTGTCCATTTTGTTAAAAAAGCAATCCAAAGAGTAAATTGGTTTGGTCAGGACTCAGGACTTGGAATGCTTTATACCTCAGAGAATGATGCTGACAGCTTGTAAATCTGGCCCTGCAGAGCCAGGACAGATTTCAGCTGCAGGGAATTGATGTTGCTCGTGGGGTTTCGGAGGCTCCTGCTGGAGCGTGTCTGGTCACGGGGGCTTTGAAGCAACCGTCTGGTGCACAGTGCCCTGTGTGGAGCATCTCTGCTTTTCCTGGGGTTTAACCTGTGGTTTTTTCTGCAGGTCTTCCAGTCCTTATTGTGGGGGTGACCCTTGCAACTTCCTTTAACAAGTATGTGGCAGCAAACCACTGCTGGCTGAACGCACAGACCAACGTCATCTGGGCCTTCGTGGGTCCTGTGCTCTTCATCCTGGCTGTGAGTGCCAAACCCTGCTGGGAAGGGGTGATTCCTTTGGGTCTGGTTCTAGAAAAGCATTGCAGAGATAGGGGTGTCAGCACCTGCTCAGGGGTATAGCTCACAGGGCTTGTGCCTGCTGCTTCCGTAGGAAAAATGTTGTTATGCTTTATACAGACTTTTAAAACACAAATAAATCTCTTTAATCAAAGCAACTTTTTGATAGGAAAAAGTGCTTGAAGAAAATTTTGCTGACCAATTCTTGTGTTGGCTGTTCAATTAGGAATGCAGATAAATGTGTAGGCTGACTGTGACATTGCCTTAGCTAGAGATCTGATTTAATTATGAGAACATCTAAATCCTTGAAGTAGTGTCAATACCTTTATACAAAACATAGCAGCAGAGAAAAGGGCAGTGTTTAGGAGGTCCAGAATAGACACTTAACAGGGGAGACATTCTGTAGGAAAAGTTTTGGGATAAGTTTTCTAGATTTCATATGTGTTTAAATAGCTCTGTGAAGTCTTTGATTCACTGCCTTCTTGGTACTGATACTTTTCTCCCCAAGTTCTGACACTAACTCCCAGGAGAAAATGTCTCCCCTGCTGGAGCTGAGCCCCTGTGTGCTCCTCCCTGGCAGGTGAACACCTTTGTGCTGCTCCGGGTGGTGACGGTGACGGTGTCCAGTGCTCGCAGGAGATCAAAGATGCTGACACCCAACAGCAGCCTGGAGAGCCAGATTGGAGCACAGATATGGTGAGCAGGGAAGGGGCTGCCCTGGCTGTGAAATACCTGAGGCAGTGATAGACATATGGAAGAAATTCTTCCCTGTGAGGGTGGCGAGGCCCTGGCCCAGATTGCCCAGAGAAGCTTGGCCAAGTGAAAGACTGTGAGTTGTGGGAATCAGGGCAGAAGGGATTCCCTCCCCCAGGGTAGCTGTGCCTCACCCAGAGGCAGTTTGGCTGCTCTAATGCCTGTGCCACTGAGCAGCCCAGCCAGCACCTTCCCCCTCAGAAACCTGGTGCTGGACTCCACCTGCACTCACACTCCTAAACCTCACCCCTCTGGGATGGGAGACCCTTGGCAGTGCAAGCCTGGGACTTGGTGGGTTGAAAGTAAGGCTGGTAGGGGTTACACATGCAGGGAAAGAGGCAGTGCAGACTTCTGTAATCAGTCAATATTGAGAGACCTCTAAAAAACTGCTGCTTGAGTGATTCCTTTATCATCTCCTGTGAATCTTTATTGTTGTTTGCTGGCGCCGGATACCCCTGCTAGACATGCATTGTTCCCCTGTAGCATAAATAAATTTTCCCAAATTTACAGAACCACAAAGATAGAGCATTGCTGGAGGGCAGGGTGACATCCATATACAAATAAAACAAATACAGAAGCTCGCCTTGTAGCAGAAATTGGGGAGGGAAATAGCTGTTTCCTCATGGCAAATGATGTCAAAGAACTCCCTTCTTGCTAACTTGCAGTGATAAAACAAAAGCAGGGGGGCATGCTAGGGGCTGGGAGACGAAATGTTTGGTTTTTCCCATCTTATTTTCTTTGCAAAGGAATTTGTTCCATAGCTACTGTCTTGTTAGTGTTTCATCTCTGAAATGTGCCTGGGTAACCCTGAGCTCTTCCTCCTGCCCAGGGCCACGGCCAAGCCCGTCCTGGTGCTGCTGCCCGTGCTGGGGCTGACCTGGGTGTGCGGGGTCTTCGTCCACCTCAGCATCATTTGGGCCTATGTCTTCATCGTGCTGAACTCTCTCCAGGTGAGTCCTCACCAGGTGCACCCCCAGCTCACAGCCAAGCAGGTACCTGCAGTTTCTTGTGCTTCAGTGGACTTACCTGGCCTCGTAGCCAGGGGCAATTGTCAGCTCTGGAGCCAGCCCAGCCTTCCAAGCCTCTGTGCTATTTTGTCTGAGGAAACTCAGTTCATCCTCCCAAGACATGAAATACCACTCTGGACACCTTGTTCATCTAGTGGCCCTTCAGTACCAGTCTCTGCAGTGTCCTGCTGATGCCACAGCTTTCCAGTTCAAATGTTGTTTCTCCTGTTGTTTCTTCTTTCTGACACCAGCATGGCTTCAAAATGGCAGTTACAAACCGACATGCTCACAGGGAACTTCATTAGAGTTTTTATTTGCCCTTTAACGGGTAATTAAAATGATACCTGTGCACTCAGATGGAGCAGACACCCCTCCTGCTGTTTGCCTCTGTCCTGCAGGACAGGGATGGGCGTAGGTGCCAGCATCACTGTTAGAGCAGGGCTGTTCGTGGACAGGGTCTCAAAGGTCACCTCCAGCCACAGTGTGCTTGGCTGCAGCTTAGATGGTGTGTGTTCTGGGAGGGGTGTTTCCCATCTGGCTCCTGTGCAGATGTGCTGAGAGGTCATGGCCCCAGAATGGTAGGGGAAGAGCCACCCTCCCTTCCCCTGGAGCTCAGCTTTACTGCAGGGAGAGCGGGCAAGAACTGAGACTCAAGGACTGAAAATCTTTGCCCCTGAAGTCCGTGCTGTCTGCAGGCACACAGCCACTCACCTGGGATGCTCCCAGTGCTCAGTGGAGCTGCACTGGATGTGGTGGGAGGCAGGAGTGTTCAGTGGAACAGAGATGGGGGCTGGTGATCAGAACCTCACATGGGGCATCTGCAAGTGTGGGGGCTGTTTCTAGCTCTGACTTGCAAGACCTTGGGTGAGTCATGTCATCTCCTTCTGCCTCTTTATTCCTTTTTTGGTAGCATCACCTGGCTGCATTTTCAAGGCTCTTTGCTTCTCTCTGCCATATTTCAGAGTCATGTTGTTAATAAGTTTATGTTAATAGGGAATTCTGTGGGGCAGCAAGTAACCCTGGTGCATAAAGCAACACTTAATATTTACCTCTGAGTTTACTGTTTTCATCAAAAGACTTTAAAGCTTTAGCCAGCCTGTGTGTGGTTAAGAGAGCAAAGCAAACTGTGTAAGTCCCAGCAGCTGGGAGCACTCAGTTCTGCACTGAGCTAGGACTGTTCCCAGGACCTCGGGATAGCTAAAACTTGTGGTGGCAAAAAGTCCTGGAACATGTGCTTGTCACCTACTATTCAAAGCATCGACAGAAGCTTTGCAAACCTCGAGAGAAGGCAGCTGTAGATGGAGCTAGAGAAACACTGAACACTGATTAACACCACTGAACACCACTGCTCCCAGCACGGTCCGAGGGAAACATGGAGCTCTCTGCAGGCAGGTACTGGCAGCAGGGATCCAGCCAGCAGGGAACACAGACGGGCTCAGTCCCACCCCCGGGGCTAAGGCTATGCCTGCATCAGTAGTGCCCGAGGGTCACTCCTGTCTCTGGGCACTGGGTGTTCAGGGTCCCTTGCCCAGTGCTTGATGACAAATCCTACTCCAGGGCATCAAAGTCAAGAGAGCAACTGGGCACTACCCTCCAAACCACTGGGATCCAAAGAGTTTTCCACCCGTGTCCCTGTTTTTCCTCTGGACTCCATAGGAATTGGCTCCTGCTGGAGCCTGTGCTCAGAGAGCAGCTGAGCTCATGGTGCTTCCCTCTGGCACACTTGGCCGGTCCCAGCACAGCACTGGCCAGCTCTGCAGGGGTGAATCCAGGCGTTATCACCACGTGCACAAGTTGGGTGGTTGCTCAGGGATGCTCTGCCTGTGGCTGGCACTGCTCCAGGTCCGGGTGCTGCTCACGCACATCCGTCGGCGCTGGGATGGGTGTTCCAAGGCCAGAGCAGGGCTGCCTCTCCACATCTGCTCTCCTAAGGATATCAGAAGGGTGGCAGGAGGCCTGTGCTAATGGTAGTTGAATATAGCATCAGTTCTCCGTGCCTCCTCATGCCATGCTTGGGTTGTTGAGCAGGAGAACTACAGGCTCAGTGCTGTGTGAACAGGCACAACTCTGCTGTGCTCCTTTGCCTCTGTCCCTTCATTACCAAGTTCAGGTCAATCTGTAGATTACCCCAGAGGAGAAATGCTGGTAGGAAGCTGCAGAGTTAAAAGAAAGCCATCCCATTTCAGCCCCCTTGCTCACTGTCTTATGGATCCCTCGGAATTCCCTTTTGGGCCAGTGTGTTTCTTCACTCGAGTCCTGAGTCCTGAGAATCTGCTGCTGGGGTTGTTTGTTTGTTTGCTTTCTGCTTGTCTGTCTTCAAGGCTATTCTGTGCATCCACACCAGACATGACAGCTCCTTCTCCAGCCAGGCAGTGCAGGAATCCAGCCAGGGACTGAGCAGCAACAGGGAGCCTGTGGTGCTGTGCCAGAGGGGACTGCAGTGGCTGTCCCGAGGCTGGGATGAGTCCCATTTGGGAGGTGGGAGCACCAGCACCCTGCCAAGCACCCAGTGCTGTTAAACAGTGTTGGTAAAACCTGTCAGCTTCACTGGCACTTGGAGAGTGGGAAGGATGGTCCTGAGGCTGGCTGAGGGCAGGGGCTCACGGGCAGCTCACCAGGAAGGGTGGAGCAGGCGGTGGGGTTGTGCCCAGCTGGGTGTGTGGAGAGACAGGACGTGGCTGCTGGACAGACGGACACCAGGCAGGAGCATCCATCTTCCTCTGAGTGTCCCAGCATGTGCTATGCCTTTGCCACAGGGCCAGGGCATGGTGGGCCTTGCTGGGAGAGGATGGCAGGCGGGTGGAAGTGTGGGTGGGAGCAGAGGTAGGAGAGGGCTCCTCCAGAGCCGCCTCTCCGCTCCCGCCGCTGCAGCTGGGCCTCCTCTCCTTCCTCACTCTCCTCCCAGCCGACCTCTCCGCTCCCCCCTCCCCACGCTCATCCAGAATGATTCTTTCAAGGAAGACCTGCCTTGGCAGCCTGGCCAGAAATCTGGTCTGGGGGAGTGACCAGCATTGCTGGCTGAAGGACAGGTCACGGCACGGTGCCAGGGGGCTGCTACCATTGCGCCTGCCAAGAGCTCGCAGATGAGAGCAAGGCTCATTGAAGACAAGATGAATTGCATCTCTTGCTGCAGCTGATTTATCTAGCTGCGATAACAAAACACCCCACAGATATAACATAAATCTGGTGGGCTAGATAGGGCTGCTTTAAGGCCAAAATCGCTGGTCTGGAGCTGTAATTAGCCCCAGGCTGTGGCCCCCAGGCAGTGCTCACTCCAGCCCTGGCCTGGGCCCTTTCCCTGAGCACATCCCGCCCTGGGTCCGGACTGGGCTGAGCGTGTCATTGTTTGCTGGTCCTCGGTGTGTGAGAGGCACCACTGCTTTGGTGAGCAGGGAGGGTGGCTGGGACTGTGCTGCCACAGCCCTGTTGTGCCAGAGGGAGGGGTTGTCCAGACTGGTCCTGAGCAAAACCTCTGGGTCCATCCCCACGGGGTTTGGGTCAGAGAATCCGTCTCATGCTGTGGTCTGTCACTGCATGGGACAGAGGAACCATCCCATCATGCTGCACATGGTCTGTGGGAGGCTGGCTAAAGCCCCCCAGGGTCAGTGCTCAGCAGAAAGGGAGGGCTGCTTCCCAGATTTCAGTTCCCCTAGCAATTAATTCCCGGTGGTTTCTGTTTCTGAGAACAGGAGGTGTTTCCTGGGGGATTTCACATGCATGAGTGAATGGGAGTGTGGGAGAGCTTCGGGCTTGGGAAGTGGAGAGCCCGGTGAGTGATGCCCACTCCCCCCAGATGAAACAGGAGGAGGAGAAGGAAGAGGGGTTGGGGCAGGGACTGTCTCTGCTTTGGACCCTCTGTGAAGAGCCCGGTTTCAAGTGTGAAAGGCTGTCCCTGGCTGTGTTCTGCCTACCATCTGTGCCAGTCTCACCCATTCCATTGCTCACCAAACCCATTTCCTCCACTGAAGGAGCACAAACCAGCTGTATATCTCTGACACTTCCTCTGCTCTCTCCTTTCCAGGGCCTGTACATATTCCTGGTCTACGCAATCTATAACAGTGAGGTAAGAGATGCCCCTGGCTGGGTTCAGTCTCTCATCACAGCAACAGTTAATTAGCAGTTTGCAGGTAGCTGGGTTTGTAGGAGTTGCAACAGGCAGCCCAAACTGTGCTTCTGGGACAGTGGCTGCTTTTTCTCCATGACTTGCTGGAGAATCTCTTGCTGTAATAGAGCTGCTCTGGCCCTCTCTAATGTCTTTGCTCTGCTCCAGGTGAGGAATGCCATCCAGAGGATGAAGGACAAGAAGAAGGCCCTCTCGTTCACAGTAAGTTGGAAGGAATCCCTGCTGCCCCTTCATCCATTAGGCACTCGCTGGAGAAGGGTCCAGCTGTACCTTTGGTCTGGTTTGAGGAGATTATGTTGGAAAGAAGTCTTTTTTTTAACTTTTGTCTCCCTTCTTTGCAGTCCTGTTGGACAGCACAGACCCAAAGATAATCTATCCCAATTAGGCAGCAGCCTGCTGTGCCAGGGCAGGGTGGGAGCCAAAGTCCACAGTGCTGATGAAATCGATCTTTAAAGTTGGATCTGGATCTAGTGAAGACTCATGTTACAATTTTCACTGTCCTGTGTCTCTTCCCTGTGATTTACAGAACTGCTCTCATCCCATCAACTACTTATCAAGTCCAAGAAATACAACCTCCTGGGAGACAGGGAAGCTGGGTCCTGCAGCTGAGAGTGCCCTGCCAAGCCCTGCGCAGAAAGACCCTCCAGTGAAGAACATCACCAACAGAGGTGGGAGCATTGCTGTCACTGTTAGCCCAGGCTGTGTGATGACAGGCGGTAAAATGTTACTCCCAAGGCTTGAATTTTAGTGCCTGTTCACCTGGCACTGTGTTAACTCGTTTGCACTCTGTGTCCATGTGAGCACTCAGCTCTGGTGCTGCTGCTGCTGAAGGTTCCTGCAGGGCAGGGTCCTCCTGCGTGGGGGTCTCACAGGGGTCAGGTCCCTGCAGGCTGCCTGGGCATGGTGGGGTGCTTGTCAGCAGGTTAGGCAGCACTGCATTCTCCTGAGGCGAAAAATCTATGTTTGTGTCTTACAATGAATTTTCTGCAGAAGGACAGGCAAAGGTGGCAGTAGGAAACAGGGGGTTTAGCTTTGGGGGAAAAGTGTTTCGTATTCTTCAATCAGTTTGTGGGTGTACAGATAACCTGTTTGGTGCCTGTAAAGCATGAATATTTCTATTCTCTGGTCTCCAAACTCATTGTGCTGCTTCACCCCCTAGGAAATTTTGGAGCCAAAATTCCCATGGGAATTTCATCAATTATGTCACCTGAGAGACCGGTATGTAATGTGTTACCCTTCCACCTTCACCCTCAGACACAGCATGGCAGTTCTGTGGGGATGCCCCCTGAGCTGGGGCTGGCCTGGGCAGGGACAGGCAGTGGGGACAGCAGGGGAGGGCACATTTCCAAGGGCAGGAGAGGAGGCAGCCCCAGGACAGCTGATTTCCAAGGCAAGGGCTCAGCCCTGAGCCGATGGGGAACCAGCCCCACTGCCGTGGCAGGGGGTGGTTATTGCAAGGCTGTGCAGCAACAGAAGGTGCCAGGGAATTTGAACCATGAAGCACCAAACTGAGGTTGGCATGGATCAAGGCAGGAGACTTTTCCCAGGGACAGCAAATTAAATCAGGCAGCAGGAGCTTGCTGTCCCTGCCCTGGGCAAGTTGCTTCTGTCCCAGGGAGGGCAGGCTGGGTTGTACTGCCTGCAGTGGGATGGAGAGCTCAACAAGGCATGGTCTAAAGCAGGAAACAATTTAAATTTGACTACTCTACTGCACTTCCATCTCCCACTATTGAAATGATCATCAGTCCTTGTGCACTTGACGTACAAGTGCTGTAATTTCCTCAGAATAAAATCCAACACTACTTTCATGAGTCTCTCACTGAAGGATCTCTCTTTCCCTCTCTAATATTTATCCTTTGAAAACCTGTGTCACATAGACAGCTCTTATTTATCCAATAGATAATACTTCTATAGCTGGCATATCATTTTGAAGCCACTCAATAAAATCCATATTTCCATCTCTCATGATTTATATTGTGGTTAATGCTGTTACTCCCCACGTGCTGAACAACACCAGGACTTGGAAGCAGGTGATGCTTTTCCCAGCCAGCCAGGTGTTGGCTGTGTGAACTGGGGCCAGGGCTAAGCTCCTGGCACCAGATGTGAGATGTGGGATGCAGGGATTAGCCCAGGGGCCCGAGTTCCCTAAGGCAGGGGCATTAGGAGACAGTAGATCTCCTAAATGCCAAGGCCGTGGCATTTCTCAGCAGGCAAAGACAGAAAGTGCTTCCCACCGTGTGAGGGTCACCGAGGGCTTTGCTGTATCTCTGCTGCATAAACATGTTTTTAATGTGCTTGTTTCCTTTTTGCCTACCGTGGGTGCAGCCAGGGCTGAGTCTGTGCCGGTGTCGGTGCCACAGCAGCTCCCAGTGCCCCTGCGGGGTCGGTGTGAGCCCCGTGGTGCTGAGCTGGCACTGGGAGGGTCCATCCCAGCCCCAGCCCCACTGCAGGGGTGGTGGGCACACTTATGCCCCATGTGGTGCCACCCCGTGCTGGGTGGGGGCTGCTTTCTGCCTGCACAGGGGCTGCTGTCGGTGCTGTCACTTACATAAGCCAGGGCTGTTTTTCCTGCTCCCCAGCTCAGTGAGTCATGGCACTCGCTGGAGGAGCGGCGGATTCAGAATGTCACTGGCAGCTGCACAATAGTTTGGATGAAGAGAAGCAGCTACTTAAAAACGTTTGAAAACACTTAAAATGACAAAACACTGAGCTAGTGAAGATACAAACACAGACGAGATGTTCTTCGTGTTTCAGCTTTTTTAAATGTTGTTTGGTGATATTTGTTGTTGTTGGACTGGGAATAGGAATTTCACATCTCCCAGAGCATTAACCAGCCCCTAAGCACAGACTGTGCAGGCTCTTTCCACCACAGCACTGAGAGACAGAGCTCTCTCTCCTCTTTCCTGGATTCTCCTGTGGTCTCCAGGATGTGTCCAACCTGGTGGGTCACCACAGGGCTGGAAGGATCCCTAGAGTGGGTGTGTGGAGCGGGGTGCCAGCTCACCACTGCTGAGAGGCACAGCTCTGCCAGGGGCCCTTCCCTCGGGGCAGGGATGAAGGCTCTGGTTCCCAGCCTGGTGGTGGCTCAGTGGTGGGACAGTGCTGGGGAGCCCTGCCTGGCCCTGGGGCATGTGGTGAGGGGTGACCAGCAGCAAAGCAGTCAGACCTGCACCTTCTGCTAACACATGTTCTCCCCTCTTTCAGGCCGTAGAGCTGACAGCGTTCAAATCCTCAGGTAACATTTGCCTCCATCATCTTCCGTCATTTTTGTTACTGCTGATGCTGGGCTATGTGGTGGAGGGCTGCCCAGAGAGCAGCTGGTTTCTGCTCAGGCTTCAAGAATCGTTTTATTTCCAAACTGCCCTGGTGGATCCTGTCCTGGCCAGGTTGGTGGGATGCCTGAACAGATGAGGGAGAGGGGGGAGAATATGGAGCCCCAGCAGCTCTGCCAGTGGCAATGCCTGTCCCGGCAGCACTGGTGGCTCAGCTGAGGGTGCCTGTCTCTGGGCACCTCCCTGGTTTCTCTCCATGTCTCTGCACCTTTCTTGCTGCCCATCTGGGCCAGCTCTCACTGCCCACTGGCTCCCTGGGCCTTCTGTGCCAGCAGAGCTGTGGGTCACAGGCATGGACAGGCATCAGAGGGGCAGGGGGGACCTGCAGGTACCTGCTGCTGAGCTCTCTGCCTGCACCACCCAGCACAGCTCCTTGGGGTGCAGCAGGGACCTGCCCTTGCTGCTGGGCAGGGCCTGGGCTGCTTCCAGGGGTGGCAGCAGCTCTTTGCTGCCCTGGGGTATTTTAAATCAGCAGCTGCGGCAGAAAGTGCTGGCGGGTCCTGGGAGTGCCATGATCCCAAAGAAGGGAAGCCAGGGAAGGTGGGATGTTCAGACAGAGCTGGATTTATGAGCTTAAAAGCAGCCATTTAGCATCTTCTGTTTCAGGTTGTAGAAAGGCCAATGTCACCATGGAGGTGGGTAAAATTAAAACCAGAAATCCCTCCTAAGCCCCAGACCTCTGCTCGACAGCAGCACTGGGGAGAGGCCAGCCAGCCACAGCTCCCTGCTCCCTCCTCGGCTTCCCAGCCTGGCTTTGGGCAAATCTGCAGCTCCTCAGGAGACAAATGGAGCATATTTAGCTTTATTTTCTTTACCAACAACTGCTGGGCACTCCCAGTGCTGCCAGTGCAGCCTCTGGATGGGGCCCCTCAGGCAGACAGAGCAGTGAGGAATGATCATATTTTTCTGCATTGTGATATTTTCTTTTGTCAAGGGAAGCAGTGCATTAGCAGGTTTCTGATTTTGCTCCACATGAAGTGTCGAAGCAGGGCATCCTCAGACTATTTTTGAGATGATGCTACCCAGAAGCAGTGCAGCCTTCCTCCTCCCAGTGGACACAGGAGAAAGGCAGAAACGGTGGCACCCAGGAGTAGATGTGCTGCAGCACTTCGGGCACAGGAGCAGTGTCTCAGAGACAGCAAGGGCTGCACCCAGCACATGCATTTGTGCTCTGACCCACCCTCACCCGCTCCTGGATATTTTATGACCCACATGTGTTATTAAACTCCAACTGTGCAAATAGGTGGGTTGTTAAATTTGGGTTAATTTTCTCAGGTAGGCCCTCAGTGTGTTTTTAAAGGCCTGTGTCTGACTGGAGGGTGATGGACACACCAGGCTGGGCTCGGTGGCCGTGGCAGCAGGCGGGGTGTGCAGGGAGTGCTGTGCAGGGAGTGCTGTGCACGCCCACCCCCACCAGCCCCCCGAGCAGCTGCTCCCACCTGGCCCCAGGGCCAAGGTACCTGTGGTGGGCAGTCCTTCAGCCCGGGGTGAAGGAGAAGATCTTGAACCAGAAGAGCTCTCCTCTGTGCACTCGTGCAGTGGAGCCGCGTGCGGCGCAGCGCCGGTGTCGGCCCTGCTCTGGGCTCAGCCACAAGTGCTTCCAGCCATTACAGCAGATAATAAAAGGCTGTAGCACCCAGCTGCAGGGGTGCCTGCGGGACTCTAGGGCAGCTCAGCCTCTGCCTTCACAGCTTGTTCACAGAGCAAGGTGCTGTGGAGATCTTGGGTAAGAGATGCCAGGGTCAACAAATCAAAAACCAAGAGCTTGGTGATGAACAGGGACAGATCATTTCAGCTCAGACACCATCCCCCCCTCTTCTAGTTGTTGTCTCCCAAATAGTTTAATGAAAAGAGACCTATTTTCTCCAGGTATCTTTATTTCAAAGTTGCCAGCCCACTCTGATGAAAATGGTGCTGCCAGCAGAGCCAGCTGCCCCTCAGGGTGGTGGGGAGAGCTGGGGACAGTTCATGGGTGTGCTCACAATCTCCCAGGGAAGTGGTGCTGGATCTGGAATGGGGCCCAGCTCTTGTCTGCTCCAGGGCCTCAACCATGCTCCTCTGAGAGCTGTGGGCATGGCACTGGCTGCCAGCTCAAGAGATGGCCAGTGGGTCCATGGGGAGGTAGGAGATGGGATGGGTGAGGAAGAGGGTGGATAAAACCCAGGTAAATCCCATGCTAATTTCAGAACCAGAGAAATGGGGAGTTCTGCAGCGTGGTTGGGGCCAGAGGCAAGCATGGGCTCTCCCCTTCCCAGTATCTGGGCTCCCCTCACGAGGGCTCAGCTCACGGAGTATTTTCAGTAACGAGCTCCAGCCCAGCTGTACAGAGCTGCCCTGTGCAGCAAGTGCTGCTGCCTTCATTGCACCCTTTTTGTAAGCAGAGGATGGCTGGGGGGGCTCACATATTTGCACAAACAATAAGTCCCATCTTCCTTGTCTTGGCAAACAAGGGCTCCAAGAGGCTTCCACATCCTCCATCTCCTCAAGTGATGGCTGCTTTGTTTCCCCACGATAATTTCATTATTCTGTTTGAATACGTTTATATGTTGCTAAGCCACACATAGCAACGTGGATCTTGTCTCCACGGCCCAGCCTTCCTCTGATCGATACTGAGTAATTCTGCAACTCTCTCTGTATTGCGTTAAACAAGATTGGTTTCAGAATATAAGGAATTTATGAGTCTTTGGGATTCAAAGCCAGGCAAGCGCCTGAGTGTCATGGGGAGAAGCGCAGGGCCCCCCTGTGCCGACCCTGCTGGGCTGCCCTGTGGTGGGATCACTGCTGGTGCCACGGTCCTTCCCCATGGGCAGAGGGTCCCTTGTGCAGGAGGTGCAGCCCCTCTGCCATCGGCGTTTCCTGCCATGGCAGTGCTGGTATTTCCATTGAATCCCATTTAAAGCTCATCCTCCCATGCTTTCAGCAGCGGGTGCTGTGCTCAGGCTGGTGGCTGAGCAGGGAAGGTTTCTCCTACAGCCACGGCCCTGTGCCTGGCTGCTGCTTTGGCTCCCTGCCCTAAGGACCGTGTTACAGAGACCCCAAAGGGGCAGGGGGGTCTCTGGGATGGCAGAGCTCTGCCAGTGACAGGCTGTGCCAGACCAGTGCCACCTCCACCCGCTGTTCTGTCCTGAGGCAGGTTTGGACTGTGCTTTCTGCCCCTGTGCTGTGGGATCCCACTCATGCTCCCACTGCCCTGGGAGGGACCACTGCCCTCCCCCTTCTGCCAACACAGCTGAGACTGTCTCTCTTTTGCTTTAGGTTTCTGAGAAGTTTCTGGGTGATGAGTCTACAACACCGAGGCTTTTCCAACAGTTGGGAAGGACAGCAGATTGGAGGAACTGGCTTCCCCAGGAGGGCTGTCCCTGTTACCCTGCACTTCTCCCCAGCAGCATGTGCAGGCGAAACCAAGGCAGGACTGGGGTACTGTGGGGTCTCATGGGGTTTCATCTGCTGCTGCTGATGGCCCTGCTCCTCTCCTGGGTGTGCAGCCAACAGCAGGGACTTGTGCTGGGGGTCCCTGTGCCTCGTGCAGCCTCTGCTGGGGCAGCCAAGGCTGGCCTGGGGAGTGCCCCATGTCACTGTCACCACCAGCAGCACTGGCAGCATGGTTGTGTGCACTTGTTGCTGCTTCTAACAGATCTCATTTAGCCTGGGCACCTGGAGCAGTGGGGTGGGAACAAGCCCAGCTTTGCCCGTGGCAGCCGTGCCCAGGCTCCGTGCCAGCGAGGACGGCTGCCTTCCCCAGCCCCACTGCCAGCCCAGCACATCACTGTACCAGGGCTGGGCTGGGGACAGGCTGCATAGGAAGCACATGCACTAGGGAAGCCAGCAGCTGGCTCCAAGCCTTTTCTAAACCAGCTGACATCAATAGCATCTTCTGCTGTTTATGACAAAAATCCTCTCCCTGCTCTTGCCTGGGCTCCTGCCTGGCTGGTGTGGCCCCTCCCAGCTGGGTTCTGTTTTCCCTCCCTGTTCTCCTGTTGCCTCTGTAGTGTTTAGAGCACAGACAACGTGGTGGGTTTTTGCTGATTATGATGACAGTAAATGCTGATTTTAAAGACAACCTTCTCTCCCTGTTGCACTGTGTCCAAGGGAAGGGGCTCGTGCAGTGGCTCTGTGCAGCTGAGCACAGCAGAGGGGTTTGGCCGCAGTGCAAGGACCAGGGCACTGCCCACTCCCCTGTGCCCTGTCCTGTGTTCCCCGTGTTCCCTGATCCCAGCACAGCGTGTGCTGCCCAGCCTGTATTTACGTGTTGGGCTCTGCAGCCCTAGAGCTGCCCTGTGCTGGGCAGGGGGTGGGATTGGTGTGTGGATGTCACTTGGCTGGAGTCAGCCAAGCACCTCCAGCTGCCAGGGTCAGGGAGGGGTGGGCCTTGGGGCATCCCTAGCACCGAAATCTTACAGTCACCACATCTATGTCAGAGGCTGTGGCAGAGCTCTGTGCTTTTCCATGGCTTTGCTCCCTGCCACGGTGTGTGCCACGCCAGGGGCCATGGTAACCACCAAGAGCTACATGAGCAATCCAAGACCAAGATAATTGCTAAGATAAATGTTGCCATTCGTGAGCTCACTTGAAAAACACCCTCAGAGACACTGTGGCAGTTCCCTGCAGCACTTTTTACCAGACCTTGAGGCACCGATGCCTTGAATCCCACAGCAGCAGCCCCATCCCGCAGCCACAGCATCCCGGTCCCACAAAGGCAAGCAGCACCCTAGGAGTGGGCACCAGGAGCCAAGCACTGCTCCTCTGCCCTTGGGGAACTGGGGAAACACCAAGCAGGAGGGGTAGAAAGACAGTCAAAAAAGACGAAGTTTTCATTTTTAAATGAACTGCAAAATTTATTACAGTGGTTTGCTCCTGACAAGGAAGTTGGTAACCTCCTGCCTGGGAAGGAAGGGGGAGTAGTGGGGAAGGGGAGGGATGAGAGGGAGAAAAGGATGTGAGAGACAGAGAGAGAGACACTTAAGGACACTTTTCATTTTCTGAAAATAAAACATCTTTACCTCCCAAACCATTTTCTCCAGTTCTTTAAGTTCACAAAAAGAAGAAGGTGAAACCAAACCACAGACTTCAGGAGGAAAATGCACAAAGGTGTTAAAGCAGAGACAAACATATTCTTCTGCGTCTAACAAGCTTCACAAACCACGTGGCTCCGGGCGCAGCCTCTGTGGCTCCTCAAGGCACCGGCTCTGCAGAGCCACGGCGGGCGACGGCCCTGGGACAGGCAGACCACCCGCCCTGGGGACAGGGAGACCACCTGCCCTGGGACAGGGAGATCACCCGCCCTGGGCACAAGGGAGATCACCCACCATGGGGACAGGGAGATCACCCGCCCTGGGGACAGGGAGATCACCCGCCCTGGGGACAGGGAGACCACCCACCCTGGGCACAAGGGAGACCACCTGCCCTGGGAACAGGGAGATCACCCGCCCTGGGGACAGGGAGACCACCCGCCCTGGGGAGCAAACCTGGCTGGCCCGGCCGTGCAGGAGGAGCCCGTGGGCTGGGGCAGGGGCTGCCTGGTGGGGCAGAGGAGAGGAGAGGAGAGCATGACTGAGATGGAGAGAAAGCAGCAGTCAGAGTCCAGCATGTCCCAGTTCAGGGGGGTGTGGCCCCCAGTGCTCCCATAATGGGAGCATAATGGGAGAGGAACAGAGAGCTCTTTGCCTGTGGCTTCGCCACAGCATTTGCTGTCCCCTGGGGACACAGCAGACCACAGGAGGAGGTGTGGGGGCCCAACACGAAGTGCAGGAAAATCCTTATTCCTCCCTGCCCGTTTACTTGGGCCAGTAAATGCAGGGAGGGGGCTGCGGAGCTCGCCAAGCTTTCCAGGCTCCTGGGCATGTGCCTGCACCTTCCTCCTGCCCGGCTGCTCTGCCACCGTCAGCTGGGGCAGGACAGAGCTGTGCTGCCCATGAGCTGTGGGCTCCGGGCACTGCAGCTGCCATGGCCTGCAAAGCCACAGCTGCTGCCTCCAGCACCAGCAGGCACCAGGAAAACGAACCTCAGCTGAAGACTCAGCACTGCCCACCCCTGCCTGCCCTCACTTTGCCGGGGCAGCGGTGGGACACAGCATGTGCACCTTGGGGTCACAGGACTGAATAGGGCCAACCCCTCCAGCCCAGCTCCAGCGCTCTGTGTGGCTCCTCTGTGTGCTCCCCCAGTGCCTGGAGATGCCCCAACCACCACAAAACCACAGCCTGGAGGGGGTTCACCTCACCTCTCCCCTGCCCTGTGCACGATGGGCCCTGAGACATGGGGCAGGGTTGGGAAGGTGAAGAAACAGCTGGTAGGGGTAGCAGGAGAGGAGCAGAAATAGGAGAAGAGCCGGGACAGGCTTTACCCTTCCTTGGTGCTGCTGAGCCGGGTCTGTAAGTGGCGAGCTCAGGCACCAGGCGTGCAGTGGAGCTGGGGCAGATTGGCCAACGGGGCAGGTCAGCAGCCGAGCCCACGGCCCTGCAGCCTCAACCATCCTTGCTGTGTGTTAAACCACCTGGGACGTTTCCAATAGCAGAGGTTAAATAGCATCACTGAGGAAGGCAGGGTGGGCAGCCAGCCCCAGGCACCAGTCCTGCCCCTGCCGCGCCGCTGGCAGCACTGGGGCTGTGCCGGGTCGTGCTGGCGGCCACGCTCAAGTCCGCTTGGCATGGAGCATCTCGATGAGGAGGTTGTTGCAGGGCACCTCCCCGCTCAGGTGCTTGTGGTACAGGTACTCCTCTGCCTGCATGCTCAGCGCCCGGACCTCCGCCAGCCACAGCAGCAGCTGGCGGAACTTGTCCGTGGAGTGGGGGTAGTGGCACACCGTGTACTCCAGCAGCGCCGCGTTGGCCTTCTCCTGGGCATCCTTAGCCAGTGTGTGGTTCTCCAGGTACTTCACATCTGCAAGGAGGAGGAGGAGGATGAAATGGTGCCAAGCTCATGTGTCTGCCCCACCCACACTGTGCTGTGCTGGGGTGAGCCAGGAGGGTCCTGGGTCAATGCTCCTCGTGCAGGAAAACACAGTGCAGGAGGAGTCTCGTGCCCCATCCCTGTCCCACCGTGGACTCCCTGTCCCTGCTCTGCCTCTCAAGTCTCCCCTGATGCTGAAGACAGATTCCAAACCCCCTGGCAGCAGGACTGGTGTCCCCCTGCCCTCACTGCCCAGGAAGAGGCAAAGCCAGAAGGTGCTGCCAGCTGTGTTCACACACTGTGAGCCACTGCCATCAGCCCCCTTTAATTCCTGAAGGTCAAGGAAGCGGCTGAATTAATTCCCCGATAAACCTGGTCTTTCCAATGTGGCAACCAGGCTCACCAGCCTAGAAACCCTAATCCTCCACGCCTCGCCAGGGCTGCAGCAGCTTCCCATAATCCCACTGCCAGCTCTGCTGCCAGCAGGGTGGGAAGCAGCACAGCGGGCAGTGGCACCAAGGTGCAGGCAGGGTCTGGCAGCAAGAGGCTGCTGCAGTCCTGAAGGCAGAGCTGCAGGAGCTGGGGCAGGCACAGCCCCAGGGCAGGGGTGATCTCCTGTGACTTCGGGGACAACCTGCGCTTGTGGGTTAGGAGTTCTCCAGGATTTGGGATGGCCTGAGCTGGGGTTTGCTCTCCAAGGGTGCTGCCTCAGCACTCAGGTTGCCAGGAGTGCTCCATGGTGAAGTGTTGACTTCCAACCAGCACACACTGGCCCTGCACAAGGATTTCGGTGGCTTTAGGGAACCGGTGTCGTGCGTTGCCCCATCACCACCTACAGCTACACACAGCAAGGTACCAGACCTGCCCGACAGCGACCTTGCTGCCAACCCTGGCCCCAAGCCCAGCTGGGGCAAAAAGATTTAGTGGATTTACTGTGCAGCACGAGGAGCTCGGCAGTGTTGCCTCAGTCACAGCCCCATGGCCCACAGCTGCTGATGCACGGCCACATCC
This sequence comes from Corapipo altera, assembly GCF_003945725.1. Lineage (NCBI taxonomy): Eukaryota > Metazoa > Chordata > Aves > Passeriformes > Pipridae > Corapipo > Corapipo altera. The sequence goes on along the minus strand of NW_020884901.1, from coordinate 977,418 downwards.
AGGGAAACAGGGCATCATGGGCATGGGTTCTGGCCAAGGCAGCTGAGAGTTTGGGGGTTATTTCTGGTTTTCATCCCAAAAAGGTGGGGAGACAAACGTGGCTGTAACCCAGAGGGCTGAGCAACATCTGGGAGGGCAAACCACAGTGCTGGTGATGGAGCTGCTCAAGCAGGGGGGAGCAGACGGGACCCCTGTGCCACTGGGGGGGGGGGGTGGCCCCACCACCACTACCTGGCCCCGCAGGGCTCTCTTGAAGGGACCACAGCACCCAAGGCTGCTGCAGCCCAGTGAAGCCAGGAGCCCCCAAGGGGCAGGGGCTGGGGAGCAGAGGTGCAGCTGGGGGGAGCACAGAGCCCCCAGGGAGCAGAGGCAGAGCCGGGAGGGCTGTGAGCCCCCAGGGAGCCTGTGAGCCCCCAGGGAGCCCCAGGCTCTGGCCATGTCCACGGTCAGGACAGGCACTGTGGGTGCAGGCACAAAGGGCACAGGTTGTGCCGGGATGCACTTTATCAGATCACCCTTCCCTTTTCACTGGGCGGCACATTTGCTCCTATTGTCTCCTCCTATCCGGGTTCTTGTTACGAAATCTCTTTATCTGCATAAGGTTATTGTGCATGTCATTAAAAAAAAAAGAAGTTATATTGATAAATGTCAAATCTATCCCCTGAGTTGGCTCAACAATAGCTAGTTCTACTCGATGAACTCACCTGGTTCTCTGAAAGACCCTATTCACTGTTTAATTGAATATTTGAATAATCTTTTCATTCCTGCAAGGAATAAAGAATGTTGTCCAAATAACATTGACTCACTTCATTTAGAGACACTGCAGCAGTTGCAAAGACTGTCCTGTGACAAAGCCTCCCATCACACATACAGATATGCCTGGGATTATTTCTATGCCCTCAAGTGTTCTTCCTATTCACAGCTCCTTTTGTTTGGGAGAAGCTGCTGATAAATTGCAAACGCTTAAGGGAATGTGGGCTATAAAAGCCTCTCTTCCTCCCCTCCCCAAGAGTAGCTGCTTCATGAATGTAAGTCATGAAATCGAATGATAGGTCAATCCATTAAGGCTCTATTAAGCCCTTCTGTAGAACAAAGCTAACCTGTGCCGTCCTCATAAATATTGCTATTTTGAGAAGCCCTAATTTTAATTAAATCTCTTTACCTGCTCAGGAGAGAAATCTATTTAGAACTCAAATGGCAGCTCTTGTGAGCAGGGCTTGGCTTTGACTGCGCTGTGGCAGAGTGGTAAATGTGGAAATTCTCTTGTTAAAGGCAATTACATCCTGCACATAATACACAGTCCCGTCCTCTACAGCTGAGCCTGCGAAGGGCAAATTACTCCAAGTGAGCTCTGCAATATGGAGAGAAAAAGTTGCATTTGGGGCAAAATGATGTATGGGAAAACACAGCTATTGGATTCCACGCCCTCCCTGAAAGCCACTGCTCCAGGGAAGCCATCGGGGTGGACGCTGTTCCTGCTCGCTGTGCCATGCCAAAGGGGCAAGAGGGGACACGAGGCAGCACGGTGGGGACCCAGCTCTGCTGGTGCTGAACCTTCAGAGCAGTGGCCGAGGAAGGTCCCGGCTCAGGGTACGAGTTCCCCCAGCTCCTTCATTTCCCAGCCCGGGCACTGTTTGTCCCCCACCTTATCACTGTTCGAGCAGTGAATTATCACATCTTGTTTCTCTGGATTTCAAAACAGCTCCAGAGGAAAGGAAAGCTGAGGGAGGAGATGCCGCAGGTGCAGAACGGGATGGCAGCGTGGCTCCCACCCCTGGTCCCTAGATAGGACCTCATGGATGGAGAAGTGCAAGCACAGACTAAGGCACTGGGGCAGGGATGGGCTGGGATAGGGACAAGAACGGAGATGGAAACAGGTCTGCCACAGGCTGGGCTCACCATCCCAGCACCAGCACTCAGACACTGTAGGGACCCCAGCTTCCCTGGGGAAATGCCAGTTCCTGTCCTGTCTGGTGGGTGCAGGTATCAGCCACTGAGCAGGTGTGGGAAGGGAGGCAGCTGTGAGCCAGGAGTGCGGCAGCCACGGGGGCCCCTCGCAGGCCTCGCGCCGGCACAGGAGATCTGCCACCGAGGGGAAAGTGCCAGCACCTGTAATGATGGCAGCTGGGCACCCTTGGGGTACCTGTGGGGCTCAGCACCACCTACAGCTGCACTGCCCTGCCCAGGGCTGAGATCCCTCCAATGGGACTACCCTGGGCACCCCTGCCTCGGGGGGAAGCCTGCAGGGAATGGAGGCACATCCCTGGCTGCAGTGTATGTGGAGATGCTCCCTGCAGTGTGGGCAGGATGGCCAGGGTGGGAGGGGGGTGGGAGTGGGGTCAGAGTGTGGCAGGAGCAGCGTTGGAGCAGGGCAGGATCAGAGCTGAGCCGCTCTGCCACCCCAGGGAGTTTTCAGGCTCTGCCAACAGCGCCTGCAGCTCGGTGTTATTTAGTCTGGGTGAGGTGGGAGTGTGTGAACCCACCGCCTGGGCCCGGCCACAGGCTCCAGGCTGAGCCTAATCAGGAGCACACGAGCCCCGTCCCAGCGCGGCGCTCGGGCCCTGTGACGCAAATCCCGGGAGATACGGCGGGCCCGGCCCGCTGCCGCCGCTGTCAACACCACTGTTTTGCCACAGCCATATCAGCGGTTGTGTCCCTGCCTGGCCTGATGGGCAAGTGACCAAAACAGGCCCCACTTGGCCAACAGGATGGCAGTGTCCCCTGCAGCTGGAGCAGAGTCCAGCCCATGGCAGGAGACATTTCGGATCCCTGGTGAGGGGGAATAACAGGTCCCAGCCACGGCTCCTGGCGCCTCCTTAAAAGCCCCTTCATCACACAGCTGGACCCCGGGCTGTGCGTCCTCCCTCCGGCTCTGCTCCCACCCCCCAGGACCCTGCCCCCCAGCATGGCCATCCCCCCTGAGAGTGGCTGCCTCTCATCCCAGTGCCCCTGCAGCAGTGCTCACCGAGACTGAAGAGGATGAGGAACTTGAGGCAGACGAATTCATGCCGGTCCACCTGGAGCGAGTGCAAGTGCAGGACGAGCTCCTGCGCCCGCAGCACCAGCGTGTTGAGGATGGAGCCGGCCTGGGCTGCGATGGTTGACATGTCCACCTGTAGGGATCGGGATGGTGTCAGCTTTGGCAGTCCCCCATAACCTGCTGCAGGGAACCCCACACAGAGCAAGAGCTGGGAACCAACTGGGAACTGGCCTTGAATGCCCACTGAGAATGAGGGGTGTCAAAGAAAAGGCCATCGGGTGAAACAGGAACCTCATTTCAAACAGGAGGGCCCTTCATGGGGTGCTGACATTGTAGGCACCCCATCTCCAAAAGCCACCCCCAGGGAAGGAAGGGGCCCCTCTTCACATCCTACCTCTGAGAGTACGGGTAGGGCAGGTGATCTTTCCATACAAAATATTTTTTTCCAGAACCAGGAGCTGTGTGGTGGGATGGGATGGGATGGGATGGGGTGGGGTGGGGTGGGGTGGGGTGGGACGGGACAGGATGGGACCTTCTGCACAAGCAGACCCATGGCGTAGCAAACCAACCCATGTGCCCTATGCCTGGTTGGTCACACTGCGCCAGAAGTGAGAAAAAAGTCTCCCCGTGCCCACAACCAGCCCCCACCCCTGCAGAGCACGGTCCCTGGGCCATTGCTCACCTCCTGGCCGGTGACCAGCAGCACACTGTGCTCCTTGCCATGCTGCAGCTGCCGGTAGACGTGGTCAAACACCAGCAGCTCACTCCAGCAGTTCTGCAGCAGCTTCATCTGGTCACCCACCTGAAAGGGAGCGGGAGCAGCATGGCTGAGACCCATCACACTGCACAGCACAGCACCCACCCTGCAGCTGGCACACATCCCATGGCAGGGGGGCCCCTTGGATGAGCAGGGAGAGTTGGAGCTGCATCCCAGAAAGGGGGACCCTGAGCTGGAGGGGAGGAGAGGGGCAGGTGGCTGTGCAGAGCTGGCTTCAAAGCAGCTCAGTGTGTTTCAGTGGCACTTGCTGGCTCTTATCAGCACTGGTTTTCCCCCACCAGGCACAACCTCCCTGAACTGCACACAAATTTTAACAAAATGACTGCAGGAGGGATGTGCAGCGGCTGCACAAAGGGCCTGTGTGTCCAGGCAGTCCCTCTGGATACTTTTAAACGAAAGAAGACAGTGCCCATGCTCGCCTCCCCGCAGGGATGGCGGCTCTGGGGGGGCAGCAGTGCCATGGGGGAGTGGGGGCATCACTGTGCCCTGCAGCTGCCAGCCCAGCCCCTGCCCACGCACCAACACGCGTGGTCACGTGCACACTGACACTTGTGCTGTGTGTACCTGCAGGCACAGGCCCAAAGGAACACCTGAGGCTGCCCCTGCGAGGAGCTCAAGCCAGGACACAAGCAGCAAGGGTCCCCAGAGGTCCTGCAGGGTGCCAGAGCCAAGGGCTGCATTTGGCAGAGCTAAGAGCTCTGCCAGGCCCCTGTACCCAGAGTTGTGTCAGAACATGGGGCACACTCCTGTCCCGGCACAGGGAGCTCAGCTGCCTTCCCACCACCCCGGTGAAAACCACCATGGGTCACCAGCTTCATGGGTCACCAGCTTCATCCCCTCAGCATTGCTCTTCTCCAGACCCCAACTCCTTTCCACAGGGAACTGAACTCCTGTCCTGCCTGGACCCCCCCTCTCCTGCAGGGCTGGTGTAGGGAAAGGGCTGGGATTAAGGTACTACCTCCCTGCGGAGCAAATCCAGTGCCAGCAGCTGAGCTCTGCAGGGCCATTGTGCTCCCCCTTTAATAGAGGGAAGACAGATGCAGCATCACAGGGCTGGATAATGCCCTCGTTTTGCTGAAGAGGCTGCAATAAACCAGCGCTGGGAGATTGCAAAAGGAATAGAAGCCAGATGAGAAAGAGCTTTATGGTCTCAGAGCCTCAGAGCCGGCGCTCCCCGAGAGCCGCCGGGATTTGTCTCTCAAGTGTGGTGGGTGGTCAGAGCCGGTCCTGCGGCAGCGCGGGGAGGGGATGGGGTGGGAAAGCAGTGAGGTGGGGCTGCAGCACCCGCTCCTGCCCAGCACTGCAGGGAGGGCAGGGGGCACAGTGGGCTGCTGCCCCATCGCCCAGGCCAGCCAAGGAGCCGTGGTCTGTGGCCCAGCAGCGCAGGCTGTGAAGCTCCTGTTCAGCTGCTGAACAAAGGCCTGGGGAAGAGCTCATTCTGCACCAAAACAGAACGGAGATTTTCTGCATCCGTGGTGACCTCTGCTCCAAGGCTCGTGGCCCTGGCAGGGCACTGGGGTCCCGGTGCACAGCTCTCTGCCAGCCCAGCTGCACGCTCCCACACCGTGCCGAGCGCCTCCGCTCCGGCTGAGCCGGGGCGTTGTTTTGGAAGCTCCTTCCTGTGCCTCATTCCTGAGCGAGATGAGCTCCAGAAGGGACAGACAGAAGGTTTCGCCTCAAGAAAAGTTCTAAAAAAATTTAGTATTTCCAAAAGAAAGCACTTTGACAATTTTGAAATCTTTTCTTCCTTCAAAAATTGCTGATTGGCTCCTGCCAAACTCTGCGGGGGGGTTCTGCTCCCTCCCTGCAGCCCCTCAGCAGCACATGTCACCCTGTGTGGCTGCTGCATGGCTGCTCCCTTGCCAGCACACCCCGAGCGTCGCAGTGCACCAGAGCCACACGGCCATGGCGTGGGGGGTGATGTGGGTGGGGGCACGACAGGGTGGGCTGGGGGCTGAGTGGGCCAGTCAGGGCTGGGGGCCATAGAGAGGTCCCCAGCACCAAGCTGGGGGTCCCTGTGCCCCAGGCTGGGTGGCAGCGGGCAGGGCCCACGGCCCCGCTCTGGCACTGTGGCTCTGCTGCAGGGGGCTCTGGCTGGAGGTCACCTGGCTGTCCTCCGCCCTGGCCTGGCCTCCGGGAGCAGAGGGCTGCTAATGGAGGGGCACTCAGAGGCAATCAATCCTCGCGGCGAGGCGGCAGCACACACACACTCCCCGTTAAAAGTTAAGCAAAGGATCTTCCTCTTTTAATGTCAAGGCTTTTCCATGGAGTGCTTTATCAAGGGCCTAATGCAAGCTGTCTTTGAGAGGCAATTTTTACCTTTTTTTTAAAGCAAGCATTTAACCCATTCACAAAACACGCAGCAAATGCACACCCCACCCCATGTTGAGAAAGCAATCCCCTGTCACCAGGGATTCTGATGGGCTGTGACCTACAGAAAATGCAATTCCCTGTGGGAAAGGGTCTAGGATGGCACCAGAGGGGAGGGAGGGTGTGCAGAGTCAGGGGTGACGCTGCCCAGGCAAGGGCTACAGGACCTGCATGTGGGTGTAGTTTTAAATTCCCACAACCCTCCTTGTGGGTTCTCAGGTGTGAGGTGAGGACACCCCTGGGAGTGTTGGGGCTCCCAAAACGTTCCCAGGCCATGTGGGGACAGTGCAGCCCCACTGTGCTCACTGCTCCCTGCACAGCTGGCTCAGGATGTCCCCCACCTTGGGTGCCACTGCTGCCCTCCAGCATCTCTGTTAGGAAGCAGAGTGACCACCAGCAGTTCTGCTTTGACAGGAAGCCCTGAGCGGGTCCCAGGACATCGATCCCCAGACACGGGCACAGGGAGTGCTCGGATGTCCCTGACCTGCCTCCTGCCCACAGATGCTCTCCAGGCCTCCACCCAGATCTCAGGTGCAGGATTTGTCCCACAACCCTCACACAGGTGCAGGACACACATCAGTGCCCCGAGCCCCAGCAATTACTGGGTGTGAGCAGGACCCAACACCTCAGCTACCGAGAAGTGCGAAAGTGGATTAATGTCCACCAGCCACCTGCAATGGAAACCTCACACAAGTCCAAGGTGTTAATGGTGAATGCATGTCCCCATCCCCCTGCCCAGATACCACCATGATGGGCAGCTTAAAGCAAAACCCATCAAAGCCAGTGCAGCAAGACCAGAATCTCATCTCCCTGCTGGCTCCCATGCTGCTGTGGCCCAGGCTGCACAAGCACCATGGCTCTGCAGGCAGGGCTGTGCTGGCCAGGACACCACAGGCAGGGGAAGCGTCACTTTTCCCCCAGTGCATGGGATGCTAAACATTGCTGCAGCATCCACGACCAGAAGGAGATTTTAAATCTGCCAAAAATGGTCTGGCCATTGGCCAGGAGATGGGGTCAAGATGACCCACACATGCGAAAGGCAGAAAAGCAACTGACTGCAAATAGGCTTCGTCATGGCTCTGAGATCTCTGATGAGGACGGAGGGAGAGCAGCCCAGCAGACAGACCCAGTGACTGCAGGGACCTCTTGGTCCGTGGGAATGGTGCTGCCCTCAGCATCCCCCCATCACTGGTGCTTGCCTGTGGGTGGGAGGGCAGTTTGCCCCAGTCCCGTGGCACAAAGGGGCCAAGGAGGGGGTCAGCACCATCCCACCACCCTGTGGCTGTGCCGTGCCCCTCTAGCAGCACAGGGACCCTCTGCACACCCAGCCCAGCCTGGCCTTCGGGCTGAAACCGTCACAATTTGTTTAACATTCCTGGCTGCTCATCCCAATCTAAAGGTCACTGCAACCCTGTGTGCATAATATTGATATGTAGGTATGGCAGTGACACCTATATAAACCAGGCTGTGCAAGACATGTGCATAAACCACTCCAAAACCAGACACAATGTGAGTGTGCAAGAGCACATATGTGTGTGCATGCACATCTCTCTGTCTCTCTCCATATATATATAAAAAAATTACATCTGAAAGGACAAAGTTGCCTGAGACTCACGACCCAACAAAATATATTTCACCCCCGGCCCATATTTTTCTTCCTGAAGAGGTGCTGCAAATCTTCCCTCAGTCCTGACACATCTCATCTAGACTCAGTTAAAGTTCGTATTTATGGGCGTCAGCGCTGACCTCTTCCACCTCCGCCCGCGCGGCCTCGCGCCGCGGCTGCCTGGCCGGCCCTCGATAAACAAGCGGGCCCCCAAATCCCCCTCTGCCGCACAGCGTTATTAGTCTTGCCTCCGAAGGCCAGCGCAGTCCGTAATTCTCCTCCTGGTGACACGAGATGAGCGCCGCGACATCAGTCTCCCGGCGGATTGGCATGGGGACCCTCGTTTGTCAGTGGCAGACTGACAGAATTACTGGCCCTTAAATGAAACGATATATCTGGGAAGTTAAATCTGTTTTCAATCTGACTGCCCCGCGCCTGCGGGTGGACGTGGCGTGTGAGCCGATGTCAAGAGGCCATTTAGCCCATGGCCCCCCTCCTCCCCTGGGCGCAGCGGCGGAGCCAAGGGGCCTCTCCCCAACATCTCCCAGCCCAGCCACCCCGTCAGGAGGAGAGGGCAAGGCATCCAGTCTGCCCCTCACCAGACTGCTGGGCCAGGAATGAGAATGGGAACAAGAGTGGCCAGCTCTGGGGAAACCTGTTCCCAGTCTCCTTGGGCAGGGACCAAAGGCTCATCCTGGCCAGGCATGAGCCAGCAGGTCCCCATGTCCCTGAGGGTTTTCTCCTTCCTCTCCAGGTCCCCTCAGAGGGCCCTGGATTGAAGCCAGCTATCTATCTGCAGACAGCCCTGTGGAAGCACATGAGTGCTGGGAGGGTTCAGGCAGGGCATGGCATGATGGGGTCATCAGTCTGCACCCCCCTTCTCATCTGCCTGCACCCCCTGTGTGTGATGTGAGCCCTGCACGATGCCTGGAGCAATATCCCAGCACAGTGCCCTTCCAGCCTGGATCCCTGCACTTGCCTCAGCCAACAGCCCATCCCTGCTGGGGTTGGGCACCCTCACTTTCACTCAGACTTTCCCAGGGGATGGAGAGGGCTGCTGGCATCCCTGCTCTGAGGAGCCCCGAGCACCCAGCAGGGACTGCCTGCAGCAGTGGCCATCGATCTCAGAGATTGCCATGTCCTTCTGTGCTGGCTTTAGGGCACAGCCATAAACCCTGCACTGGCAGGAGTTCATTTACTGCCCCAGCAGCCGTTTGCCCGTGTGCCTGCAGGAGCAGGAGTGGGGACTCAAGATCTTAAACCTACTCCTTCCCACCGGCTGCTCTCTCCATGGCCAGGGAGAAGCCACCGCCCTGCACCAGGGAGTTTGCACCATGCTGGGGGGGCAGAGGGCAGCCCCAGCACCATCCTGGGGGGCCTGGGCACCTCCACTCTGTGCTGGGGTTTGGACCTGCCCCGTTGTGCCGCAGAGTCAGCGCAGGGAAGGGAGCCAAGGACGGCGACACCGTGTTCCCCCGCTGGAGCCAGAGTGGGACAAGGTGTCCTGGAGTCCCTGGCCCTGCAAAGTGCTGGGAATGCACTCCACAATCACTATGTGGATGAAGGCAAAATGCACGAGACCCTGAGATGGCAGAGACGGATGCGGATCACAGCTGAGCTCCCATCCCTGAGCACCGAACCTCATGTCCTGGGCATGGCAGGGGACATGACCTGCTCCTGGCAGGACACAGCTGCCCCTGCCCAGGTGAGGCCTCTGCCACTGCCATCCCCCCCAGAGCTCCACGGCGGGAGGAGCACCCACCAACAAGGATTCACACAGAAACAGCCTATTTTGGTGGCACAATCAGGCTAACAATGGAGTTACAAGGCTACACAGCAATACAGCCGTGAACTGAATTTACACTGTTTACAATATCTCCTGGAAAACAACAACCACCCTGTTCCCAAAATCCAGGCTGGACACTGATATGATTGAAACAAGCCTGACCCACCCCCACAATGCTGTTTCCTGACACTGTTCTGGCAGCTGGGGACTATTTTGAGCTGTGAGGCTTGGCCACACTCAGCCCCGTGGCACCCATGGCACAGGGAAGAGCCTGGTCCTGTCCCATAGCCCTGTCCCCACAGCCCCATAGGAAGAAGGTGATTTTGGCCAGACTCAGGTAGCAGAGTCTCACGCTGAAAGCACTAGAAGGCACCCGTGTCTCTCAGATGCCTCGGGATGTGGCTCTCTGGATTTTGGCCACGACACAAATTTTCTTTCCCATTTTTGCACCAGTTTGGGAACTTGGGTCAGTGCAGGGCATGAATGGAAAATGTCTGAAAGCCTGGCAAGGTGTGCAGGATGGCAGAGGCTGCCCCAGCCCTGCTAAGCTGGGCCCAGTAAATGTTCAGGGGCATTTGCTAAGTGGGTGTCCCGGCAGGATGGGGCTCAGCTGCACGTCCTCCAGCCGGGCACACTCGTGGGCTGCTGACAGCAGACACGGTTCCAGAGTGGGCTCGGTGGTGTCCCCGCCCCAGCCAGCCCTGCCCCGGCTGCCTGGCGCTAATAGGACCCACCTGACCACATCGATTTTCCTCCTAAAGGCGGAGGAGAGAATTGTCTCAACTATAATTCCTCAACGTTACATTTTTCAATTATATCTTGAGGTTGACACCGCAGTCACTCTGCCGGCGATTGCCTCCACACCTGCCCCTGCCGTGATGAATCTGAAATCATTAGCCCCACGCGACAGTGGGAATCGCTCCGGCACCGCAGCTGGGCCCCGGTGCCCTCCAGGGAGCCAGGAGCGGGATGGGGATGTGCCAGCAGATCTGCTGTGACAGCACCAGGCTTGTGCCCACGGGTGTCACCCTGCCCTCGCAGCATCTCCGCCTCAGTCCTGCCCACAGCAGCACCCCATCCTCACGGCATGGCAGCCTCAGTCCTGCCTGCCCCCCATCGCCCGCCCAGAGCAGCATCCCTCCCCACTGCCGGGCTCCTACCTCCAGCTCCTTGAAGAAGATGCAGCTCCGTGCCCACTCCACGATGGAGAAGAGGGTCTGGTCAGCCATCTTGCACATGAGGCCGAAGGTGCTGAGCTTCTCGTGCCGGCCCTTGCCCTGCTCTTGCTGCAGGCAGGCCAGTATCCGTGCCTTCACCTGGGCCTCGTCAGGCTCCAGCTGCAGCAGCTTCAGGATGACCTCGGGGATGTCGGGGGGAGAGCTGCTGGGGTAGGTCTCTGGGTACACGTAGGCGGGCACGGACTCGTGCACGTTTGTGTAGTGGTCGGGGTACTCAGACTTGATGGTGCGGTTGGGGAAGGAGGGGTAGTGGTATCCGGGGAGCGGCGCGTGGCCGGGCACAGTCACTCCCAGGGAGGGTGTCCCGTAGGGGCTGCGCTCGTAGTCGACGGGCGTCAGGGCAGCGGGGTTGGGCGGCAGCGTCTTGGACATGGCGTGGATGCTGTGGATGGTGGAGGACAGGCTGTAGTCGCTCTGCACCGGGGACATGATCTGAGGCACCGTCTCCAGCTTGAAGCCATTGGCACGGATCAGAGCTTTCTTCTGCTGCTTTAAGGCACGGTCCCGCTTGTACATGGGGCCAAACTTGTTCCTCCCTCCGCGCATCCGGTCTGCACGGACAGCTGGGGACAGAGAGAGGGTAGAGGCTGCAGAGAACCCTCACAGAGGAAGACCAGGGCTTCCACAGGGCACAGAGAAAAAGGAGGGGTGGGGACAAACACGACTTGATGGTGAAAAGGGTTTGTGGGGCATCAGGAAGACCTTCCCATAAAGTGGACAGCAGGTTGTGCCACTCAGCCCAGCTGATGTCACTCTCAGAGCCTCTGGGAATTGCAGGAAAGGAAGAGACATTTGGCTTTAACTATAAAACAAGCTGGGGGATAAAGCGGATTCCATCCCCCATGAACTGAGAGGACAGCCCTTGAAACCTGAGCAGACGAGGGGTTTGACGTCCACTTTCTATTAACAACTCCTGACACTGGACCAGCCCTGGGATTTCCTTGTTTCTGCAGAGCCTGGGACCCCACAGCCCCCTCAGGACCCTGGTTCCCTGCATCCAGGCTGCATGTGCTACTTTTCTGCAAATCTCTCCCTCTTTCTCAAACAGCACGGATGGCAGGTCCCAGTGGGTGCACTTCACCCCAGCCTTGGGCAGGAGGCTGCCAGCCCTGTGGGTACAGCCTCGCCGAGGGGCTGTGTGGAGCATCCCACTGGCACAGTCACTCCAAGGGCCCATCACAGTGTCCCGGCTGCAGCAAAGCAGATGTTCCCCTTGAACACCGAAAGAAACCCACGAATATGTCAACAATCAAGGGAGCAGGTGCTTCTCTGCAGCAGGAGCCTGTCCCTCTGCACTGCCTTGCTGTGCTCCCAGGGGCTGCTGCCCTGATGTACCCCTTGGAAGAGCCTCAGATCGCTGGAATCCGGGAGCTGGGAGCTGGACGGCAGCGCAGAGGGACGGAGGAGTGAGCCAGCGAGAGCAGCTCACAGGCTGAGCATCAAAGGCAAAAAACCCTCCGCTAGTTCGTGTTCCTGCTGACAGCCAGCGGGTCTCGCTTTGTGTCTCAGCTGTTACCTCTGCCTCTCTTTCGCCTACTTATCCTGGGGCGCGCAGCCAGCCCCCCCGGAGAGCCCGAGCACCTCCCCAGTGCTCCCCAGGCAGGCTGGAAAGGCGGTCGGGAGCAGCAGCATTTCCAGGATGAGCAGGAATGTGCTCCCAGGAGAGCCGCCCTGGCTTCCTCCCTCATTCTTTATTCATGAAAACAGCATCTCGCTGGGAGCGGGCAGCCAGCGGCAGCCTCTGAAGAGAGGGGTGCTGTGGCCCCCGCCCCTGAGAGCCTCCCCCCACACCTCTGGGCAGCAGAGAGCTGCCCCGGGGCAGTTCCTGACTTGGGGGTACAAGGGAGGTGCCGCAGCCAGCACTGTGCCAGGGTGTCCTGTGGGCAGGCACGGCTGGCAGCCCGAGCTGACACAGGCAGGCCTGGTAGCCCCAGCCACACATCCCAGAGCCAGAGCACACCGAAAGCCCAAATCTCACACCCACTCAAAGTGATGTGTTTCCACCACTGCTTGAGGTCGGGCCCAGCAATGCCCAGGAATTGCATCCCAAAGGGACTCCCATGGCCCTGGGCAAAGGTGCACGGGCAGAGACCCCCCCTGGTGCTGCCTGCACCCCCCACACAGCACGAGGTGCTCACAGTCCAGTCTCACAAACCTTCTGCAGGCAGCTGCATACACCTCCTCCCCTCTCCCAGCAAGAACACAAAGGGAGAAGAGGCCTTTTAATTCCCTTCTGCTCTGCTTTTCCTGCCATTTGTGCCACACTTGGGATCAAGAACAACTTGCCATTTGCTGTGTCCCAGTTGGCAGCTAGGAAGGAAACTATGTGCCCCGACCTCCAGGGCAAGAGGGCCCAAGTGGAGCCACCCAGGAAGAGTCTTCACCTCCAGCAACCCCCCCAAAACCCTCTCCAGGTGACCCCCAAGCCACACACCCACATGGCAGCAGGAGGGGTCTTCAGCACCCTGCAGCCCCCACTTCCCACTGCCACTGCCTCACCTGCCCTCATCCCCATGCAGCCCTCACCTAGGGCAGGCTGCTGGCCAGGCTCTGCCTCCCCTTGCCCAGGCAGGGGCATGGAGGGTGCCCACGCTGGTGCCCGGGGACTGAGCAGGGCTGTGGGCAGCCTTGGGCCAGGGCTGTGCTGCTCCCGGGCTGGGCTTCCCTACGGCCTCCCTTGAGGCACTTTGAGGGGTGCCTGTGTCAACACTGCCCCCAAAATCGATCGCCTCGGGCTTGCTCTTGTTCTGTGGAGCTGGAGACTCACCTCCAATGCATCACCTCAGATACCTTGCCCAAAAATACTAGGAGCTGAGGAGAAGTGATCTCTGTTTTTTACCACAAAAGAGATGGCTCCATAGGAATATCAACCTCTGCTGGGTGATCCCCCTGAGTGCCCAGCTCAGCTAAGGGGCCAACAGCAAGAAAATAAACAAATGAAGGCTGTTTGAGACAGCCCTGGGACCAAAAAGGATCTCCAGACAGAGCAAGACAAAAACTGCTGGAAAAGGATAAAAAGCCATGCCTGTCTCCCTCGGGCACTCCAAGTGCTGCCCCTGCCCACTGTCCCAGGGCCCCCAGCCCCTGCTCAGCACCCAAATCCCCCTGAGACATCGATCAAAGCTGCCAGAGCATGCACGGAGTGATTTAGGTCACCAGTAACTCCAGCCCGGGGAGGAGAGTGAAACTGGGATCTGTTTTGGAAGCCAGCCCACGCCGGGAGTTTGCTGGGGCTGATTTTGCAGCTCTATGTTGTGTCTTACTCCTGTGCCGCTGCTCGCAGGCTCCCATCCCGCTCCCGGAGCGAGCGGCCGCCCGGCAAGAACACGGAGGACTTTCCGATAAACCGCGCTGTGCCCCGCGCAGGGAGCCCGGCCAGCGAGAGACTGAACCCGGCCAGCGAGGGACTGAGCC
>NW_020884901.1:922981-963236 GCF_003945725.1 Corapipo altera | reverse complement strand
CCCGGCCAGCGAGGGACTGAGCCCGGCCAGCGAGGGACTGAGCCCGGCCAGCGAGGGGCTCAGTTCAGTTCCCCCCCGCTGCAAAACACAAACGATTTCAGGGGCGAAGAGGTGGAGGGGCGGCTGACTCTGGGGTGGGGGGGCTCCTTCTGCCTCTGCGTTTGCTCTGCCATCCCATGCGAACGAACTGTCCCCCAAATATATTTCGTTGCCGCTTGCTGAGCGCTGCAGAAGCCACAACACGCGACTCGTGGCTGTCGGGGCCCGACTCTGATGCCGGGATGGACTGCGCCGACAGGAGAGAGGTGGCGGCTGTGGGGCTGGAATTGCCCCCTCGAGGGTCAGAAATCTGTTATATTAAATGTCACCGAGAGGAAAAATATAATTCGTGGTGGGTCTGCGGCAGTTTTATTGCGAGCCCCATCATTTTTAACGTTTTCCTTAAGTCTCGGCTTCTGGAATTATGTGCTTAAGGAAAACAATAATTTATTTGCTATTTCTCAACCTTCCTGCCAGCAAAAAAAAAATCCTGGAAAGCTGAAGCCGTAGCAGCCAAAACCCCGGGGGGAAAAAAAAAAAAACAAAACAAAACGAAACAAGGAAAAGCAGGAGGCGACGCGAAAAAACGAATTTTTTCTTAACTTCGAAAGGAAAAACGGAATCGAAGCGGCGACGGGAATGACCGGCCCGGGGAGGCGGCGGCAGCGGGGACAGCGCGACCAGTCCCGGGAACAGCACAGCCCCTCACAGCCGCTCACAGTCCCTCACAGCCCCTCACAGTCCCCACACAGTCCCGGACAGTCCCGCACAGTCCCGCACAGCTCCGGGCCCCGCCGCCGCCCCCCGCCCCGCCGTGCCCGCCCGTCCCTACCTTCCAGGCGCATCCCCACGGTGAGGCACTTCTGGAAACGGCAGTAGGGGCAGCGCTTGCGCTGGGTCTTGTCGATCTTGCAGCTCTGGCTCTCGGTGCAGGTGTAGTGCTTGTTGTTCTGCACCGTGCGCTTGAAGAAGCCCTGCGGCGGCGGACGGCGGCGTTGCGGGAGGCACCGGCACCGGCATCCCGGCGTCCCGGCGTCAGCGCCCCGTTCCCTCCACCCGCCTCCGACGGAGGGTCCCGCCGCCCCCGCCGCTGTCGGGGCTCCCGTCGCTGCTCCTCTCCCGCCGCCGGGCGCGAATCCGCCGCTAACGAAAACGGGCGAGAGCAGCCCCGCGGCCGGTCCCGCTGCCCCGGCCCCTGCAGAGCCACGTCCCCGCTCCCTACAGAGCCCCTGCCCCCTTTCCCCCGCGCAGCGCTTCCCGCACAGCCCCGGCCCCGCTTCCCCGGCCCCGCATTCTCGGCCCCGCACAGCCCCAGCTCCGCACAGCCCCAGCCGCGTTTCCCCGGCCCCGCACAGCCCCGGTCCCGCAGCCCCGACCCCGCACGCCCCGACCGATCCTACCTTGCAGCTCTCGCAGGTGAGCAGCCCGTAGTGGTACCCGGAGACCTTGTCCCCGCAGACCGGACAGAGCTCGTCCAGGTCCTCATCATAGGAATAGTCCATCCCCTCCAGCGGCCCTGCTGCGGGACGAGCCGCGGTCAGAGGGACGGGACGGGACGGGGAAGGGGACGGGCGGCGGCCCCAGCCCCGGCTCTGGGTGAGGAACAGGAGCGGGCGCAGCGGAGATCGAGCTGCAGGTGCGGGAGCCGGAGCTCTTTATAGCGCCTGGAAGAGCATCTCCATGTTGGTGCGGGCTCACGGCCAGCCCCCCGGGGCTGGGGAACCTCCTCTGGGAGAGCGGGCGGCTCGCGGCGGCGGGGACGGGGCGGGGGCGGAGGGACCCGCCGGCCCGGGGACCGGGGACGCGGCGGGCGGCCTGGGGAGCAGCTCGGCCAGGCCTCGGCAGCACCGGGGATCCCCCAGGGACTCCCCCGGGAACGGGCAGGGGCCACCGCTCTGCGGGAAGGGGCACAAGACGCTCCTTGCTCCCCTGCATCATCTGTGGGGAACAACAAGCCCCCCAGCCTCGCCGGGTATCCGGCCTGAGAGTGGCACAGTCCACTGGGAACCAGGAGTCCTGGGGCTCGAGCACAATTAACAGTGTCTGAGCATGAGCCTGCTCTCCTCGGTGCACATCCCTGGACCCCTGGCTTTGTCAGAACTCCCCGTTACCCTACACCAGCCGGCCCTGCCAGCCCAGAGAGAGCTGCATGGGGAGCACCAGGATGTGCAGCAGCTCCTGACACCTCCTCTGGGGCCACCACTAAGGAGGTGACAGTTCGGACCTAGCACCAGCCACCCCACCCGGAGCACCCACTGCTAACAGTGTCCTGGTCTGCCTGTCAGACAGCAGGGATCAATTCAATGCTTAGGGATTCTTGATGAAATGTTCCATGATGGCTGCGGAGCGGCACAGGAGCACCCTGGCTATGGGCATGTCCTGTTTATCAGGACGCTCCCAGGCCACACACCACAGCCCAGGCACTTCACCATGGGGAGCTCGAGGCACGGAGCTGAGCCCTTCCCACAGGAGCCTGCTGCCAGCACAGCCCTTGGGCAGTGGCACAGGAGAGCACGAGGCTGTGGGTGTCTGGAGCTCTGGACGACCGAGGGCTGTGCTGCCAGCAGTGCCCTGCAAAGGGGAGCCATGGCTCATGGCCCCACATGGCTGATCCCGCACAGCTGATCCCGCACGGCTCGTCCTGCAGGACTCATCCCACTCATCTCATCCTCCCTGGCTCATCCCCCCTGCTTGCCCCACACATCAGCTGCTGCCTGCGGGTGCGGCGTGTAGGAAGCAGCACTGGCAGGGAGAGCGGCAAACAGGAAACGGGCTCGGCGCAGCATCGCTCCAGAGCCCTCAGGAATGGAGCCTGGGCTAAGAATAGGAGCAGAGCAGCCCACGGTGCAGGTCGGCAGCCATACGGCCAGGAAGGAGCACTGCCACCACCAGCAGAGCCCCTTGGCCATGGCCCCCACACTCGCCATGAGCTCCCAGGGGAGCTGCTGGGCAGCCATGGAGCAGGGCCTGCCATCCGGGAAGACAAACCCAGGAGGGGCTGTGGGCTGGGAGAAGAACTGAGCAAACACTGCGAGGAACAAAAGCAACTCGGAGCCGAAGGCTGGGGGGGGATGTGGGCTCAGCCAGCATCGAGAGTTGAGGGGTCCCGGACGCCTCCCACGCTTGCTCCAGGGTGTGGGGGCTGCCTGTGCTCCCATGGGCAACACCCAATCCTTGGGTGACCGGAGCCCCCAGCACTGCTGGCTGGCCTCCCCTCAGCAGCCGGATCTGTCATTTCTGGGCAGCAGCGTGGCCGAGGGGCCAAGGCGATGGTGAGGCCTCGCCCTGCTGCCCGTGGTCTGCAGAGCTGCCATCCCCACACCCGCTGGCAGGGAAGGGGCGGGAAGCAGAGGCCCACACTCGGCTCTCGCTTCCTCACCAAGCCCTACCGTGTCCCCAGCTCTGGCCTTGGCTGCCACCCTGCCAGGGCATGGCGGCAGTGGCTGGGAGAAGGGTGGGATGGGCGACCGTGGTTCCCCCCACGGACTCGTACTCACCGCGAGGCGGCTGCACGGCTGCTGCGTGTGGGGCCGGCGGGCGGGAGAGCCTCGCTCGGCCACCAGCCAGGAGCTGCGACCCGAGGAGCCTCCGTGGGGTGTGGGCACCGCTGCCCTGTCCACAGCAGGCTGGGGGATTTATGGGACCTGTGTCCGCCGGGAAGGTGTCGGGGCTCTGGCTGTGCACACGCCGCCCCGAGCAGGACACCGGCCAATCTCCTCCCCATGGGGGCCAGGCTCAGACGGGATGGACCCACTTTGGTGCCTTATTGGCTTCTGTGGCCACGTGACCATGCTGAAAAACATCATAATTAAGCTACAGAACGCTGCCCATAAACTAGCATTAGAAAGTGACAGCGAAGATAAGTGGGACCCCCACAGCAGATAACGCGCCCCGGGAGGGAGACCCTGCAGGGAGCAGGGGGCACCGGCGGGCAGCAGGGAGTGCACCAGCACCCACAAACACCCTGATTTACAGCCCAGAGTGGGAGGGAGGGGGCCGAGGGCACGGGGCAGGACACCTCTGGGAGGAACGTGAGCCCACTTCACCCACCCGGGACTGGGACACAGCCCGGCCTCCTGGCCAAGGGAGGTCTCCTCTGCAGGGGAGGGTGGGAGGAGGCTCCTCCACACTCAGGGCCCCACTCCTGGGTCCCCGGGGCTCACTGCGCCCATGGCCAGCGACTCTGTTTGTGCCAGAACAGCACTGGCAGAAAGGCAGCATCCCTGGGCCTAGGCAGCCAAGCTCTGGCTGTGTTTGCCATATCCGATTCCCCATGTTCCTTCACTGGCCATGGTCCTACCCATGGGCACCGTGCCAGCTACAGGGCCTGGGTCCCAACCACCCCGTGAAACATGGGAATGGCAATGCTGGGGCAGGAGGCTGCATAAGAGACCCCCCCAGCCCAGCAGAGCAGGGATCCGCCCCCACTGCCGGCCCTGCGCTCCAGCCGTCCATCACCACCGTGTCTTCCCACATGTTTGTGCAGTGTCCTCTCCCTGCTTTGTCCCAGTGACGACAGCCCCAGGAAGGAGTGGCTGCCGCGGCCTCGAGCCCCACACCCGCACAGCAAGGGCTGTGTCACGGCTCTGCTCTGGCCAGGTGGCTGCTGGCAACCTGGGCAGCACGGCAGGGCCCGCAGTCCTGGGCTCAGGGGTCAGTGAAAGGCTGGTCCCCTCCCTCTATCAGCGCAGCCCTGACGTGGAGCGGCAGTGACGTGCCCTGCAGTGTACCCACGCCGAGTGGGGGAGCAGAGAGCCCCCGGTGCCGCGGGGAGAGGAGCAGGAGCATGGGCTGCGCAGCCCTGCTTGTTTTTTCCTTGCATTGCAGCTGAAGAGAGGAGAAAAACTAATGAAAACAGAGCTCTGGAAGAAGCGCCAGGCCCGGAGCGGCTTCCGCCCTGATCCCCAGCAATTATCAGCCACATGCCAGATGTTCCGACGCGATGCCAATGTCAGAGAAAATAAATCTGTGGCAGGTTCAAGGTCCCTGCCGGGCCGGCACGCAGCGGCTCGCGGCTCAGCGGCCTGCGAGGCGGGACGGGGCTGTGGGGCGGCCGCAGCCGCTTCCTCCTGCCAGGCATTGTTCCCCCGGGAAGCCCCGGCCTCACACCGGCCACTTGCTATTTTTGCAGCAAGGTGCTTTCGGGGGTAAATACGTCCCTGCCGGCCTTGGGCACTTTCCTCTGCGCTGGCCGTGGCCAAGGCTGTGGCCCAGCTCCTGCAGTATGGCCACGGTCAGGGCCGGCACATGGGCCGCGGTGCAGCCCGGCGGGTCCCGGCTGGGGGCAGGAGGGTGGGTCTAGAAGGCTGAGCTGCAGCGGCCACACAGGCACCGGGTAGAGCCACCTCCCGGCAGCCTCAGGGGTCTCTGGGGACAGGGAGGAGGTGCAGATGGGTGACACTTTGGGGGCCATACATCCAGGAGGGACAGATGAGGTGGCTTGTGGCTTCCAGCCACACAGGATGTGTTGGGGAGGGGAAGTTCAGGGTTGGGGATAGGCCCCAAAGTTGCTGCCCTGTCACAGTGTTGTCACATCCAAGGGAGCAGCACAGCCTCTGTCTTGTGCCACCGACAGGCCCGAGCACCGGTACATCTGTCACCAAAGCCCTGCCTGTTGGTTTGGTGACTTCACTGCTCCATGTCCTCCCAGCATGGCCCCGGCACAGCTGGAGCTGTGGATCCACACCACCCCTGCGGGCCACGGCGTGCTTTGGCTCCTTGCTGATGCATAGCCTTGATGCTCAGCAAAGCATATCTCCTGCTCGGATTTTATCTCCATCCACTCAGTTTATCGGCGCGGGGCAGCCCTCCTGCCTGCGCCACGTTCCCGGAGCGTGCCTGCAGCAGGTGTGGCCAGCACTACTGTTTGCCAAACCCCGCTGCCTGCCGCAGTCCCTGACTCCGGGGCCGTGCCGATAATTCGCGTGCGGCGAGGACGCGGCGATAGCGCTCCCGATGACATTACCTTGTCCCCGCATTCCTGCGGTGCCACACACCTGGCGCGGGGCGCGGGCGGCCCGGCACGTGGCGGAGGGTGCAGATGCTGCGCGGGCAGCGCTGGGAAGCGCTGGTGGTCTCCTCCCGAGGGGACTCATTGACATATCAGTCACATAGTTCTGCATAATTGGGACTTGGATGCAGCCTCTCTTTATGTTTCCTCTTGGCAGTTGCCAACAACATGAAGCACTCCTGGGTCAAAATGACAGCCTTTTGTTTACTATTCCTGCTTATGTGCCTCATTTTCTTCAAGGATAAGAGCTCTTTATAGGAATCTTTATTGTGATGAGGTTAGCAGAGAGAAAGATTTCTTTCCAGCTTTCTCTCTCTTTCACAGCTGATTAGCAGGGTCAGCCCACAAGGACAGCAATGTGGAGCACAGATCCAGCACTTGCCTCGGGGTCCCTCCAGCCATGAGCTACACCCTCTCCAGCACAGACCCCTCTGCAGACCCCTCAGCACCCAGACCCACACAGGGTGCCCAGGTCCTCCTGTGGCACCATTCCCATCCGCCTTGTGGGGGCTGCAGGGATGGGATCCACCACCCCCAGCAAAGGTACCACAAAACCCAGCTGCCCCCTGGAGCTTGTGCAGGAGCTTACTGGGAGCACACACCTCCTCTCCATGCTGTTACCAGCCCAGTTGTGGTGACATGTCCTTCATCTGACCTCTGCAGTGGTGACCAACCCCGTCAGAAGCACCTGCACTTGGCAAATCGAGATGTGAGAGACTTGTGATGGTCCAGCCAATGGCTGCACTCAGCAGTCTGTTTTTCAGGTCTAAACTCCAAAAGGACAGTGACCAGGCAAGACATGAGATGTGGAACAGTTGGTGACAAGATGGAGGGAAGCTCATGGATTAGATATGGGCAGGGATGGACATAAACGGAAAACCTTCCCCAACCCTGGAAGGGGCCTCACAGGACCAGCCCAGCAGTTCCTTCACCATTGCTGGGCTGACCCCAACACTGCAGGGAGGTGACCCAGCTGACCCCACAGCCCTGTCCCAGCTAGTACCCATGGGGTGACACTCCTGGGAACAGCCACTCTTGTCAAGAGGAAAGCAACTTACCCTTGAAAGTTACTTTGCGAAGGTCAAGAGTGGGACTGTGACAGAGCAGCCTGACAAACGCATCTCCCAAAGTCCTTGGGCCCGATAATGTATGTCCCGTGCAATGTTGACACTAGTGATCCACCAAAGATCAGGTTAACAAGTTTGACGTTAGTGACAGTGTGATTTGTTCCGCGCTGGCTCTGAATTCATAGAGCCGCTGGCCTTCGGTGATAAACTATTGCGCCGCGTGCACGAGGCTGTGGCAGTTGTCACCCGCTGGAGCACCGAGATGAAAAGGAGGCAGAGCTCTAATCAAAATACAGTGGTCAGCAGGGGTTGAGCTGAAAATTAAAATGTGCTGGTACTTTTCCCACTCCAGCCCTCCTTTCCAGACAGCCCCTCGTGCCAGAGTGAGGGGAAAAGCCGCCTTGTCACCTCTGCGCAGCTCCAGCTTGGTTTGAAGGTGAGGACAAACCCATCACCCCACGTGCATGGAGCATCCTCCGCCATCTCCCAGGGAGCCCCTCCACTGCCGACCTTCAGGGTCCCCTCACGGGGGATAAATCCCGGGTGGCACCGTGTCAAAGCTGCTGGAGCTGCTCCGCCAAGGGGAATGCTGTCAGCAAGGAAAACAAACACAGTGAGAGGGCAGGAGCCTTGAGAGCACTCGGCAGAGTCCGGCGGAGCGGGGCCGGTTGCTCACTTGGAGCTGCCTTTGCAGCAGCACATCTCCTGAGTGGGCCCCCACATGCGCTCCCAGGCACAGGAGTGTGAATGTGGAAAGTGCTGCTCAGGCTTTTAACACATCCCCTCCCTCAGCAACACCCAGGGATTGCTAAATGATTCCTGCAGTTCCTCTCTCCGGAGGGCACTGGCCAAGCATCTCTGGTGCATTTGCTTCTTTGGATTACTCCTCCTGCTGCCAGTGCAAATCCTCCTCCTGCTGCACCCCGTGGTGACAGTAACCCTCTGCATGTTCTGGCCATCCCCGTTTGGAACCCCCTGGTGACAGCAGTGCTGTGGCTGTGCCATGTGTGCAGTGATTGAATGGAGAAAACCCACCCTCCTGCCTTCTCCTCCTGGAACCCAGCAAGGAGATGGGACCACCACACACCCATTGCTTGGCAGGGCCCAGAGCCTGTGCAAACCTTCACTCTTTGCATTGTCTCTGTCCTGTCACCCCCAAGGCACAGGGTCCCCCCAGACAACCCTGCTCTCAGCAGAGGCCACTGCCAGTCCATGCTGCAGCTGCTCTGGGCAGGGCTTGTGCCCTCATGCCAGTCCCAGTGCACCAACAGCACCGAGGCCTTCCCCAGACCCGCAGATGATTCCAGGGCAGTAGCAGGCAGGGCAGAGCCGTGGCTGCCACCCAGACCAGCACTGGGCTCCCACACCATGAGGGTGCCCCTACCCCAAGAGAGAGCCGTTGCCAAAGGGGGAAGATGCAAGGGACCAGCAGACGCCAGCGCTGCAGAACAATTCACATTTATTAGTTCATACAGCTAAACACTCGCTAAACATGCATCCAACACTTATTGGTCACATTTCCACAGGTAGTCAAGTCCCAGAGCAGAGCAGCGGAGCAGGGGCAGGTTGGGCTGACGTGGACGGTGCCACGGCACGCCCGGACACGCCGGCACAGACATTCATTTGGTCGTAGCAGTGACGAGGGGCAGCTCCCGGGCACAGCACGGGGCCCACTCCTCCTCGGGCCGCGGGGCCAGGGTGGCACCGGCTGGACACGCTGTCCTGCCCCAGCCCCGGCTCTGAGTGTGCCAATGTTCACTGTGTGTCATGCCGAGGCAACATCCTGCTTCCCTGATTTACACAAGGGATTGTGGGAAAATGAATGGGAGAAACCGTCACTTGGGACATCAGCAGAAGGACCTGACAACCGGGACCAACCCTCCTGGAATCATCCCACAAGCCAGCGAGGGGCCGACACAAGCACACACAGCAAACCAGACCCGCTGCCTCCAAAGGCTGCCCAGGATGGACACGGAAGGAGCTGTGAGGGCCCAGGACACAAACACACCCTCTGCACCAGGACTGAGCTGGAACCAGGCCCGTGGCTTGATGGGCACCAATAAAAACCAAACTAACATGAGCCACGACCTCCCCAGGAGGGACACCCACAAGGAGGGAGTCACAATTTCAGCCATCACAGCCCCTGTTCCTCGCTGGCAACAGACACTGGCAGTGTTTAGTTTTTCACACAATCCCTTTGCGATGATAAACAGGATGTCACACGAGGTAGTTTAGTTATGGAAATTGAGTCAATAATGTTATCAACTATTACAAGACATTTTATAAATTGAAAGAAAACAATGAATCACAAAAGGCTTTGTTAAGGTTGATCGTCATCTGGTTTCAATTTCTGTTTCTTTTTGCCCTTGGAGGCTTTTCTTCCACTGAACCATGTTGCTTCTTTCATGGACTTGTCAGAGGCAGCTCACAGGAGCTATTTATAATCTTTAAGTTTTTTTCCAAGGGGAAGACACTGCCTAGATTGGCCTCCCCTGCTTTCTGTGGGCCCGTTTAAGCTCCAATTTGCAGATCCTGGCTGAGGGTGCTGGGAGGGGAGTTTCAGCCCTGCAAACTTTCAATGCCTTTGGCTCAGTGCTGGCCCTGCCCATGGCTGGACAGGCCATTAAGTACTGGTGGATTACAGTTGCTACGAGTGCCCATTCTCAAACAGTCTGACTTTGACTACAACTTTCTGACCACGGTGAGAAAGTTGTACTGAGGAAAATTAAGATGTTGTAATTCATAAGCAACAAACAGAGTACAGAGCCCTGGGATTGGCTGCCAGGGACACAATGAGAAATTCCTGTTTCCCCTTTTCCACAAGCACTCAAACACATTTAACACTAAAGGCAGAAGGATGAGGTAATGCAGAAATAAAAGACAAACCTCCCCCAGACCCAGGAGCTGATGTGCTGGCAGCACCACACACCTTTGGGGTGCTTGCCCATAGGACCACACCTGAGCCTTCAGCAGGCAAACTTCCCACAGCCAAACCTAAAGCTTTTCGTCCAAAATCCCCATATGGGGCTTTGGTCAGTTCTCAGACAAGTCACGAAAGAAGCAACTGTTGCAACATCAAAACTAGGGTTTCTCTGGGTCACATTTTAAATACTTATCCCTGAGCTTCTGTGTATTGAAACAACACACCGTGAACCCAGAGAAACGCCACAGCTTGACACTGACAGCTATGCATTTCCCTCCATTTACACATCATCTACAACTTAAAAATTAGTTTCATACTTAAACTAGTTCCCCAAGTTTCCCCCTTTCTCCTGCCTTTCACGTGGCAGGGATGATTGCCGCTTATTATCCTGAGAAATAACAACATTTTCACAGACACCGAGCTTCATAGCTTCAAATCAAAACCAAGAAGGAAGAAAGAACGAGTGGGAAATAGCACATTCACAGGAGAATCTTTTTTTTTTCCTTTTTTAACTTTTAAAAAATGTAGTAAAGGTAAAAGAATTCAAGTTTTTTTAAAAAAAGTTGGTTTGAAGGACAAGACTTAAACTGCTTAACCTGAGGTGGCTGTGGGTCTGTGCAGAAACCTGAAGAGCCAAGGCAGATCCTGTCACGTGTGGCACAGGAGGGACAGCAGCGAGTGGCACTTGAGCCTTTGCAGGGTGGTGACACGGCCACCCAGGCCTCCCCTGGCAAGTAAGAGCAGTCCAGGAGCCCTGTTCACACCACTGGGACCCCTCGCTCTCAAAGCAACACCCCAGCACTGGGAACACGGGTGTTACTGGGGCAGCAGCTCACCTGCACTGGCTGGTGCTCCCACTGACCACGGCTCACCCCGGGAGCACCACGTTCCCCCCGCGCTCTGTGTGTGACGGGAGATGGCAAAAGATTTAAGAATTAAAGCTCCGGATTTAAGAGTTACAGAGGAGTCCAGAGCTGCTCCCTGATGACCCAAAGCACACGGTGCCTCCACAGAGCGTGGTGGGCATGAGAGGAGAAAGATGGAGGCCACTGGCACAATTCCCAACTGAACAGTATCTAATGCACGTGCAAAGCAGCGGAGAGTGAGCTCCTGCCGCAGTGGTTCTGCCATGCCCAGAGCCCAGCAGTCTTGGGGTACCCAGCACCTCCAAACATCCTGGCTGCCCCTCATCCCTTGCCCCCTGCAGGGCTGGACATGTTGAGGATCAGGACTCACTACCCAGCAGGAGCCTGAGCTCAAGTGGAAGAAAACTCAGGCACCTTCCAAAAGCTGTTGTTGAGGCCCTGGGGTCTCACACTCGCCCCATCAGCCAGTGGCAGCAGGTCCTGCTCCACTCCTGGTGTGGGGACACCTTCAAACTGCACAACAGCAGCAAGGACCCCTCAGCACCAACCCTCCGAGAACCTGAGCCCGAGAGCTTCAGATTTATGTCCCAAATCTCTGCTCGGATTAAAAGTAACTCTTCAGCTTTCCATCTGCACAGACACTTTGAAGGAGAGGAGGGGGTCAGCCAGCCAATTTATCTTTCAAATCAGGGATAAAAATTGACTTGTCATGGCAGAAAATTCTACCAAAGACTATTATTGTTGATTGATTCCTCTATGACAGAAGGTCAGATAAGCAAGAGCAGATAGATACCTAAGATAATGAACGTCCCCCTACTAGCATTAAGCACAAATAAAATATGAGTCCCTGTAAACTGAATGTTACGTGAAGAATGGAACAAAAATTCCAACCTTTCCAGGGTGTCCTTCAAACCAAATTCACAAATACATCTAGTGACTGACCTAACGTCTCTACATCTCTAGCTACACTCCTACCTTCTCATAATACCTGAGTTTGCAATGCAACACATTCACTTTACCCTGTTTAAAAAATACAAGTCGTTAGAGGACTTGGTGCAGAAGATATCAGGAATGACTGTCCGGTGATTCTGTTCTGTTTGCTGCTTCCTTACCTGGCAGTTCAGGAAGGATTTTCTACTCCCTACAGCAAATGAGTACTTGGGAACGGATACTGCTGCCAATCAACCTTTGGAAAATTTGCTTTCTACAACAGAAAGTAGAACATTCATGTCCGTTCATCATCATAACTGAATTTAGGTTTTTGGTTGTTGTTGGTACAGCATTAGTCTTGGGAGGTTGTTTTGGAAAACCACAGATTACCCAATAGATTATTTTGTTGGATAGCTGGCAATAAGATGACTGTTTTTATGTACACTAATTAAAACACTTATTCATCAACAGATAATAATAATTCAGTAACTGTAGAATAAAATTACTCCTATGCAATTTTAACAATTCCTTGAGTGTATAAAACAGCAAGCCAGAAATAACCCGTAATAAAAAGATCATATCAAGCTATTCAGAAATTAAACTTAAAAGTTGAGAAATACTTTCTAACTTACAAACAGGTACACTACAATCTTCCCCTGTACACGTGAGGTATAGGCTGTATGCAGAAGGCTTTCCTGAGAATACACGTGTGTCTCATTGTACTGTCAAAGTAAATGAGATTTACGGAACCACCTTTGGGTGTGAAGCTCCATCGAGCTGAGCTGCTGCTGGGCCCAGCAGCTGTTACCCGTAACATCCTGTTTAAATAATGAAAAATGAGCAGCTATGGACTTTTAGAAAAGGGAAACCATCGAGCTGGAAGATGCCCAAGCGGGGTGCCCAGCCAGCAGCGGGGCCCTGGCGCGGGGTGAGCGCGGCCACCGGCACCGCCATGGCCTGACCAGGACGTGCCAAGCCAGCGGGTCACTGTGTGCCAAGGGCAAACCCAGGGAGCACCCGCTGGGCCAGGGGGAGGGAGGGAGGGGAAGACGACTTTGGTGAGTGGGATTTTTCTCCTGTTCACCACCACATTCATCCACGGCAGCTGCAGCCCCCTGGGCTGTGCTCGCCCTGTGCCACGCTGTCATCGGGGCAACGCGAAAAGGGAGCGACTCGTCCCTCCGGCCTGAAGGGTCAAAAGCTGTTTCCCCAGATATTTTTAAAGCAGTATTCAGACAATTGTTGATGAACCATCTTGCTACACAAATGTCAGATCTACATCTAAGGAGACAGAGAGGGAAATCTAGCCAGGACTGTCTAGGAGAGTGACTGAGTTTTTGAACATTAATTTCTACTGCAGGAGATGAGAACAAGAGCACCTCATCCAACCTCCCCACCACAAGCAGGAAGCCATGAGATCACTCATGAGAATACCCAAGTTAAGCTGAACACCAGCACTCAGCAATCACTCCATCAACTAATCAGTTGCCATCAAACCAGTTCTCCATGTGGAGTGGGGGGGAGCTTGCGAGATAGAAAATCCAAGCCTTGCAACATCTAAACAGTCCTGGCAGAATGAAACTATGGAACACACATTCCCTGAGTCCAGCAGAGAAAGCCATGCCAGACAACACTGGAGTCCCTCACCCCATTACACAGGTCACATTTAACCACAGGGTGCATGAACTGCTCCTAGAAATGGGGACTGCTGCACTGCAGAAGCCTCAAGAGTCAGGTACCACCTCAGATGAACACAATAAAGGGGGGGCAATCCTGACTCTTCTCTAAGTAGGTTTTTCCTGCTTTTGTGAATCTAAAATGGATGTTAAGGAAGTGAAGAGAAAGTACTTGCAGTTCTCTAGCAACAAGAGCACCTTTGTTTAATGCCAAGAGCCTGCTACGAACTGCAGGAACAAAATTTCAGTGGAATTGGAACGTATTGTGGGAATAGTGAGAGGGCAGCTGGCCAGGAGGGGCTGCTCCCCCCAGAGGGGGACAGGGGCAGCAAGCCCCTCACAGTTCCAGACACTGCCATCCCACTGGGAAACCTGCGTCTGGAAACTGCCAGGGGAAAATAAACCAACTGCACAGACAGACTTCTCCTTCTCCTCTGCTCCCTGCCTTTTTAAAATTAAATTTAAAGAAAAAAGCTTGGCACTTCTCTATTACCCACTTCTCCAAAGTCGTCCCTTTGGGATACTGACAGCTCTGTCGACGCGGTGAGGTCGTTTGCTCTCTACGACAAATGCTTTTGGATAGAAATCATGGAAAGAGCAGTGCATGAACAGCATCTTCTCCTTGAGGTAGTCTTAGTCATCTCGGTCCCCAGCCTCAAATACAAAAGAACTAACCCTAACAAACACTGTAACATTAAACATCTTCACATTCTGTAAACCGCTGGAGAATGCATCTGCTGCATTCCTACAGAACCATGTGCATCGTGTTGAAGATCATACATTCAACTCTGTCGTGAAATAAATATATAGGAAAAAGAGTAAAAAAACAAAAACAAACAAAAAAGATTCTTGCTACAAGGGCAGGGACGCCCCTGCCCCATCTCCTGCCTGGATGGCGTTTGCCCCTCTCCCGGGGTGAGCCAGCTCACAGCGTAAGGCACCGGCCGGGGCCAGCTGGGCTCACTCTTTGCTCACACTGGTCTTGCAGGAATGTAGAACAGCCTTAAAAAGGAGAGGCAGCTGCTCCAGGGGGACATTCACCATTTTTCCTGGTAAGAAAGAAACCAGAGTTAGCAGCCACTCCTGAATCAGATTTCAGAGACACCTAAGCCAGCAGTGCTGGAGATGGTTTTACCTTGAACCTCTCAGAGAAACAGTTAATCATCCTACAGCTACATTAGACATTTGATATTCATTTGGACACAATGTGATTTACTATTTACTGAATAGAAAGCAAAATAAATGGGCAAAGTCAGATCAAAATGATTTGTCCACAATGGAGCAGTATTTATAGAAAGTGGGAAGGACTAAATCCCATCTCTCCTCAAACCCCCTTGTTGGTCTCCATGAGTAAATTACGAGAGCTACTCTCAGATTATTATCTAGTTCGTTATGACGGAGTAGGATAAAGCATATGGAGCCTTGACACGGGGAGGCAAGTATCCCTCCTTTGCCATAACATGCAGGAACAAACAGTTTTAGTAACACCAGACCTTGGAGATCTAATTAGCAACAACTGCAGTTGAGGATTCACCAACGGATTTCTGAGGTCCAAACGAGCTGGGGGGTTACACTCCAGGTCTGTCCACTGCTCTGATCACCTTCTCCTTAATTCAGCAGCATTTCAGGGATCTCTCAAGTTCTTATGAGATAACTACTCAAACCAGGATTACACCCATTTGAGACAAAATGCCTCTGAGTTGGGATTGAAAGAAAGAAAAGTAGAACCTGACCAAAGTACTTAAAGGGTGTCAGGTCAGAGCCAGGCACATCTTCCTGGAGCAGGGAGGAACCCTGTGCCCACCATCATCACCAGGACACCTTGCCAGTTGCCACTCTGGCTGGGTGAGCTTAAAGGTGGGCAAGAAGCTCTGACAGTAAAAGGTCCCACACAAACATCCTCCACCAAAGTCAACAAGAATTTCACCGTTATAAATTAATTTTCTTTTAAAAGCACATTTCATAACTTGCACATGATCCTGGTGGGAGAAGAGCTCAAGGAGTTACCTGCAATGTATCGTATCTCTGGCAAACACATCATTAAATCCGGGAAGCGGTTTGGCTGGTGTGGGTATTTGTACTCTGTGAAGTCCTGGCAAACGTACCAGTACCGCTTATTCAGCTGCTCCAGCTGGGATGCATTGGTCAGCCCCCTGATGTCTGGAAGGGAACACAATACAGCAATGAAAACATGACAAAAATACCCCAGAAGAGCAGCAGCCTCGCACTTAGTGCCTCTTCCTCAGGACAGACTGATTTCTGTCACTCTGAGCTGGGTCACTGCTTTGGAGCCTGGCTTCCAGCACCCAGTTACACCAACACTAAAATTCCCAACTCCCCTCCTGCCATGCCTGCATCGTGGATCTTTACATGCATGTCTGGATACAGGATTTCCCTCCACAAAGGGGGAACAGAACAGCTAATGTCCTAAGCTGCTCACCTGCACCTCAATGAATGCTCTCAGAGATAACAGCTCCAGCAACCTGAAATGCCTGCCTGGCACAACGTGGCCATGTGTCAGGGTTTAGTCCTCACAGCAGATCAGTGTAACACCTTCTCAGGCAGGAACACACTGTTTTAGCTGTACCATCTTGGCTGAGGACAGTGCTGAGCTCTATAATTCAAGGTATCACCACATCTCTCTCCATCTGCTTATGAATTAGGTCACAAGAGCTTTACAAACTTGTCAATTTCTTATTTTTGAATTTAGCTTTGGCCATGTCAGGTGACACACACAAAGGACAAACGGACGGGCAAGAAGGGCCACTGGCACTGTGACCAACAGTGTGGGCACCCTGCTGGGGCCTGGGGAGGACCCGGCACAGCGAGGGAGCCGCAGGCCCTCGGAGCAGGCTCGGAACTGTGGGACCATCTGACGGAAGAGGCATTCATCTACTGCCCAAAAGCTGACTTTTAAAAATAAGTCTCAGGTATTTCACTTAAAAAATTGCAAACTTCAACTAAAAATAAAAGAAGACAGGAAGTTAATGAAAATACATTTTGGAAAACAATGGAGACAGCTCGAGAAGTGCATTATCCAGTGTCAGGAAACTGCCCAGGGAAGCAAACCGGAACCTCAGCCCGGCACAGATTGAAGTGTCAGCACTATCTCCTGCTGGAAATGAGTGGGGGAGGAGGGAGCCTGCAGCACATTTTTACAGACTGCGACTATCTTTCACAGTACAAAATACTTTGGGGACATTTATTTCCAAAATTACAGACGAACACCATCTATTGAGCATTTGCCTCTGCATGGATTTTGAAATGCCCAGGGTCCTGAAGTAGCCAGGACTACCAGCTTTACTGTGCTGCTTAATCAGCAGATTTACAGCCCTTTCCTAGGCTTAATTCATGACCTGCACATAAATACTTCATCCCTGATCACCTTTCACTGTGAAGAGTCAGATTTAGGTACTGAACCTAAAATGCAGGAATCCAGCTAAGTGATCTAAGGATATCCTCGAGGTAAATATTTTAAAGAGTCAGAAAAGCTCTAAAAAAGGGAGTACTGGTTTTACAAATTTACCCTTTAAAGTACAAAAATGAACAAATACATTTTCTAGCTGTGAATCTTTGGAAGGCTGTTATGCAAGCAGTCATCATTTACTTCAGAAAAAAAGCCATGCAAATTAACTGGTTTTAAAGCATCATTTAGGCAATTAACTAAACAGTCACCTAAAGCAGTAATATTTTCAGATGACACATCTGCTGCCTATATTTAAAGGCAATAAAAACTTCATCCCATTCCAGGTTTCTCCAGGTGGGTACCCAACTAAGCATCCCGTGTGTGAGCACGATGGCTCAGACACACTGAGCGTTCAGGGCTTGAGCATCTTCATGGCTCCTGGACCCTTCCTCCCATTTCCCACCAGGGAAGCAATGACTGCTCGGACTGTTTCAGAGTCCCTCTCTGCAGACTCACCCTGATTGAGGAAGTTGATGGCTTTCATACAGGCATACTCCTCGTTGCTGACCTTCAGCTGGTTAAATTTGCGGAAGAGGTAGATCAAGCGCTCCATCACCTCCATCCCCTCTTCACTGAATCTGCAGGACAGAGACCACACATCAGCACATGCAGCACGTGGACTGTACAATAAAGGCAAGAAGTTTTTTAAAGTATTCAGAGATTTTAACTTCTTGCAAGAGAATTAAAAAAAATTGCCATCAAAACTGCCCGAAGTCTGTTGGCATTATTAATTAAAGTAGAAGTAAGAAGGAAAATGTCTCAGTTACAAACTTAGAATCATAGAATCACTGAATGGTTTGGGTTGGAAGGGATCTCAAAGATCATCTCATTCCATCCCCCTGTCATAGGCAGGGACACCTTCTACTAGACTGTGTTACTCAGAGCCCCATCCAGCATAGTCACACTAGGGATGGGAAGTCCACAGACTTGACTGATACAGATATTTATAGCAAAAAAACATCTCTTGGTGATTCAGTTCACCACCAGCCTGCTTTGACAGTGGAGATGGTTTGATGGAGCCAGGAATCTGCAGCAGAGCCAGTGACAGAGGTGGGTAGGACAGGGCACACTGATGCACAGGGAATGCAAATCTCCCAAAAGTCTCCTGGGAAAATGCCTGATGGAGATTTTGTGGTTGCAGACCCAGGTCCTCCTGCTGAAGGGGGTGCCAAGCCTCTTCAGGAGTAAATACCCCACAAGTCCACCATGACTAAGCCACGGGGTAAGGACCAGGCTGGAGCAGAGCAGGAGGGTGTGGAGGGCTGCAGGTACCTCCAGACCATCCGACACCTGCTCAGGACCAGAACGGCCTCTCAGGAACACATCTCACAGCAACACCCCCGGCTTCAAAGAAACCACATATTAAAAAGTGCTCAGAAGTGGGACAGAAGTGTTTCGGGAAGCTTCAGCGTCCTCTGGCATTGTGCAGCACAAAGCACAAGAGCACAGCCAGCAAGCCATCTCTGAATAGAACAGAAATAGAACCTTTTTCACTGAATAATACCTTATTTTGGCATGTGTGTTTGTTTACTTCAAAGTTATTTGTAAAATGCATGGTGGAGTTCAACCTCTGCGAAGTGAAAACAAGCTGTCTGAACTCCAGGTCACTTCTTCAAGAAAGTAATATTGTAAGTGATGAAAGCCTTGTCGGCTAATCTAAAGTTGTACAAGTTTTCTTGCTCTCCAGTTGACATTAAAAATCTTGCAGGTGCAAGATTGCAAAGCTCAAGAAGTTAATGAGCACAAAGACCACTCAGTCGTCTGTTGGGTTTAATTGTTTTTAGAGCATGCACATTTTTACCAGCCACTCATCACTTCATAAATCCAGGAGAGCTCTTCTCTCATTCCTTCAGTTGAACTGTCTTACTTTCTGCACATACTTTCCTCCCCCCTTTCAAACAAAGCTATTCTGTTTTTCACAGCCCTATTTCTTCTCGAGGACTGACTCCTCCACACTTTTCCTCGCAGTTTACACCAGGCGAATTTCTGGCTGGGAGTTATCGGGATCAGCTGGGGAGGAGAGGGAAGAGAAGCACTATCAGGAGTGCTGGGGGAGGTCAGGAGTCTATTCATTTCATATTCATCTTCAGAAAAACAGCACAATAAAAGAAAACATTTGATCTAGCAGGCTAACAGAACGTTTAGTCAGTTGTTAGAAGCGATTAAAACACAGGGGCTGGGGAGCTCATCCTATGCCTTTGTTTGTCACCTACCCATTAGCATTGCTCTTGTCATTTTGTTAAGAGCAGAAATTAACCCTGAAGTGCCAGACTATCCCTGCTCAGTGAGATTTCTCCAACCATCTCTGAAGTTTGGTTTGCAGTCATTATGGATCAATGTCGGAGGAACCAGGGGCTCTCCGAACACGTTGGACACCTCTCCGAAAGAGCTCCTCTCAAATCTGAAGGGACTGGCTTTTTCACAACTGCTTTGGATAGGGAGCTATCCCACTGCTGCTGGCAGACAGTGAAGCTATGGTTGGAGGACCATGAAGACAAGAGTGAGGGAGCCACACAGCTTGAGACCCCACATCTATGCAACTTCCCGCTAAATGGCTTTTTGGGTGTGCATTCTCCCAGGTTACTAATGACAATTAATGATACTTGAAAAGCTAAATTAGAAGAGACTGCAGAAGCATTCCTCTCCCAAGAACACCTGTTTTCATCCATGTGCACAGATCTTCTCTGAAGGACCTTTGAGGCAACCAGCTCTGAATTGCCGGTTTCTGCAGGGTGAAGATTCCTCCTTTGTCTCGCTGTCTTAGCCCTCACTTGTATTTATCACAAACCCAAAATGAAAGAAACACTTCCCTCGTGAGGCTCTGACCAGGACAGCAGGAACAAAAGGACAGCTGAACGCAGGACCAAGTGTCATTGTGGTTTTCTATGACCCTCACTGCTCCTTGCAGAAGCAGCACCAGATGCACGATGAATGGCTGGGCAGAACAGCGGCACGGAGGAACCTGCCCCAGGAAATGAGACACCTGGGGCCAGCTCTCCACTCCACTGTGGTCTCAGCCCACCAGTGCTCTGGTTGTCACAACAGATGCACAAAGGTATCTCAAAGAGCTGTGAGACACCGCAGTGGCTGAGGAGCACAGCAGTGTTGTAAATCCCTGCTCATCAGACATCGGATCCCCGGTGACTCCGGCAGCACCGCCGAGCCCAGCGAGGGCAGAGCACACGAGGCAGGTGTTTAAGGGGAGGGTGGGCAGCAGTTTCCCTAAATCCTACCTATTCTGCCAGAATATTGTGAGATTGTGACTCTACTACCAAAAGGAGAATTTGTCTGGCACCGAGACTACAAAACAAAACATCCAAACCAAAAAAACAACACCCTGACCAAAATGATAAATGAAAGGCAAGTTCCCCAGAGCATCAGACAGTCTGTACCATAGAAAAAACAAGAGCTAAGTTGCAACATTTTTAAATTTATGTAATCAAAACAACAAAAAAGCAATTAATAATGAACACTTTGATAATACAGATAACCAGCTTTGTGAACAGCCTTTCCACTAGCCCAATGGGTTTTTAAATAAACTTTCTTTCCGCTATCTCAGGGTTACCAAAAGTGTTGGTTAGTTTTACTCTCCTCATAAAAAGGTGCTTTGTAGGGCTGTGCTGGAGGACAACAGCATTGCTGAGGGAAATTCAGAGCACCATGCTGCACCATGGCCCTTTCCCTGCAGAAGGAAGGTGTGATCCAGCACTGACAAATCACGGTGTGCTTTCTAAGCCTGGAACAACTGTTCCCTAAAACAGGCGCAGGCAAAGTGACAAGAGAGGTGGTCACAGAGCACCTGACCACTGTCCTTCCCACGGCTCCTCCATCTCTAGATCTCACTGCCTTACCCGTGGGCTCAGCCTGACATCTCACCTGTGCAGCTCATCGTCAGAGGGAGAGTACTTGGAGGTGACATCTGCCAGGTCACCGAAGATCTGCTTGCTGTAAACAGTCAGGGAGGAGAGCAGGATCAGCTCCTGCCACGTAGAGCTGAGCAGGCAGGTATAGTCCTTGATGGAGAGTTCGCAGAAGAATGGCAGCTTCTTGATCCAAGCAATCTGCCTGAAAAGCAATTCATCTGCCAGACGACACAACAATGCAAACAGCTCTGCCTGGGTCACTTTATACCTGCAGGCACAGTTAAAACAAAGGCAAAAAACATTAAAAACATTGAATGACATCACCTGATGAGGCACTTGAAAACAAGGCAAACACACAGGAATTTGTGTTGAAGTGGCCAACATGCCAGTGCCCAGGGTGTGACCTGGTGATGGGAGCCAGGATGGTGAGCACCCACCCTGCCCAACTGGGGGCTATGAGGGCACTCCCCCCCAACCCCAGAGATCACCCAACTCACCAGCACCCAGCCTGGCCAGGCCACATAGCCTGGAACCCCATCCCAAGTCCATGTACCCCAGCTCCAGCACCAGGCAAGGGCACAGGATACCCGTGGGATGGGGTCTGGTTTGCTGCCTGCACTGCAGCTGCACCTCCCAGGGTACCTGTGGCCCCACATCCCAGCAGGAACACGCAGCCCCGGCGCCGAGCCGGGTTCACACTGACCCGTCCTCAATGAGCATCGGCGTCCCCAGCGGCTCCAGGTCCTCGGCAGACACCAGCTGGTTGATCAGACTGTGAGACTGGGGGTCCAGGCTCCGCGTCTGGGGGGGCACCAGGGCCGAGTGAGCAGAGTAGCTAAAAAGGTGCGGGAGGTACTGGTAGTGCGTGGACACCGGCGTGCCGATGTACTGATCCCTGAGTGCGGCGAACCCGTTCAGCTCCACGGACCTACTGGAAAAGGAAAAGCTCTTCAATACACCCCAAAAATTCCACTTG
Organism: Corapipo altera; assembly: GCF_003945725.1. Taxonomy (NCBI): domain Eukaryota; kingdom Metazoa; phylum Chordata; class Aves; order Passeriformes; family Pipridae; genus Corapipo; species Corapipo altera. The sequence goes on along the minus strand of NW_020884901.1, from coordinate 941,420 downwards.
ATTCATTACAACGTTGCGTCCAGTTCTTTCAGAAACGCTAATAAAAACAGGGAAAGCAAACAGAATGGGAAATGCCTTTGTATTTAAACCCTGCCTTGGAAATAACTGAGTGTGCAGATCAGAAGCCATGCTCTGGCTGCACGTTGAGCCCAGCCAGGCACTGGTTAATGGAGATCTGGGAGCTGCTGCTGAGCTGCCATTCAGGGAGCAAAGCAGAAACCTACCTGTGCACAGCCTTTCCAGCCCAGCTTCCTGAAAGGGCCAGAATTTGGGATTGTACATTAAGTACTTCCACAGCCAGTGAACACAAACATGGCCATGCTTAAGATGCAGCTGAAAGCAGATGGGATCAGGTCTGAGATTCTCACTGCATCAAGAGGTTTACACTCACAGTAAGAGACTTTAATATTAAACACCACCAATTATTAACCTAAATGGAGTCTTTTATTTTCAAAATCTGAGCACGGTGCAGAAAAAGAGTTTATGCAGAGTGAGCAGTGAAAGGTAATCAAGTACCCATGATCTGCAGAAAGTATGATCAAATACAAATTGAGATACATTTCAAATTTAACTCAAGATTGCCTTTCTTCATCTGCTCACGAGCATCTCACCTCCCAGTTCAATTCTTTTCAATCCAGTTTGAAGTAGAGAGAGGTAGCTGGAACCTGCTATGCCCAGTTTACACAAAGATGCACTCATGTGTTTTTCCTACATCGACCCCAAGTATTACTCAGAGAAAGACAACCAAGATTCCTCTAACACCAAATTCCTCCAGAGGTCATTCCCACCTTGAAGATGGCGTAGAAACAGGTGAAGGCTGGTTGCTCTCAGAAACTCCATTTCCAGGGGAACTATGGTCACTGTCTCCGTTGTTGCTCCATGACATGTTTGCCTCTCCCTCAAATTCTTGCCCAGACATAATTCTCTCAATCTCTTCCTCTGATATCTGTCAAATATAGGACATGATGGTTACTTTGGCTGAGAACAGAAAGGCAGAGCCTCTCTCTGCCTGTGAACACCTTGACTGTTCAGTCACATCCAACAGGGCTGACCCCCTCTGCCCCTCCTGCAGGTACCACATCCTTCCTTTGCATTTAACAACATACATGAAAACTTCTATTTACAGCTAATCGTGGTGACTCCCAGTTCCTGCAGTACCATTCAAGTGATGGTAATGCAGCAGACAGGAATGGACACGTGAAAAGGTGATGTCAGATGGACACTGTAAATCAGCCACTGTCACACCGTGAAAAACCTGGGAGTAACTGAGGCCAGTGCATCAGGAACATCACTCAGGACTGGCAGAGGGAAAGAAACAGAAGGTGGGGCAGGCTCTGGTTTGCTAAAGCAATTGAGAGAAGCAAGGTGACATATAAAATCAGCAAGGAGAACATTTACAGGGAACCATAGTTCTATGTTTTTCCCCAGTTAAGAACCAGTTGCCACCTGAAGTAGTAACCAACCATCTAATACTTAAAACAAGTATTAGAGAATAACATATATGAAGCTAAAATGGACTAAAAAAAATTTAAAATCGAGTTCACTGAAATATGAAGTTTCAAGAAAGAGCTGGACATGGTCCTGGAGGAATGTTGCACCAGTAGTGGGGAAAATGCAACATAAACGTTCTGAGGGGTTTTTTTTCCTATTCTGTGCATGTCCCTTAGTGAGGTTGTCACAAACCGTTGGAAGACCTCGAGTCAACATGTGACAAGAAAGTGCAGTGAACCCTGAACATCATTTTCAAGAGCCAAAAATTGCTCAGACCATTTATTCCACTCTTGCAGAAGAACTCGATGGGCTCACTCGGGTACAGGACCTGGGGAGTGCAGTATCTAAACAGTCTCAGCCCAGGAAATGGAAGTGACAGCAGAACCTCTGGTCCAGCAGGGACAGATCACAAACACCTCAGAGGAGCAAGGGCCCACTCTGGTGAGCAAAGGTTGCTGGTGTAGTGCAGCTGCACTGCTCAAAGAGAAGTGAAAACTGTTACCTGGCCAGAAATTAAATGTTTGTTGTTCTTCAACAGATTAAAACAGGCTTTTAAAACCAGTAACTAATGCTGTTATAAATGTGATGTTTGCAAACAGCAAGAAGGATTTCTGTTGTTTGAGGTAGGCTCTCCCTGGTGCTGACCCCAGGCACGGCTGCACTGTGCAGCTCTCCCCACAGAGCCACTCACTGTGCAGCCAGAGCGGCTGCTTGGCTTCTCACCGTTTGGGTTTGGTCTTTCCCAGGCACTCAGACTCACAGAAAATGCTTTCAGTGTTATTTCTGTTTTGTTAAAATAAACAGTAAACTTTTAAAAGCTCCCTTTTCCAGAAGTGAGCTGGAAATGGTCATCATTTCTCACGCGTGCAGCACGAGCTGCTGTGCTGAATTACCTCACGCTTTACAAGGCATCTCTGGACAAGCTGCACCATCAATCAGAGAGACATTTACTGGTGCCCCGCTTGCTACAACTGAAGGGATTGCAGCAGGCAGCCAGAGATTTACTGGGAGCCATGGAGGGACAGACGTCCTTGTGCAGCTCACAAAGGACAGGGCGCCGTGAGGCTGCCCAGGGGTGCACGGGACACCCTGGGACTGCGCCAGGTCCCCTGGGACAGGCAGCACCGAGCTCTATTTACAAATCTGCAGTTCACACGCATTTCTAACACCTGTGGAGAGTCAAAGCCCTGCCACACTGGCAGAAGGCACGGGCAGGGATGACAGAGACTCATTGAAACAGCCACAGCCCCATCCCAGGCCGAGCTGCTGCCACGGTGCGAGCCCAGCACCACGGTCTGAGCCGTGTGCCACGACCAGGGGGACAGAAGCTGAAGGGAACTGGGGAGAGACAGCCAGACATGCTCACCTGGACAGGTCCAATGCTTTTGTTTCTGCCTCCTGGCATGCCATCCTCTCTGATTGCTGGAAGAAAACCAAACCTTGGTGAGAAACACTACTTTGGGTATTCCAGAAGTACATAAGAAGGTATCTACCTACTTTGAAAAAAAATCTTTCTACCTTAAAAGGTTCAATTTTTTCATCAAAGAAGTTTACAGAGAAATCTCCAGTGCTTTCCAGGGCACAGGAAACATTGAGCAGCACACACCATGTTCCTCACTCCAGAGGGCACAGACACATCGATGGGGCTACAAGCATTACTCAGGTACTTTGGTTTCTTCATGTGATCCTTGAGTGACAGGTGATGAAGGAATAGCAATCCTTTATCCCAATTAATTCCAGCATAATTCCACAGAGAAGTGGCACATGGCAAGGAACCCTACTTCACCCCTGCATATAACCCAACCAATGGCCAGACTGCTGGAAAATGAGATGTGAAGGCCAGCATGTCTCACTCCACTGCCCACAGCCCTCTGAACCACCACGAGCCAGAACCTGGAGAGACACCGAGCAGCACTGCCACCAACACAGAGACAAAGCACTTCACTGGTGACTGCTGACCCTGCTGTCACTTCAGAGGGTCACTCCTACAGCCACTACAGAAAATGGAGGGGAGATGTTTGACCCTGTCAGTCTCTTGCAAAGCCATCATTTAAAATTCAAGTTACCAGGCTGAGCTGTGCAGTTCCATTTCAGAAGGGTGGTCTTGTTTCTCAGTACAGCAGTTGCATTTTTAAGGCTCTTTAAAGAATTTCCAGGGAGTTTTAGTGAAGTCTAATTAAAGGGATTATCCTGGAGCAGCTTCTCTACCTTCCTCCTCCCTCTGCTTTCCTCTGCAGTGACAGAGCAGCTCTGCAGCAGCACAGCACTCGAGGACAGCCCTGCTCGAGTGCCTCCCCTCCTGGGCTGGGTCCCCCGTTTATCAGGTCCCAATCTCTTTCCCAGCACGACCTGGCCAGACTTGGCAGGAGGTTCTCCCCAGCTGCACAGTGACCTTGTGGCTGCGTGGTCTCACCCTGCCTGGCACTCGGGGCTGCAGGAGGCCCTCCCAGAGCAGAAAATGACACAGAATTTAAGGAAAAACTTCCGCCCCAGAAGAGCCACGTTGCTGCTTGCTTTTGGATACCCTCAGCTCAAATTCTCCTTGGTGCCTCAGGGCTGTGCCTGCAGCTCAGGGAGTGCACACAGGTTCAGCCAGGGCAGAGATGTACACTCCCTGCACCGGGACCTGAACTGCACCTTCCCAAATCCCAACCATCCACCCAAGTGAGACACAGCACTCGAGGAAAGGTCCTGGTGACTGACAACTGCTGTTACCCCCTTTAGGTTTTTTTAACTTAATGGAACTACAGAATCAGTTTCCCATTTCTGGGGGAATTTATCTCATTTTCCAAGATATTTTACCGCTAATTGTGACTCAGAAGCTTCTCAGCTTCTTCACCGGTGGGGACTGAATTTCATGCAGTGTTTGGGTAAGGAAGGAGGAGAAAACAAGGCAAGGCAGGGAGGAAGAGGGAAGCAGGACAGGCGGATCTTGGCGCCGGCAGGTGGCGCTGCGGCCCCACGGGTCACCCAAAAAGGGGGTCCCGGACCCCAACCCACCCCTGACCCCAAAAAGGGGGTCCTGGGCCCCCCCCGGGCCCCAACCCACCCCTGACCCCAAAAAGGGGGTCCTGGGCCCCCCTGGACCCCAACCCACCCCTGACACCACCTGCCCCACCAACCCACTCCCTGACCACCGTGGGCCTGAGGCCAGCTCTCCATCTCGGCCCCTAATGCATTTTCTAAGGAAGATCCTGGTGGATTTGCAGGGGATTTATGGAAGTTTCAGTGCCTCTGACAGAAGGCTTTTGCATGAGTGATGGCCTGGAGGCATCAACGACCACATCTAAAACCATAAGGTGACACTTCTGTTTGGCAGGAGAAAAGGGCTCCCTCCACCACCCCACTGCACTGCCGGGGAGAGCACCAGCAGCCCCCACTTCTGCCATCAAACCAAGAAATCCCTGCTTTTAATGGGTACCAGCAATTCCAGAGGTTAAACAGACAAAAGATGGAAGAGCAGAGACATGACATTGAAAACAACCCCAGTCTATTCATTATTACTAATTTCTGAGCTATTTCAGACTTTCCATCCTGAAGGTGGTACCACAGCATTCCATCACCTCTGCACACGTGGGGACCAAGAGGTGGCTGTCCCTAACCCAGAACATACCTGTTTTAACCAGAGTGGGTGGTCAGTGAAGACCCTAACACTTTACCCCTGGGCAGCAGCTGTGGGTCTAAGCTCTCACTGCAGCAAACAGGTAAAGTCTGGCCCAGATCTCTTGGGATTTTAAAGGCCTGGTTAAACACTTTGATTCTTGCCAGGTTAGCAGATTGAAGCCTAGAAATAGTGACCACTTCGCTCAGGGTAAGCAATGCAAGGACAGATCTGTCAGCAAGGAACTATTACCTTCCCTAAATCATATAGATCAGTTCTCCAAATATTTATTCACAGTTTCAATTTACACACATTGTGGCTCAAACACAGTAATGAAGTAGTTCAGAATTTTGTATCTGTGCACAATTTTTAATCCTTGCACGATTTTGCTGAAGTTTCATTTTTCCTCGTCAAAGAGTTTTAGAGGCAGAATTGCAACACAGAATGGCAGCTGAGGGAGGGGCAGCACACACTGCTAACACCGGCCCCAGTCTGTACCTCCACCCACAAAAGGCCCTGTTTCCATTACCTTTCCTGTTCATTCCCATCTGGAGGCATTTGAGCAGCCGGCAGTACTGGCACCTGTTGCGCTGTTTGCGTGACATGACACAGTTCTTGTCCCTGCTGCATCTGTAGACCCTCTTGTTGCAGATGCTGCGTTTGAAGAAGCCCTTGCAGCCCTCGCAGGAGATGATCCCATAGTGCAGCCCCGTCGCCCTGTCCCCGCAGATCAGGCAGGTTCGCTGATCCACCCGCTCATCTGCAAGGCAAGAGCAAAGACTCTGAGTGGACAAAACGGCCTCACCGAGGGATCACAAACTCTCCTGAGGGGGTGGGGAAGGCTCAGCACGCCATGACCTGCCCAGACTGACACCCGTGAGGCCAAGCACGGCACCGGCTCACCCAGAAACCTGGATGGGAAAAAGGGTCTAAGGTGTCCCATCCTCAGCAGCACAGACCAGGGTGTGTAAATACAGGAACTGTGCTGGGCACACACCAGTGAAATCCTGTCACACCTCGCATGTTCTGGGGGCAAGCACCTCCGGGCTTCAAACAGCCCCACAGCACAAGTCACTGCCCAGAACCAGAGAACACCATTACAGAAACCATTGCACAGTCGAGCCACAGTGATGTGATTTTACTCATCCTTTTCCAAATCTCTGGAAGACCTTTGGACAACAAAAAATGTAAATTGCAGGGCTCCCCACAACAGGAGCTGTCACATTAAGTTCAGAATTTTAGGACTAACACTGCCTGTGAGAGAGTGCAGGGACGATGCTTGGCTCAGTGAGATCTCCAGACATAGATATCAAACAGAAAGGAAAAAGCAAATGATGGCAAAGACACCAGGTAGTTAACCCAGAATCCTCATCCCCTTGTATTGCACAGGAAGGCCCAAACTTTGGTTCACACCAACAGCCATCTAGCCTAAAATAATGCCAGCAAGTTGCACCAGAAGCTTTTCCTCCAGCAGATGTTTCGCACCCAGCACTTTAACCCCTCTCATGCCAGGCCAAGCTGCCTCCAACCCCTACCCCATTAATATCCCAACAGCTGCAAACAGAGCTGCACTGCATAGGTGGGGCTATTCCAGCAAACCTGCAGTATTCCAGGACTCTCCACGGGGTGGCTTTCCCAAATGTGAAACAGGCATTAGCCAAATGACCAGATCCCTCTGCCCCAGCAAGGCAGAGGCACCAAGGAACAGAAAGGAACCACACTGCTGTCTCTCACTCAGTCATGCATTTCCTAGGGATGCTGGTTGAACCCGATTGTTTCCAGTGTTTCTTGGCTTAAAGGCAGGACGGTGCCTTTGCCAGCAGGCAGAAATGCCCACAGCTGAAGCAGGACCTGGGAGGTGGCACTGGGAGCGAATGGAGAAGCTCAGACTGTGTTTAAAGACACATCGTGTCTGGGGTGCTGCCCACACCCTCTGTTCTCCTTTGGATACAGACCTTGAAAAACCCCAACCTCAGGACAGCACTGGCTCGTGAAGATGAGATGGGTCAACCTCACTTCAGCACTGGCTTTCTTCACTTAGATTTGGCATGGGAGTTTCCTGAGACAAAGGTGTTTATCTACAGGATGGATTTTTGGAGCAGCAGGAGGTAGGAGTCACAGCAAAGTCCTCTCCAGCCTTGATAAAGCCTAAGCAAGCTGACAAGCCAGGGTGTAGCTTCTTACTACTGCAGAATATGTGAATGCAACAGAAATTAATAAGCCCAATGTACTGGGATCAGAAATGAAACCAGTATTCAGTTACACAAGCCAAGTAAAAATCTAAAGCAGCTGTTCCTACTCACAAGCAGCTTTCTCCAGAGCTTAAACCTAGTAGAAACCAGAACCAATCTGTGTTAATCTCTAAAAGGTTTGCTATGCACAGCACACACATTTGCACTGTTCTGCAAATTTCACTGTTATAAAACCTTAAAATAGAAGGATGAACAAAGGAAACACAAACTTTAACTGAAGAAATGTCCCTGGTTCACACCAAAACATTCCCAGTTCTACAGGCTAGACCACCTCAGGTATGCGCTGAGCCCAAAGGAATGTGGGTGCATTTCAGGAGTGGGGCTATCTGAGCATCTCTGAAGGGAGGTAGCTAAACATGACTTTGTAGTCACCATAATCTCCACCTTCAGCAATCTGATAAACGAGGGGAGGGGGCTGGGGATTAGCCAGGACACAGGAGTCCTCTATCTGCAGGGTTTAGCTCAGCCTCAGCTTAACTCCTGGCCCTCCCCCTGCTCCCACAGCAGTGCCATAAATCCCGGGGTCAGCAGCAATGCCGTGCCACGGCCGGGCAGGACGAGGGCCTGTGGCAAGCACGGCTCACACAGCGGGCCAGGCAGGGAGCACATGGACACGGCAGCACCGGGCACAGCGCTGGGCACAGCACCAGGCAGAGCACCCAGGGCTCGCTCCTCACCCGAGCAGCCCATGGAGGCTCATTTCCAGGCACAGCTTTTTTTGTTGTGGGAAGAATAGGGCCGTCACCCGGCCAACGTGGGAAGCCTGGATGATTAAAGCGATGGAGAACCAGAATCCTTCCTGCACCATCCCCAGGCGAGGTGCTGTGAACGGCCCCATCTCCACAGGAACTGCACATGCCTCCCGCAGAAACTGTTCCTTGGGTGTGTTTCCAGATTAAAATTTGCTGTAGAGCAGCGTCACTCACTGTGAACAAAGGCACAGGCCCCAGGGACCACGGAGGTGTCCCCACTCCCCGCAAACTGACGCTCCAACAGAACCGGGAGATGAAAAATGATGGCCTACACCAAGTCTTAGGGGTTTACATGTTTAAAAAATCCTGCAGGGACCATGGCCAGGCCCACATCATTCCCGTGCCCACGGGTTTGCTGCCCCTGACCTTTGCTTGTTTTCACCCTACTTAATGCAATAGTTGGTGCAGGCAAAGGGCAGGAGAGCCAGGGCAGAACCACAGCAAACTTCCCAGAAATGGTAAAGCATGGGCAAATCTGAAGCAGTTTTGCATTGGGGGTGCTCTGAACTCCCTTAACCCTGAAATTTCATTAGAATATCAAAACACATACTAAGGATAGTCATTTTTAAGTGAATAAGCCTGCCTTCCTTCATGGCTCTGTCACCTCTCATCTCGCTCATTCCTCCAGTTTCAAAAGCTACACAAGACAAGGCAGATTAGGAAACAAAGTGTTTGAGATGAATTTTTTTTCAAATACCTTGCACATGTTTTATCTCAGAGAGAGAGCTGAGGAAGCTGCCCCCTGCCCCCCTCCCCAGTTTTCCTGATGGGTCTTACATTTAACAAACTCATACACGGGATATTCTGGCTTTGTTCTCCCAACCCATTGTAGCAGGGGCCACTAAATCAAACAGTTGCTGCTACGACAAAAGCACTCACAAAAATCTCAACCTCATCTTGAACCCTGAAGATTTTTATGGCTACTCCCTCGCTAGCCCCTCCCCGAAGCCACATTAAAGGATGTATTGTTTTCGGAGGTCATGGTAGGTTTCATACCACATACAATGTAAATTCTCCAAGAATATGATGATGTTACACAAGAGTCACAGAAGATGGAAGAGAGGGAGAAGGAATCTCCCCTTTTCTATATTTAATAAAGCAAACGGTAGAAGCAGTACACTTATTTTTCAAAAGACTTGCTTTTCCCCTCAGCAAAATGAACAATCTTGATAATTCTTAAAAGAAAATTGCTATGCATTTCCAAAAGGAAATACCTTCAAATCCTGCTGAAACACACGGCAAAGACACAGAGAGAAAGCACCAGGGCGGATGAATGAGATTGTAAAATACACAGCAAATAAAAGTATGGGAATACACCCCCAGCTCCCAGGCAAGCCCCTGTCACCACTCCCTGTCACTCCTGAGGGCAAACACCCCGAGCAGGTGAAGGGAAGCACCTTCACTGTTCTGCTGCATTCCAGGAGGGGACCAGGTGCAGCTGCATCCCAGCAGTTCCCCAGGCTGCGAGGGGATCACCCCATCCCTGGAGACCCAGCTTAAAACTCTACAGCAACTACAGCTCCCTGCAGGATTTACCTTGGAAATCAGGCAGCGTGTTGGTGCAGCTGGCTCGTGAGATTCTCCATATCGGTGCTTTAGGATGGAGGAGAAACAAAGACTTTATTTCCCAGAGTGAGGCCAAAAGTGAAGGCACAGTCCCTCACCCAAACCCCAGGACAGATTTGGTCTGGCTGGAAAGCAAGAGGAGGCCAAGCTGCTGCTAGCAAAACATCCCATTTATACAACAGAATGTGATTTACAGCTAAGAAAATCTTTTGTCACTGAAAAAAAGATTACAGGCAACACTCAGCACTGCAATTCATTAATATATTTAACATCTTTTCAACTGTGTACCTGTTAGTTGCTTCTTGATTAACTGACCCTATCACACCCCCCTGAAGCACCCTTTAGCTGGGTTTAAATCTCAAGCTGCTAAATACCAGCTGTTTGGGGAAGGAGGGCAGAGGGGGAGATCTCACACATGTGTTACTTAAATCCCAACAGCATCTCACTCCCCTCTTGCCTCTGATGATGACTCAAACACAAACAGATGTGTTGGGGTTTCTTTCTCCCCTTATTTTTCCTAACGATTTTTTTCATTGTCAATTTTTACTTCAAGAAAACCATCCTGTGAAAATCAAGCCCCAGAAGTGGAGGAACTCCCCCCTCTCTGCAGAGCATCGCATTGTCCAAACAAGCCCACCCCCAAACCAGGCGCCTTTGCTTCAGGGGCCTTTTTTTTTTTTTTTTTAACTTACAATCGATGAACACAGGGATTAAATTTTCTGTGTGCCAGCCCCTGCTCGGGACAGCAGCGAGCTCGGCACACAGTGGGCTGGGGCGTCCCACTCGTGCTCCCCCTCGACCCCACACACGGGGGTCCCAGCCCCACGCTGGAGGCGGGAGAAGGCACCCGGGTCCTGCCTGGCCAGCCCCGCTCAAAGAGCAGATTGTGCTGCCCCGGATCAGGCCGGCCTTGGCGAGAGATGAATAGAATTAACCCTCTCTGAACTAAAACAAAAACATTTGTGTGCCCAGCTGGGAGAAAGGTTAATTTAAATGGACAAGCCTCCTGCAAAAAAAAAAAAAAAAAAAAAAAAAAAAAAAAAAAAAAGAGGGGGGAGAAAGAAAGAGGCGGCCTGCAACCTTATTCTCTGTACTGTAAAATGATGTTCTTCTCACAGAGAGTCGCATTTTAAAAAGCAGTGAGTGAGTACTGGAAAGAAAAGAGGAGAAACCAGAGGAATGGCCAGTGCATCTCACTCTGCTCTTGCTTTCCAGTAAAACCCCAAACTCGCCGTCTTATTCCCTCCTGACTCTGTTTCTGCCCAAGAAAAGTTCAGTCAAAAGAAAACCCTCATAAAAACCCAGAAATCATCAGCTGCTCTTTTTCGGGTCGGTATAAATCAAGAGCGGGCAGCTGATGAAACCCATCACCCTTCCCCGGCCTGGGACCGATCTCCATTTGCATATCAAAACCTCATCTGTGAAATGCAACTTCTCCCGGGCAGGGGAGCCCCGGCCGTGCTCCCTCACCCCGACACCCACCCCCGCGCCCCACGGAGCCCGGCGGGGCTGGGAGCGGCCGGGGGACACGGGGCGCCGCGGGACCCTCACCCCGCTCCATTGTGCGGGATGGGCAGAGGATGGATCCCTCGCTCCGGCCAGTTGTTGCACAAAGAGTTTGGAACAAAAGCCAGCGCAGCAGAACGAGCCCGATGGCCGGGACGGCAGCCGGGGACAGGCACGAGGGTCCGGCCGCGCTGCCCCCGCTCACGGACCCGCTCCCGGCTTACGGTCGCTCTCCCGAGCGATCGACTTTCTCTCATCCAATTTAAGAAAAATACAGCTCCGTGCACGGTCCCTGCCCTCGCTCCGGCGCGGCTGCAAATCCGAATTAACGTCTGAATTAGACCATTAATTTTTTTAATTGATACATTATAAAGCAATAATATGAAGAACTGACTTACCTGCCTAAAACCAATTCTCTTGGCCCTAATGAAGCTGTCTAGATGTGCAACCACCGAGAGCGATGCAGAATTAAGAAAATCTGAGCCTAAACCCACCCCCAGCAGTCCGGGCTGAGGGAGCAGGGCCTGGGCACAACTGGAATAGTGACTTCTCCAACGTGTGCTGCCAAACACACCATGTTCTCTCCTGAAATATTTCATCCTCACTCTGAAGAGGAGCTTTGCCGCTGTTTTCACTCACAGGGGGTAAAAAAAAGCTGCAAATACCGGGGGGCAGCGGCGGTCCCGGGAGAGCCGGGCGGGCGCTATGGAGCGCCTCCGTGACCCCGATACTATCAATAATTAACGATACTAAAAAAAGCTCCTCCAGATGGTCGGAGGGATTAGGAAGTTTAAAATATAAACAAAGTAAGCCACAAAACAAACTAATGCCCTCCCCATTTTTTTTTTTTAATTGCATAATCCCGTTCGCAGCCCGGGGCCGCTCTGCCCGGCCCCGCGCCCCGGGAGCCGGGAGAAAGGCAGGGAAAGGGGGAAGCCCGCCCGGCTCCTTCTCCCCCGCGGGTCCGGACGGTCCCGACCCGCACGCCGCGCTCCGAGCCCCGCCGGCCCCGGGCCGGTATCGCCGGGGGGCGGCGGCCCCGGGCCCGCGCAGCCTCCGCGGCACCGCCCGGACAAAGGCCCGGCCCCGCTCACCTTCCATGCAGGTCGAGTCCCGCTTCATCCCCGGCCGGCTCTAGGGCCGCCTCATGGCGGCGGCGGCCGGGCAGCCCCGCTCGGCCATCGCCGCCGCCGCGGGCCGCCCTATGCTAACGACGTGATGTCAGCGCCGCCCCCGCCGCCCCGGCCCGCGGGGGGGCCGGGCCGACACACCGACCGACCGACAGACCGACTGACAGACTGACCGACTGACAGACTGACTGACAGACCGACCGACTGACAGACCGACTGACAGACCGACCGACTGACAGACCGACCGGCCGACTGACAGACTGACAGACCGACAGACCGACCGACTGACAGACTGACCGACTGACAGACTGACTAACTGACAGACTGACCCACAGACTGACACACCGACCGACTGACTGACAGACTGACTGACTGACAGACTGACTGACCCATAAACTGACAGACCAACCGACCAACAGAGAGACCGACCCACAGACTGACACATCGACTGACGGACTGACAGAGAGACTTACAGACCGACTGACAGACAGACTGACCCACAGACTGACACACCAACCAACTGACACATCGACTGACTGACTGACAGAGACCTACAGACTGACTGACAGACAGACCGACTCACAGACTGACACATCGACTGACTGACTGACAGAGAGACCTACAGACCGACTGACAGACAGACTGACACACCAACTGACTGACCAACTGACAGATCGACCCACAGACTGCCAGACCTGACTGCCTGACAGACCAACTGATCAACCATCTGATGGACAGACTGATCAACAGACCAACTAACCACCCGACTGACCGACCGACTGACTGACCAACCACTGCCCCCGCCACAGGCACAGCCCAGGCAGTAGCCACCAGCTGTTGGACACTGGCCATCACCACCAACCACCGTCCATTGACCACCAGCCATCACCACTGACCATCAGCCACCAGCCATTGGCCACGGCCATAAGCCACCGGCTGTCCCCACTGGCCACCAGTCCCAAGACAGAGTGTGGCCACCACTTTGCACACACAGTCCTTCCACCAACTTCCAGGGCAGTCAAGAGAACTGCCCACTGTGGTATGAAACAGGTACCACTGACACACATCCCTCCCAGCAAAATGAGGGATCCCCAGTGTGAAAATACAGGTTGCACAGAGAAGCTGTGGCTGCCCCATCCCTGGAAGTGTTCAAGGCCAGGTTGGACAGGGCTTGGAGCAACCTGATCTAGTGGAAGGTGTCCCTGCCCATGGCAGAAGGTAGAATGAGATGGTCTTTAATGTCACTTCCACCCCAAACCGTTCTGGATTCTGTAACTCTATAAAAATTATTTCTTTATACTAATAACAACTCTTGGCCAAAAACTGATGTTTAGTTTTCAATCACAAGTGAAAAGCGAACTTGAGATCGATGGGTTTGACAACTCAGCAGACACATGCAGCACCAGCCAACAGGCACAGCCACTCTCAGGCCAGTGTGGGCCAGGTAGCACTGTGTTGCTCTTGAGCAAACCCCCTTCCCATGCCCACGCCTGGCAGAGCACTCCCAGGGCACAGCCAGAGCTGCTGTCAACATGGAGTGGGCTACAGTGCAGTTCACGTGTCCTTAGGGCTGCAGACATGAGGTGCCTGATAAACTGTCCTGGTGCTCAGCTGTGTTTGACCAAGCCCAAACAAATGCTCACCACACTGCAGCATTTAAGGGAATGCCCAAAAGCATTTCTGCTGATGCCCAATCCAACCTGTCCTCCAGATGTCTGGATGTCTCAAAACTGGCTCTCCTCAGAAGCCACAGTCTGCTCTGTTCCTCATCCTGAGGACTGTGGGGTTTAAACGCGCTCTCAGAAATGGCTGACTTAGAATAAACAAGGCACAGAGGCAACAAAAGAGGTCATATTTCACTTCTTCACGAGCCTGAAATCGTATTGCTTTCTGGTGACATCCAGCAATGCAAATAACCTCGTGTGCATGCAGGGCAGAGCTCAGTGGCATCCTCCTGGCAGCCCAGGCACCCTGCTCTGGCTGACACCACCTGGGCAGGGCTCTGGCCACAGAGGTCCCTGCCAACCCCAACCCCAACCTCAACCCTTCCGTGATTCTCTCTACTCATAATCCTGTTTTAACCCAGCATTTCTGCACAGCAGGTGCACTTGCAGGAGCAAGCTGTTGCCAGCCCGCCCTGCACCGGGCCAGACTCTGGTTTGCTGACGCTGTAAATCCGTGCAGTTGCCGTGTGGGTCCGTGACACGCTCCTTGGACTGACCTCTCCTCTTCACCGTGGCAGTTCCCGGGGCTGGGCTGTGCAAGAGCCGGTGCCGCCGCCCTCGCAGCGCATGGCCAAGGTAAGCCAGGCCTGGCTGCACTATTGACACAGCTGTTTGCAATTGTGCTGCTCCCAACGCTCTGCATTCTTCATCCCATGTGAGCCCTCGGCTGGCTCCCGGCACCCCTTGGAGAAGTGTGACCAGAATGCAGAGAGCTTATTTTGTAACGCTGCGGTGTGATGTGGACACAGAGGGCTGAAATAAAGCAACTTAATCTCAGCATAACACAAAGTTGCTCCCACAACTGCTGTTGGGGCTCAAAACAGAGATACACCAAAAAAAACCCCAAACAACCAAAAAACCCCTCCTAATTCTGAAACTGCAATTACAGACAAAACCTGGCTGGGAAAAGGGATGATTGCCCTAACAACCCAAATCTTCTAAATTGCTCAAACTTGCATTAAATACGCATCACAGTTTGTCCATAATAAATCCCCAAGGGCAGAAAATAATTGCAGAGATCTGGAACTATTCTTTAAAATCAGAAGCCAAACTGGAAATGGGCAGAGGCAGGCAAAGAGACAGGGAAGATGAATTCCCTCATCTGACCCAAATAGCCTTGTAGCAAGTCTAGGAAAAGGAAAAAGAGAGTGGCTGGTTCTTATTTTGGCCTCAATCAGCCAATTCCCATGCCAGATGGAAAAAGCTGATGCTACTGTAACCAACATCTAAAATTTTAGAATGACACCAATTCATAACAGTAAAAGCCAAACCCATTGCCCAAAAATGGGCAAGTGGCACTGCTGCCTGCAAGGGATTCATTGTCCTGATTTAAAGCCATGAGGGATGGGCATGGGAAGCAAGAGGAGGTGCTGCCCCTCTCCCCAGGCATGTGCCATGAGGCTGCCCTTCCAAACAGAAGGAATTCTTAAGATATGTGACAGTTTCAGAAATACAGAGCTAAACTTGAGTCACGAGCCAGAGCCAGAATGGGTTGAACAGTGCCAGGCCAGGCCAGTGCAGGTCTCTCAAGACACTTTCTTCCAGTACCATCACTTACCACAGCCAATCCCTAAAAGCTTTGATGAAAACCCCAAATTTGGGCAGAGCAGGGCTGGCAGAGCCACGTGGCCCCAGGACAGGGGGCAGCCCTTCCTCACTCTTGCTCTCCCACCCACAGCCACAGTTTCATAATTCCCTGGGCTCCAGCGAGGCTTTGCCCATTTTCATGACAATCGGGGCTCTGTTGTGTCCCTGCAGTTTGAGCCATCAGCCCCTTTGTGGCACGAACAAAGTCGGGGCTGTGGATAACAAAACCCAGCACATCTCGAAGGCAACAAACCCCGAGCTGCCCCACACCACCGAGCTGGCCACGGACCAAACTACAACAACGAAGTGGATTTGATTTCAAGCAGCAAATAGATCCTAAGGAAATACTCAACTCCTGGCTTTGTTTTCATTTTATCAACAAATGGTGCCACTGGCAGCACCTCTGCTGTGCAACACCAACGGCCTGAGCCCGTGCGGAACGCAGGAACGGCCCCATGCCAGGGAACAAGACTCCTGCACCAGAACCAACCTGGTTTGCAAATGTAGCTGAATAAATTATATAAATTCTGATGAACACATCTCAGCAGCCTCAGTACTGCGGACGTTACCGCTTCCAGCCACTGCAGTGAGAGAACTGGATGCAGGTAAACACAGCACATACTTTCCCCCAAAAATCTACTCCCCTCTCCTTATGTATGCAGGTATTTCAGAGAAAATTAAAAAAAAATATAAAATTTCTCAGAGAAGCTGTGGAAGGAACTGCATGGAATGATAATAAATATCCACCTGACGTCCTGTGATAATGGTTTAACAACAGATTGGGTAATTCCTCTGCTCCCCAGCATTAAACACACCAGGAGCGTGGAGTTAATAATTCTGCTGAAGGTGGTCACTTGGTGCACATAAAATTAAGCAATTTCCTCCTTCTTACTAGTTTGATAGGTCATTGTGTAAATAGAATCCTCTTATCAGTTTCCAGAGTTATCTGGTTTTTTATATTTTTATTTGCCTGGCTACCAAATTTGCCGTCCCAGTCTATTGAGCGCTTGCAAGAAGCGTTTCATTGCACCTCCCTTGGTGGGTGACAAACAGCAGAGAGCAGCTCTGTGTAACAGAGGAAAAGGCAGGGGGAGGTTAAGGGCTCCTCAGAGAGGTCGCCTTCAGAGGAAAAAAGGAAAACAAATGGGATTGTAGGCATGGGAAGTATATGGTTTTACTGCCTTAGCAGGAAAGTACAAGAAAGGAGAATTGCAAAGGGAGAAGCTTTACATTTCTATGAGCAGGCAATTGAGCTCCATTCCCTTCCTATGGGATGACTCCATCCATTCTGGGAGCACATCTCCTGTAACTCCCAGTAACCAAATCAGGTCACACAGTGTCAGATCATTCTGGAAAACATGGGGAAGTCCTTGGGCTGGGTCCCCACTGCAAATGTCAGCCCTGCAGTTGCATTATACTTTGAAGATAAACTTCCAGAGACCTACCCAGACAGGACCTTCCAGCCTTTCCCTGAATTTGATCAGGAAGAGGATGATGGTGAAATAACTGAGGACTCTGATGAAGATTTTATACAACCACGTAGAAAATACCTAAAATCAGATGAGAGATCAGTGCATAGAAAGTAATCTAATGATATGGACCTGAAATTTATTGTAAAAACTGTTATTTAAATGTTCCTGGAATATTATTATCAGAACCAAGCGCTGCATAGCCGGGGCAACAGTGGGCCCAGGGCAGGATCCGACCCTCACACCCCCATCCTGTCCTCCTGTGGTCAGTTCTTTCTCCCACAGGCTGATATGCAGGCACAGAACCCATCAAGCAAACACTGGGTGCAGCAGCAGGGCTTTGTCCCAGCGTATCCCACCCACAGAACCAGTGCACCCATCAACCAGCATGGGCACAAATGAGCCAAAAGCTTTTCTTCCCAAACCTGGGCAGAAAATTACGTTTAGCAGGATGCAGGAAATGAGGAGAGACCTGTAGGGCAGGAGGCAGAGAGTATCTCCTGGGTTCGAAAGGCAGAAAAAGTTTTGTGCATTAAAGTGATAAACTGAAAAGCCAAAAGATGATTTTACATCTGACTTAGACAAACTGGATTCACACAGCTACAGCAGCCTGCTGCAGTTGCTGATGTTTTTAATAATATCAACAACAGACCAACTTTGTTATTATAAGTGTAATTATTATAGTTCTCAGCACTATTTACAAATCACAGTTTGATGCTGAGCAGCAATTTTTTGTATACCCAGGGAAAAACAAACAAACAAACAAACAGTGAGGATGTTTCCTCAAATTTCAGGTCAGATGGCAAAACAAAGAGGAAAAAACCTTCAGAACTACAGATGCAGATCCTGTGCCTCCACCAACACATTGCTGAGACCACAGAGGCTCAGGAGCTGCTTTGGATCATTAGGAGCTGGGGCAAGTCCTGTTTGGGAACAACCTGGCTGCTCTGTGCCTCTCATACACCATGTGTGGAATGCAGAGGTGGCATCTCGTTACTCTGTGGAGAGACGTGGGGGACACGTGGGATGGGCATCCTTGGTGTGGCAGGGCTGTCACCAGGCACAGAGAAACGCCTGGATTCTATGGAAAGGGAGAAAACAATGACAGATCCTCACCCTTGGGCTTCACAGCAGGTTTAACATGTGTGCTGTGCTGTGGGCTCGCGGGAGATGGGCCTCCAGCCCCGACCCCCGGGCAGGGGCTCAGCCCCTCCGCGCCCGCTGCCCCTTCCCCGGGCGATGGGGCCGCGGCAGGGCCAGCGCTGCCCCCGCAGGCCGGACAGGCCGGACAGGAGCTGGACAGGAGCTGGACAGGAGTTGGACAGGAGTTGGACAGGAGCTGGACAGGAGCTGGACAGGAG
>NW_020884901.1:911599-922971 GCF_003945725.1 Corapipo altera | reverse complement strand
GAGTTGGACAGGAGTTGGACAGGAGCTGGACAGGAGCTGGACAGGAGAGGGCAGCATCCGACCGGCGGACACGGCCGGGCCGGACCCCGGAGCGCCGCCACCACAACCACGGACCCGCGGAACGGGCTGAGCTGGAAGGGACCCACGAGGATCACCGAGGGCGAGTCTTGGCCTGCACAGACACCCCGGGAGTCCCCCCGGACTGGGCTCGCCGCGGATCGGGCTCTGCCAAGGGCCGCCAGCAGAGCCGAGCACAGTCCATAAGAACCCGCATTTCAGCACCAGCTCTTGCTGTCCCCGCACCAGCTCCGGCCTCAGCTTTGGGGCGAGAGCCCTCCTGGCCCCAGCACTGCCCCGAACAGCTCTGCAGCATCCTCACCTCCGGGGTGCCACAGGGAACCGAGACACAAATGGGTCCTGCTCACGGGCTGGCACCTTGGTTTTATTTTTACTGCAATTAGCTCTCCTGTCATTAGGATTCCACACAGGTCATGTGATTTCAGCACAACACAGCACAGGAGGACAGTGCTCAGGAAGTTGAATCTTTGTATTCAGTCCAGTCCTTTGGAGGAGCCTGGAAATCTGGGCACTTCTGCTCTGCTCCCCCCTCCTACTAATATTGCTCCTACTTCTGAACGGGGCAAGAGCTGAATCCTGAAAAAATACCTTTCACCTCCCTATATTCCTTCTGCTAAATCTGATCCTCATCCTTTTCTTCTGATAAACTAGATAATTCACACATCACCTCTACCAGCTGCTCCTAGGCCCAGATACCACCCACCCCAGACAGCACGAGGTCCCAAATTAAGATGTACGTGACTCAAAGAAGAGCCAATTTTATTAGACTAGCATCAGAGGAAAAAAATCTTCCATCTTCCTGTCGTTTGTGAAGCCTCACAGGACAAAGTATTCCCATGCCTGCTCCTGACAGGGAACGAGCCTGCCCCAGTGCTGCTTTGGGTGTAAAGGCTGAATCCAACATGCAGTATTTAAGACAATTAGGTTTTCAAAGAAACTACACTAAACATTTCTTTCATGTGTAATCAAATTATGTTAAAGCAAACCTCATAATTTAAACCATTCCATTGGTCAGCTCCTATTTGTTTTCCCTGCACCCTCATTTTTGCTCCAGATCTGTCACATTACATTAACACCTTTCCTACTCACTGCCTACAGAAATAACAGCCTTCGACATGCCTGCACAATCCATTTGTCCTGCTCTAATTACTTTTTGACATAGCCTCTTCTGCTGTTATCTTGCCTTTTCTGACCTCTGTCTGTATTAAAGCCATTTAAAACAATCTTTAAACTCGGTATCTATTGTGATGTGTCTTATATGATACTGCTGGAGCATCAGTCAGCAACATTTTGTAAATCAAATATTTAAATCTATGGTAATAAGATAATGTACTTGAGCTGGAAAGCTACTGCATGGTGGTAACAGCTACAACTGGCTGCTCACAACACAAGCCCCCAGGACTGCAGCACATTTTCAGGATGGAATTCCTGTAGTCATAAAACTGTTCTACATAGGGAAGCTGCTCAAAGATAAACAGGGTCTTCTGTGTACTAAGGAATTTCCTTTAATTTCACAAATGGGGAGGAAAGCAGGAGAAACTGAGAAAAGTGGTCATCCTGCACAAACAAACCCAAACAACCTCCAGACAAACTGAGCAGACAGGAAGAGGAGCAGGCAGGGTGCACCAACAATGCAGCCCATGACAAATCACACTCTTCTCCAAACCCAGAGAAGAAACCATGAATCTCTAATCCCAATATCCCTCTGTTTTCATCAAGCCCATTCAAAAACTGTGCCCTCATTTTCTTTCATGGTGATTCACAGAAGATGAACCTCTAATTACCAGCTACTTCCCTGGCTGAAGCAGCAGAGGATCTGCTCTGTGCCAAGTGTCTGCTTCGGAGTCAAGAACTTATTCCACACAGTGGAACTAATTTTTTGGATATCAAGTTGATCCCAATGTACACACGTCTCACTATACAGTCTAACTACATCTTCACATGCTATTTTCCACATGATCCAGCCTCATGCTAACTTAATTGGTAGCTAGTCAATATTTTACTCACATTAGAAGAGACTTCTCAAACCTACATTTGCTCTGGTTCATTTACAGGGTAATTATCCAGTTCACACCAAGTCTGGTCTTCTAGATCCAGCCAGTGCAGACACAGGCACAGCTCTGCTGGGAAAGCACAGCTCTATACTTTGTCTTCCAGATGACAGCACTATAAAACCAACGGGGGACAAAACCAGAGTCAATTAAAATACATTAAATGCAATGCAACAATTCTATGATTTGTCATAGAGATTTTATTTCTTTGAATTCCTCTAACTGTGTCCTCAGGACATTAAATCCCATGAATGCTGTGTAAAGCTCTTCTCACAACACTTTCCTATGCTCATTTTTATTTTCCCCTTTTTCTTTCCTGTCAGCAGCCCTGACCACAAACCTCGGCCTCATTAAGGCATCTCAACAGAGAAGGGACTCGTGGATCCAAGACCAGAGCAGTCTGCTGGAAAAGCAGGAGTGTGAGATGCTGCTGTGCTGGAGCACAGCTGATGGAATGGCTTTTCAGCAGGACATCTAGTAGCAGGAGAGGGTCATGCTGAAACATTGATTACTGAAACAGTGAGTATACAGGGGACCAAAACCAACAGACCCCAGACATGGAACCGAGGCCGTAGAGATTTCCAAATTCTGTGCCTCCTAAGTGAAGAGGCTCCAAGCTCCTCTGTACAGTGGCATGGAACAGCATCTCCAGAGCAGCCACAGGCAAAGTCAGGGACTTAATTCCTTGTGCAGGAACCTGGTGCTAGGAGGACACCCACATTAGGACTGTGATTAGTTCTTAACAGATGCCTCTAAATTGCCTGCTGGAGGAAGCCACCTTTCCCCGTGACTGATGCTGGCCCCTGAATTAGGGGGGTTGATTTCCCCTCATTAAGCCTGTCCTGAGCTGCTCTCTGTGGGAACAACCGGCCTCACCACGGCTCCCACCACAGCTCCAGAGAAACACTGGAACCCCATGGAACCCCTGCGACCGCCCTGGCTTTCCTGGCTTTGGGAATGTGAGGATGGCAGATCAGATGAACCAAACGAGCTCTCCCCGTTCCTCTAGAGCACTCTGTGTGTGCTGGACAGACAGACAGACAGACAGACAGAGCTCCCTTCCCGGCTCTCCCGGCCTCGCTGGCTGCCGACCATTTCCATAAATCCTCCCACAATGCAGCGCAGCGGGTTTAGCCGGAGGGATCCTCTGCAGCACGGGGTGCTGTGAGAAATGTGAGATGGTTTTAGAGGAAACATGGAAGATTCAGATTTGAAATTAAAATGATCTGCCCCAACAACAGCGCCTGGATTTCTACATTAAATTTTTGACATTCCAATGGTATGATATGTTCGTGTTGCTCACCCAGGATAATCCCACACGATTTTCAGAAGTTAAAAATTAAAATCTGCAGTAGGGTTTTTATCATATATCTTGGAAACAAGGCAAATAGAAAACTCCCAGTGCTCACCACCAGGCATCTTATCAGCAGAAACTACGGGGCTCTTTGTGCTGTGTTGTGATGACTTTGCAGCACACTTACTCCTGAAAACAGCCCTCGCTACTCACAGGAGACACCCTCGATGCTCAGATCCACAGATCTCACAGTGAGGTGCCACACCAGGTGTCAGAACAGCCTAAATCACATCCAGCAAGTTCCTACCCCAGATTTAGCAAACTGTGCTCACAAACTGTGCTCAAACTACGTCTACAGCAGCAATTGTAAGATGTTAGGTGAGGGCCACACCGGGATTACATACAGTCAATATTTGGTTAAATAAGTTCCCGAGACACAAATGTCACTTAACAAAACAGAACATAAATACCCACAGGGCAGTAACCCTCTTCTTTGAAGCAAAAGAGACATCCAGCTTTTCCTGTGTGAGTCTTGCTGAAGCCTAATTACATTATCGCTTGTTATTTGTAACAAAATATAAACATTTCCCTCGTGCCCCCAGACCACAATCCCAGAGGAACCCCTGCAACCCCACGTCAGTATATACTGTCATGTAGGATATAAAGCACTCTGACCTAGTCTCATCCACCCACTAAATTGCTCCAAAGTTTTCCTTGCATGTATTCTCTGCAAGTCCAGGGAGAAGCTGCTTTCTGCACTGGCAGTACAGCGAGCAGGGTGACAGTCTAACATGGTGTCCTGCTGAGATCCAAGAATAGCAATGCCTTAAAAGGCAGCGATGCTGAGATCACAAGGAAAAGAGAATTAGGGCACAGCTGTGGAGTTCTGTAGGCTAAAACATAGACTCAATATGTCAGAGAAAATTAAATCACAGAGCTACATGTAATTTCTAGTCTCATTTGGAACTTGGCTGTAGCTGTGCAGAATTTGTGCTCGGGTCATACATGTGAGTCGCTGTGTTTCTGCACACAGGAATAAAACATGAAGTTAATTTAAAAAGAGAAAACAAAGGAGTTATATGCAGCAGTAACAGAAACATCTATGTTTGGAAGGATGTGTACGTGCTACTGCAGCTCACCTACAGTTCCGAGGGCAGCTCTGGAGGACAGACAGCAAAGCCCCAGCCCCACCTGTGACACCAGCAGAGCTCACAGCCTCACCTGCACACAAAACAAACTGACCCAACACACACAACAGATCTGAAAAACGCCTGCTTTCCTGTGGTTCTCAGACAAGGGAAAGGGACCCTTCCTCAAAAATGAGGGTACCAAAACTGATAACAAACTTTTGCATAGGCCTTCCCCTCGAAGAAGTGGTTACATTTTACAGAATGGTATCTATATATAAATTTTCCAGTATTTCTTATCCTTGAAGCCCAGTACCAGCTTCTCCTCTGAAAGCATTCAATATCCACACAGTGCAGTCCATTATCCTCTGCCAATATCTACTATTGCAATCTGAGTCCAACTAATGAATTTTTTGGGATATCAGGGTTTGTGCCTTGAGCTGGGAGGTTGGTGCCTTATATCCAGTGTCTTCTCCCCAGCTCCAGACAAACCTCTGAAAGCCACTGTGGCAGAGTCCAGCACAGCTGTTAGACAGTAAGAACTGTGGATTCCTTAGGAGTCCCTGGATAAACAGCTGGCCCTTGGGCAGAGCAGGACAGGCTGGACCCAGGGAGCAGCTGAGCAGTGCCTCACCTGCGTGAGTCCAGGCTTCACCAGAGCAGCAGACTGAAACTACCTCTTTAAAAGGCTCTAGAGGCCAGGGACAGATAAGAGAGAAGATGGAGGAGATAAAAGAAGCTGCTAACAAGGGAGCAAGAGACTGATTGGAGTGAGGCTTAGATGGTCAGGCTTTCCTAAATCACTGGTACTTGAGCACTGTGGTGGTACAGAACAGCAAGAAAGCAGAGGTAGGAAGCTGCAGTAATTACCTGTGTTCAGCTAAGTGTGTTTCCTGTGGAGCTCACAGAGCATGGCTGATCTGTTGGTATCAGCCATCCTTTGTCCCTAAGGAGGTAAATTATACCTCTGATTTGTATATGAAAGTTCAATAACGCTTAATGGTTATGCTTGACTGCAGACAGAGCTGTGGACTAACATCTCCAGGACTCAATTCCTATGAAGGGGTAACACATGGAGAGATTTCACAAAGTGAGAGAGTTCAGCAGCCCACAGCCAGGGAGAAGTGAAAACAAGCCAGGGAGGGATGTGCAGGGGTGGCACGGGGAGTGTCTGGCAGGGGGACCGGGCTCAGCAGGATGGGACCTGTTGACCCCTCCACCTCATCTAGCAGGTGGCATCCCTGCCCCTGGCAATGGGCTTGGAATCAGATGATCTTTAAGGTCCCTTCCAACCCAAGCTGTTCTATGATTCTATGACCCACCTCCTACTGCTGGAGTTCCAGAGCAGTGTGCACATGGCACTGCTCCAGAGGAGGAGGAATGCACCGTGATAGCCATCACATGGGGAAGGAGATAACCCAGGAGTGCAGGAGATGAGCAGAAGGGGTGTGTGAATTCAGTCTGCAGTGATGGAGGAGAGGAGCTCTTCTGGAAACTGCCAATACTGGGAAGGGTTAACAGGGCAGTCCCCGAGGACGGGCTCTGCACGCAGGGGCACACGTGCACTCCACGATTTAATTAACAGAGAAAACGCCAAACGTTGGAGACGAATTGCTTTTCCCGAGCAGGACTATGTATTACCTACTTTTAAGCACAGCCCGGTTCATGCATATGCAATGTTCTCCACAAACACCGCACGTGGTGCGGGAAACAATCCCGTAAATGAGGATGCGAAAGGAGGTCACTAATTCTCTCGGAATATCTTCGGGATGCGGCCCCGCACGCGATCCGTGCCCACCGCGGGGTCCCGGCGCTGCCCGCCCGGCTGTGCCAGCGCCGCCCGCCCTGACCCACTTTCCCGCAGCATTTCTGCATAGCGACAGAGGTCCGAGCAGGACAAGTGTCACCTCCCAGCCCACGGGATTCTCCGTTCCCTGCTGCTTCCACTGCAAGGATGTGCCCAGCATTACAGGCAGGCACACAGGAGCACTCGGCACTGCACAGAAATGTAAGTAAACACAGAAGTGTCAGGAAGAGAAGGAATTACAACAACAAAATCCTGTTTTGTTTGCAGAATATTCCTCTGAAGTAGGCACAGGGCTATGACAGTGGCTACGTGAATATCCATCTCGTGGATCCTCCCTGGAAGAAGCCTGGCAGTTCCATTCTGGCCAAAGCTCTTTTAAAGGGACTTTGCTCATTTCTGGCTGGTCTGAGCATTCCTGTTGCCCCGAACCAATCCTGCCCTTTCCCTTCCACTAAAAGGGATCCTAATGTACTGAGCCACCCAGAAAATTACAATTCCTTCATTACCCCCAGCCAAAGCTCTGACACTGTGAGGAAATGCATTTTCCCACCCCAAGCCCCTCACACCTCTCGTACTGTCCTATTTCCTACTCTCTCAGTCCCTATGGAATTACAGTGTATTGACTGCAGATGCACTGGCAGTTCTGATGTCATCTCAAGGCTTTTTCTTTTTTACTTTTTTTTCTAGGTGAAGCATCTATATTTCCTCTGTTCTGAAATTTTGTGCTGAAACTATAACAAGCCAAAAATCTCTTCAATGGGAAATTTCACAAGCAGAGGATTATGACTTCAGCTCCAGAATAAGCAGCAGGAGCAGATGGAACTCTTCAGAAACAATGATTCCATTTTCATGCAAATTTCCTTAGTAGTTAAAAAAAGACGAGGAAGAAAAAAACCACCAAGATATCAGAATGGTTTCTAAATGGAAGGTTTTTGAATGATGCTAAAAGCAAAGGGCTGGTAGCTCTCCACAATCCCAAGCATTTTAGCAGCAGCCAGTGGAAAAAAAAAACCATGACAAACTAAACCCAGACTCCATCCCCTCTCAGAGTCAGGACAAGGGAAAGGGAAAATGGAGTGAGAGTGTATTTTAGTTTTTATGATTTTCAGCATCCTCGGGTTTGTGCTAATGCACACTTCAGAGCTAATTCTTATGCTCTTTAGGAGCACAGGCTTCATTCATGAAGCAGCATGACAAAAATTCTTTATCCACTTGATGAGTACAGAAGGTGACAGCACCGAGGCGCAGCAGCCACGGGGACCCTGTCGGAGTGCTAACCTGCAGCGCTGCTCCTCCAGCACAGCGCTCCCCTGATTGCAGCAGCACACACATGCATTTTTCATAGCCCAAATGTGGAAACCCAGCCAATTCTTTTGTTATTAATACTGGCAGCATACCCTAAACAACAAATAATGCACAGAGTTAGCAGACCCCATTTCTGGCTCTTCTACTGACTTCTTACTCAGTTTTGGTCTTGTGCCTTCCTTTTGCCCTTGTGTTTACTCCTCAAGTGAGACAATTCAAGCTATTCCCTCGCTCCCAGAGTGGTGAGGACAACAGGCTTTGCACACCACGGAGTGGGACTGCCTCTGTGCCACACCACAGAACCAACCACTGTCCTGCTGTGCACACAGAGCACACATTCATGGTAGGAACTGGAACTCTTCGGAAGGCCCAGGGAATTCTACTTTTGCAGGCTGCTCCTTAAACTGAGGTTTTAAAGCCGAGAGGGAACGACATGCACAGAGGAGCGGGGATGCAACCCACTGCTGTTTGTCCCTGCCTCCCCTGCACACTGGACTGGGGCAATGCTGCAGCCAGGTCTCTCTCCCTGTGCAGTGTCCGGGTGCCAGCACAGAGCTGCTGCCACTGGGCAGCTCCGGCCCCAGCAACGGTTCCTTTGGATCACCCTCTGCAAATCCAACTCTCCTTCCTGGCACAGTCTTTCCCTGCTGCTGCTCCTGATGTTTTGCAATGAGGTTTCATAATTGCCTATCAATTCTATCAAACAATTCTATCAAACAATTCTATCAAACAATTTCTATCTCGCTCGGTTTCACATTGATTTTTTAAATTAGTTTTATCCTGCCTTTTCCATGCAAAAGCAATATAAAGTTGGTTTCAAATAAGGCTACAAAGAGTGTTAGAGGCTTCTGAGCCATGTGTTCAATACCAAGAATACTTCTGTTTAATCCCATTCTACCTACACTTATCCCTTTCATCATGTCGCTGGCCAAATCTTTTCACTTTGAATTTGCTCTCAAACTGAATCTCCTTCCTTCCTCATCTAGTTAGATGGATTTAAGCAATGACAGCTACTGAAAGGACAGAGCACAGACAAAATAACCTCAAAAACGGGCTCAACAAACTCTTCCTTGCTTACTTCTGAGCAGAAGGATGTAAAGAAACAATTTCCTCGGTTAATCCTTCTTTGACCCAAATTAACTTTTTCCAAACTATTTTCTTAACTAATTTGTTTTACAGTCTTGCCTGAATAAACTCAGCAATAGACATGTCTCAGTTGCCCAAGGAAAGGAAGAGAACAGCAGTGGGGAGGGATAAGAAGATAATTTAGCTGGTCCAACCAGTGCAGTGCCACATGTTAGGGTGGTGGAAGAGGGGAGGTTCAGATTAACACTCTGGATTTCTCTTTATTTCTCAATAAAGATGACATAGGGGGAGAAAAAGATACATATCCTGTCCTTTAACCCCTCACACCTTCATGTGCTGAGCTTTGAGGTATGAAGAGAAACGAGACCCATCTGCCCCAGGTCTCACCTGTCTGGGTCAGCACACTGAATCTGAGCAAACTCACTGGAAGGTTCTTCTTTCCTCCTCCCCCTGACTGCAGGACAAAAACTGCCAGAAAGACTCAAGAATAACTGGGAGAAGCACAAGGGAGCACCAGCATTGCCTCTCCTTTAGCTGCCTCAACAGACCTCCATCGCTTTTCCCTTTTGACTTGGGTAAATTTTATGCAGCAAAATCTAACACCAAGCTGGTGACAGCACTGTAAAATGTCTGAAGGGCTGAAAACTGGGTCGACCCCCACCTCCTGCCCCCAGCCCCATCAGCACTGACAGGGTCCTGCAGGGCCCAGCTCTGGCTTGCAGGAGCAGCCGTGGCACAACGGCCGCAGTGCCCTTGCCTGGGGAACTTGTTCTCCACGGCTGCTCCAGCTCTTCACTTCCCAATGGGAAATGATGTTTTCCATAGACTTAGTGAAACACGGTTCTAATTTAGTAACTGCAGTGTACATCCAACTGAACAGGACCTGGTGTTTGGAGAATGAGAGCAACAGAATTAGGACGAGCCTCAAAACACTCAAGCGACTCAGCCATTTGAAGATCACCTCTGATGTGGGGACAGAAAGAGGCACCTGGAGACTGGCATGTGGTTGTGTTTATACACTGTGCCAAAACACTGCTCCCTTTTCTAGACCCCAGCATTTCATACTGAGGACTTTTATATTATTTCTGCAAATATTAAAATGGGATCCGCAGCCGTTCAGATGCCTCGTAAAGCCCATATTACCCTCAAACACCCTCTCAAGGTTTCATCTTTTATCTTTCATAAACAGGATCAGAGATGATGTGTGGTTTTGAGTCAGAAGCACATTCATAACCCAGCAAGCACCAGAATATGTATTTTAACAGCAGCATCAACTACGTTTCAGCAGAATCACTAAAATCCCCAAGTGACTTGAGAAGTGAAAGATAATCTTTGAAAGAGGAGGCAGAGGAAGCTGTCTGGGAACTGGAAAAGTTACCAGACTGGTGATTACGGGCAGAATGGACAGCAGATATGAGTTATCTCCTTCACACTCATGACAAGGAGGTGGGAACCTCTTCATCCCCATCAATAGCAGCTGCATGGCACTGATATGAGCCTGGGTCACTATTAAAGCAGCATGTCAAGCTTTTTTTTTTCCTTTTTCTTTCCAAACTGCTTCCTTTTGGACGAGCTCCATGTAACTGTCATTTGCTTTCTCATTTCATTTTCATTTTCCATCTATGCATTCATCCAGCCCTTGAGGGGGAATTTTATAGAAATCCCTGTCAAGAATGCCCACAAGGGCCTTCTGACCCACCCCCTCACTGCTCTGCATCCCTGCCAGTGACATCATGGCATGTACAAAATACTCAACAAACCCAAGTTCAGTTTGACCAGCAAAAGGGCAGGAACCACTGGGACACTTTCCCTTCCTCCATCACCTGTGGCTGCCCCAGTGTGTGTGCACTGTCCCAGGGCACTGGGGCTGCTGGGCCAACAAAGCAGAGGAACCCAGAACCACCAGTAAGAGCTACTGAAAGCATTTAACAACAGCAAAACACATGTAGTGCTAAAAAGAACCTGCCCTATGGTGCAGGACTGTAGGTTGGAAGGCACCTCAGGAGCCACCCAGTCCAACCTCCCCTCCAAGGAGGGTGTCCTTTGGCTTCCCCTGTCAAAATGTTCTCAGAGAAGAAAGAAAGGTCAGTGACTGAAAATGAGAGAAAGGTGACTAAGAAACCTGGAAGAGATTGAGGTGAGAAAATAGAACATGGACAATACTTCTCCACACCTCTCAGCCTCAGGTTCCCTCTGAAAACACTTGACAAAAGCAAAGTTAGTGTACCTCTGTGTGATTCTGGACACATTCCAGTGTCTCATTTCACTGTTCCAGCATCGTTAGAGGATACAAACAAGTTCGTGGGAGCAGCTTTGAGCTTTGTCAGTCTCAAACCACCGAAACTAGCAAGGTAGTGGAGTTCATTCATCCTCAGGTGGCCTCATTGAGAACGTGCTTAAAGGCGTTTTATTTCTGTCCTGCCAAACAAACGGCAATGTCCTTCTTGCTGTGCTAGAAAGTGGAAGGGAAACAAAACCGTGTGGAAAATCCCCTCGATGTTACGTGTGGTTCAGGGCAGCTTTGCCCATGGGTTTGGGGGGGTCCGTCCAGCCGCTCCAGAGGGGATGGATACCCGGGGGTTTTCCAGCACCCCCGCGTTCCTCGAAGGCGCTGGAGCCGCTCT
>NW_020884901.1:878944-911199 GCF_003945725.1 Corapipo altera | reverse complement strand
TCCCGCCCCGCCCGCACCGCGACGGGGCCGCCGCTCCGCCTCGGCAGCCGCCGGGCCGCCCGCAACTTGGGGGAGAGCCAGCCCAGCGCCGAGCCGTGCCCGGGAGCGCCCCGCCAGGTAAGGCGTTAATCCGAGTGCCGCCGGGCCGGGGGGAGCCGCCGGGGGGGCGGGGGTCGCGCTGCGCCCCGACCCGCCGCCGGGGCTTTTTTTTTTTATTATTTATATTTTATTCTTCCAGTCTCATTTCTGCACGTGCTCCTTTGTTCTCCAACAGAAGCGCTTTTTTTTTTTTTTTTTTTTAATATGTGTACATAAATATATATGTTATATCCGCTAATGTAACGCAGCTGGAGCAGCCGCTCCCCGCCGGTACCGGGGGAGGGGGGAACAGGCAGCACCCCCCCTTTATTCCCTCCTCCCCCGGTGAAGAAGCAGAAACTCGAGCGATTCCGCGGCGCCGAAGTTGCTCGCGGGTGCGGGTCGGTAACCAGACACGCGTGTCGCCCGAGGGCTGGCGGGGAGGAACTGAGCCAGACGGGGACACAAAGGAGGGGGGCAGCCCCAGACACGCCGTCCCCGCCCCGCGGCGGCAGCGCCCGGCACCGCCGAGCCCCGGGCGGGGACGGCGAGAGGGAGACGAGCCCCCGGACCCCCTTTTGTCTGGCCCCGGTGGCACCTGCGGGGGCGAGCGCTCGGCCGCCCCGCCCGCGGGCACTATCGCGACCGGCGACAGCTTAGCGACGGTTGTGGTGGTGGGAGGGGGGTGAGACAGCCCCGGTGTCGAGGGTCTCGATCTGTGGCCGCGCGGGGCTCGATTCCATCAGCCTCACGTTAATTACCAAAACCACCGAAAATACAAAAAAACTGCAATAAAATGAGCCCCCACGTGCAGTATTCCTCCAATTCTTGCTCTGTCATACCCGATATTTTTCTTATCATAACTTGTTCTAAAAGAAATTTAACACGTTTGCTCTCAGACTGTCGGCAGTGATTAACTGTGACGCTTGCAATGGACTCCGTATACAACATCTAGAAGAAATCTAACGTCTTTGCCCCTCCAGACCATCTGCAGTGATTTACTGTGACGCTCACAATGGGCTCTGTATAAGATATCTAAAAAAAATTTAACTTGTTTTCCCCCAGACCCTCTGCAGTGATTAGCTGTGACACTTGGGCTCTGTGCACGATAAAAGGTGGTCAATGTACACTTAAAAATCTGGCATTGTCTAAGAAAATAATTTTCATAAACTTTTCCTATCGTTTTCTCAGCAAAACCAGCCCATTATGAAAGCTCTGAGTAGAATTCCTCCACAAGTTCAGAAAGTTGAGGAGGGGATGATTTACCCTCCTTCTTTTGTCCAGGAATGCGAGATAGCAGATTTTGAGAGTTAATAAGTATTAAAAGCCACGAGGAGCATTAAAAGTGTGTTTCCAAGCGGTGTGCTCCCCGCAGCCGCGGTGCAGAGCAGCCGGGCAGCGCCTGCAGCTCCACGCAGAGCAGAGGTTATTCACATGGCTGTTCGAGAAACTCCATTCATATCTCTGACTACCTGGATTTGAATAGAAACCAGACAGCAATTCTTTGGTCCCAGCCACTATTCGCCCCGCTGGACAATAGAGATTTGTTAGCACACAGGCACAAGCCCTGGGACACAAAGCTGGAGGCAGCAGAGATAGGGGCTTCACTGCACAGGAAATTACAGCTTTTGATGCACTGTTGGCAGGTCTGTCGGTTCAGAACAGCAACATGCCTGTGCCATGTTTAAGAGCTCCTGACTGCCATTTTTAACCACCTAGAATGTCATAAAAGCTTTATTGTCGCAGTACATAAAATCATGAAGTCCATATGGTTACTTTTCAGCTGCCCTGGGTCTGGAAGGCAGAAGTATGATCTGGCTGGAGAATTTAATTTGGGGAATGTGGGGAGGGGGAAATTAAAAGAATTTGAGGACAGAAAACCTCAAAGTGTTTATAAAAGCAGAGATTTGTTACCGAGGCAGCTGATGTCTAGCTTGAGATGGGGTGGTGTTCTAATAGATTTGTTTTACTGGTGGCTGTAAGAGGATGAGGCTGGACAGCTGATTTCATCCTAAAAGGTTCAGTAAATTTACTCCATGCAGCTCCAGTACCAGCTGTGGAGGAGGACATCGCTCAGTTGTGTCAACTTGGCAAACACCAAAATAAATAAGAAAACCCAAAGCGCTCAGTGTCTGGTACCTCCCATTTCCCCTGCTTTCCCCCCAGTCTGGAGTTAAAATGAGAACTGCTCGGAGACTGGGCTTTAATCCGCTGATTGGAGCCAATGAGCAGAAATTATTGAGATTAGAAACCCAACCAGCGGGTTTTATTAGCTGAGAAGCCAACCCCTCGCTGTGCGCGGCGCCGCGGCCGGGGCAATCCTCACCCAAAGAGCAGGAGGTTTGTGGCTGTTTTTTTTTTTTTTTTTTTTTTGTATTTTTCCATAAATCGTCCCTCCTCTACCACCTTAGTGCCACATAAAACACCTGGACCCATGGGATTTTAAGACTCTTAGAATTCTCCCAGGCACACAGTGTCAGGGTGTCTCTAGGTGGGAGCGCTGCTGTGACCGCAGCGGGAATGGGATGACTTGGCTCTTCTTCACCCGGGAAAAACAATGGAAGTGAGAGTTGTATATTGCATTTGGGAAATGTGTGTGTTTGTTATGAGCAGCAGAGATACAAAGCATCATAGAATACAGAAACAAACGCTGGGCTGTCTGTGTCCATATTAAGCACGTTGAAAAGGGGAAGAATTTTTTAGGGTGAGGAAGGTCCATTTTCCAGGATGTTTGGGAGACACCTGGGAAGAGCGGTACTGATGCTCTGCACCAGCCCTTGAGACAGATGATGGACTTGCTTCCACTGCTCCTTTGAGCAATGTAGGACAAAAAAAGGCTGGATGACTAAACCAACACACTGTTAAAAAAGGTGCTACTTGTATGATTAACAAACACCCGCTCATGTGAGGGGCTAGCTCATAGAATTTTCAGCTGCTATATCAGAACATTAGAAATACAAATATGAATGTAAATACTTTTCACGGGAGTCAGTTTTGTCTGAGCAATTATATAATTTCCTTGAATTCTCCTGATGGAGTACAATGGCTTGGGTGTATTACTTCTCAGTAAAACTTAGGTGATAAGAATCGGGCTAGATTACAATCAAGCTATTTTGATTTTTCTTTCTTGCTGGTACTGACAAACCGACAAGGACCTAGCTAAAATAAGCCTTTGGACAAAAATATTATTATTTTTAATAAATGTAAGGATATTGATGGCTTTATCTACAAAGCACTTTTAGATGAAATTCCATGGTATTCTTAAAATACAGCAACTTTTCTGTTACCTGTAAGACTGTTAATTCACCTAGATGCTGATTTTAAAACCTACCCCTTGAAAGTGCTGCCTAAAAAAAAAACGTGCTGAAAAGTTAAATTCTGTCCTTACAATTGCATTGTAAGAGTTTGAGTACCTGTTAAGGAGATAGTTTTGAATGGAAACCAGAACATTATAGGTTGGCAAAAAGAACTGCCTTATCAAAACAGCCACAAGAGGAATGTCTGGGCATAACCTGCCCCGACAACATCCACAGACTCAGCCTGGACATGGGAATAATCCCATCAGACACATAAGAAAAGGATGTTGATGGCTCTTCTTATGTGGTCAGGGTTTATTTAAACTGCACATAGAAATAACAGATAATTCCAAAGTCAGTTTTCTCAACTCCAGTTATGGCTGTTCCAAGGGAAAGCTTAAAAAGCCTGGACCACTAACAGCCTTGGAAGTTGCAGTGTATAATCCCGCCAGTAAAATACAGTATTGCATTACAGGGTTGGTTGCCAATAAAAATGTGTCAGGTATGCTGAGATCTCACAATAGACTTGGCAATTTAACAAAAAATGTGGAATCCTAAGAATTTCATTTTATCTTAATAATAGCCAGCAGATGCTGTAATCGTTTCAAACCCACAGCATTGATTAATGGCACTCAACAGTTTCAAATGTTAAGAACTCAAAAGACAACAATTGGGTGTTTTGATGTTAAGGGTAACATGGAAGCATGTGTTTCCCTAAGAAGCACCATGGACATACAGACTGGTGACATCACCTTTTCAAACAGACTTCAGTCATTCCTGCTCTCCCTGTTCTGCCGAGAGTAGCTCAAACCATCTGCAGCTGCCCTGAGCTGTAACACAAAGAAATGAACCCAACTGCCAGGAATGACTGGGTAAAACTGCACATTTCCATGTGTTGACTGCTGCATCTCAACCCCAAGAACCCTCCTGCAGTTAATTGTGCCACCTAAACACACACGTGCATGAATGAATATTGCAGGGAGCCTGGGAACGGGAATTCTGCCGCCCGGTAGCAGGTCCCTTTCCACCATTCCTACTTTGGGATCCTACCCAGTTTGGGTTACTCAGACCTGTGGTTAACCTGTGTTTCCCTCAGAAAGGCCAGACAGTCTGGGCTGCGATGCCAAGCTGTGATTAAGGGCAGGGGAACGCGGCGGGCGGGCTGGATGGGCACGCGGAGCGGGAACGTGCCCGCCCAGGGCGCTGCCCTCGGCTCACACGAGGCTGCTCTGCAGCACAGCTCCAGCTGCTCTGGCACACGGGTGACAGGGGCTGTGTGCTCTGGTGTGGCTCCAGCCCAGGCACGGTGAGCCCCGCGGTGACACAGCCACTGCCCGTCCAGTACAGGCACACTGAAACGGAACGGGGCCAGCAATCCATAGGTTATCCATGTTACCCATCCCAAACATTCCAGCAATACGGGGACTGATTCTTAACTTGCTAACCTCAATCAGTTTATAGTTTTCTTGAAAAACACCTTGTCATATGAGCGTTCGAGGCTTTCCTACTTCGTTTCTTTTGGGCTTTGACCATAATTATTTTAGCACAAGAGTGCCTGTCCCTCTCCTCTCGTGTGCCATCCGCAGTGCCTCTGTAAACAGCGCTGCACCTCGAGCCTGGTGTCATGACCGAGAAGGATCCGTCTGGGCTATGAGCAGAGGTGGTCAGGGTTTCACCACACTCTGCAATTCCCAGTCTCCCATATTTACATTTCCAGCTGCACGCACGCAGTGCCCCGGAGTGGCAGCAGCTCCATTTACATAACCAGAGCTGGGCACCCGGGGGCTCGTGCTGAGCTGAGCCCCCCAGTCCGGGCAGGGAGAGCTCCCACCTCGCCAGAGAACGTTGGACCTGCACAGGAGAGGCTGGGGGGAGTCCAACAGGGCATTACAGAGTGTGGGTATGCGGGGACATAAAACCCTCCCCTGGAACTGGGCATAATGAATGGCTCTTGGTAGTCAGATTTATTTCTTTAGGTGGAGCCTCAAATTCAGATTTTTAAGATGATCAACACGTTTGCAGACAAGGTTCACCTTAAAAAGATTCCTAGTTATAAAACAGAATGCGTTCAAGTTTGCCATATATTTTTTTTCTGCTAAAGATTTAAATATCATGTGGCTTTAGCTTTCTTTCTGTTCACTGAATATCAAGGTCAATTAGGAATGATGTCTGGCTAGTACTCTCAGAGCAGATTAGACAGTTGCATCAAAAACTAGGACCATGTATAGGTCATCTGTTACTGTGACCTAGATTTCTGAGAATCTGTTCAATTTGTTTTATTGAAAATGTGGTCCTCTCTCAGTTCTGTTTCTCATAGCAAACCTCTCTGTAATAGCAAAAAATAGCTTTATTAGATACTTACAGACATTGCTTACTACTTCTGCTAAGACACAAAGAAAATCAAATCCATGCAGCAGACCTGTGCCTGTCATCCATTTAATTTTAAAATAACTTAAGGTTCTGAAAGGCTTATGCCTTATAATCTAAAGCATTTGGTCCACATGCCAAATACTAAGCAATCTGAAATACATAATAGCTTAGCTGCAGCTTTGTTTGCCCTATTTAATTCATTTTTTACCCTCAGTAACCAGTGGGTAGATGCAATATTTCCACACTCTACTTTGGAAAAGAAGAACATACAGAAATATTTGAGTGAACCTGTTTTGTTTGTATCTGTGTGAGCTTTGTGGTGCCCAGGGAGGAGAGCTGGTGTGGATTGCCCAGATCCAGACGTCCCTCCCAGACCCACCTGTTTACTGAGGATAAGGATGGTGCCATCTGAATCCTGACACTTTACAGCACATCCACCTATGCCTGCTGGGTTGTCATTCTGAAACCACATAAAAGCAGATTTCCATTTGGAACATTTTATGACAAATTTCCTCTCACAGCTCTTAATTGTTCCGGTAGAAACCAATTACTGGAACAGAGATCATGCAAACCCCCTCTTGTTGGTGTAAGTATTGGGAGAGGGAAGGGCAGAAGGTGCATCTTAAAATATTAGAAACTATTTTCAAACACCAATGAGTTCAGTGCTAAAACTATAAAAATATTGAAGTGATTGCAGAACCCACAATCCAAAGATCAGACCTGGGCATTATCATCATCATCAGTCTCTGTGGCTCATCATGTTGGGGTACAGAGCACATCTGGAACACTTGTGCTCTCATGACACCCCAGGACAAAAGGCTGGTAATATGATCAAACAGCAGGAGAAAGGACACCAAAAAAAAAAAGAAAAAATGCCAACAGATTGAGATTCACAAATTAAAATCTTCAGTACATCCCTCCCTCATACACTGTACCTAGGAAATCTGTTCCCATTTTTTCAAAATTCTAAAGCCAGTTCTACCAACTCATCTGAATTTTATACTACTTTCATATTCAAACTTTTATGTGCATCTCACAGCACACTGGGACCAATTTATTTTATAGGCAAGATAAAACCCGGCAATATTTGGGTGACGTTATCCAAAGATCATTCTTCTAAATGAACATAAGTACATTTTCTCCTTTTTGTTTCACATGATGGCTGCATTTAAATAGGCTAAATGTATAATTCAGAGAAGAATGGCTGAGTCCTGCTCACCTGGGGGTCATATCCACATCCATCCAATATTTAAAAGCACACAAAAGCAAAGAAATTAAATATATAAGAGGCGGGGGAGGAAGTCTTTCTTCCAACAGAATATTTGCCTGGTAACCAGATAGAAGAGACCGCCTCTTTTTTTTTTTTCCCCCAAATCACAGTTAGTTATTCTACAAGAGTCTTTGAAGACACTTCTATTTTAAATTTTAACACCTGAAGAACATTTAAAGATGTGCTGCTCTGGCTGAGCCGCACACTGAGCAATGGGAGGGAAGTCCCACAGAAACATGGTTGAAACTCTGAAGCCAGTGCTGTGTGATCAAGGCACATTCAGATCATTTGTAAACAAGGCTGAATGAATTTGGTGTGAAAATGGGAACAAACAGCAGCGAAACACAGTGGAAATCCATCCATCGTGGGGATGGGACCACGTGCAGGGCGTGAGGACGTGTTTCCCTGCCAGCACAGAGCACAGACATCGAGGCTTTGTGGCACCTGCCGTGGCTGGATGGGAGTGACCACAGCCAGGAGATGGGAGCCAGGATCCTGCAGAGGTTCAGGGAGGTCAGCACTTGTTCTGTGTGGCACCCGTTCAGCTCACGAGGAAGACACGCTCGTGGAAAGAATAACGCTGGGAAGGGGTGAGAAATCTCATAACTCCTGGGAGGAGGATGGGGAGGATGGATCCTCACCTGTTTTTTTCCCGCTCATTACAATGTCATTGTAATGTCATTTTCTTTGCTTCAGTTATTTACAGTTATTGGAAGTAAAATCTTTATTGCACTGAGTGTATCATGAAATGGAGTCTTACAAGATGGCAATGTAAAACTGACCTGGAGGTGCCACAGTGCCAAAACTGAGCCAAAAAGTGAGATTTTACAGGTGTTTCTTTTGAGAAGAAGTCCAAATCTTGAAGTCTAACAGATGAGAACTGCTGGATTATAAAGCTGAAAAACAGGAACTAATTATCTTCAAAGGGACAGTAACCAATGAATCAGGAGAAGACATTATGATGATGAAAAGCAAATCCTTCATTGGATTGTTCTCCATCCATACAACTTCCCAAGCAGATAACCTAAGCTTTATCCACCTGGAATTGCTAATATTTCAAACAGTGAATTAAACATAAAAGTCCCAGTTAGCATATGAAAAAAAATCTATATTTTTGTAGTGTTTTATATGATCCCCTGTATGAACAGGGGATTCTATTGGAGTCCTGTCCCCAGTCTGAAGTCTCAGGAAGCCATCTCTGAAACATCCTGCTCAGGAATGGGCCTTCCCTTATGTATGCAGCAGGGATCACACTTTAGTATAGTCTTTAGAGATCAACTCATAGAAACAGAACAAACACCTCCAATTTCTCTCCCCATTACTCTGCAGTGTATTTTCCCTGTTTGCCCACTGCACGTGCAGGTTCTGGGCGTGTCTTCTTCAGTATCTCACAAGGGAGAACTGAAACGGTGCCTGTAAAACACACCCTGGGGGTGAGCCCACCCAGCACGGGCACAGTGGCACTGCCTCACCCAACCAAAGGAGACCTTAATGCCAAAGCCATTCTCATCTCCAGCTACATTTACACATCCCAGAAGCAATAACAAGGGCATCACTCTGACCTTTGGGACCAGCAGGAGAACCCACGGTGCTTCCTGCCCTCCCTGCCCTGGCAGGGACTGGCTAAGTCCAGCTCGTTCCAACCTCAGCACAACAAGGCAATTCCCTGCAAAAGAAGAACTAATTTTTGTGAAGACTGTCAGACTGATGACTCTGCCAGCAATCTCTAAAATGCTAAAAGGCAGAAAACAATCTCGGTAACAGAATCATCTGCAGTTAGGATCATCTCTCTCCTTCCTGAAACCGAGGCACAGGAACCATGCCTGAATTCACAGCTGATGGGAAATCTTTTGATCTTCACAGACACAGAGTTACCAGCCAAGAACAGTGAGCACAGGAGGATCTTCTGAAGAAGCACTTATCCTAAATTCACCACCACAATGAATGTAAGGTGGCCTGGGTGTGGAGCAGTGCAGTACTGCAGTGATGGAGAACTGTGAGCATGTTTAATACAGCAGAAGAGACAATGTTATTTATATCTCCCAAAGCTGCTTACCCAGTGTCAGATGTGCCAGGGCATAGTGCAACTGCAGGAATCCATCAGGAGGACACCTGAGATTCCTCTCCATTAAAAGTGATGGATCTAACACAGCCAATCATCTTCATGGCAACAAATGTTCTCTTAAAAGACAAGATAAAAGTTCACAGGGAAGCTGTGCAAATTCATGAAGAGAAAAAGGCATTCCTGGTGACTGAAGGCACAGAAGCCTGTCTCCAGAAGTCTGTGTGTGTTGAAAAAAGTCTGGAAGACATGAGATGATCAGCAGGAAATGTGTGAGCTTCTCCTCCTTGTATTTTTCTCCAAACATCCAGTAGCCACTGTTTTGACTGTATTTTAAGAATCAGAACTGCTTTATTGAGTGCAGCCAGCAGCTGCAATTCAAAAGTGGTCCCGAACATCAAGGTAGTTTTTCCCAACAAAGACAATTTCTGAAGTTGTGTGAAATGGGATGATGACACCATTACTGAGACATCCAGGGCCAAGGTCAGTTCTGTTCCCTGCAGCTGCAGGTACCAACAGCTCACAAATGCAGCCTCCTCCAAACCCATCCCTGATGGGTCTGCTCAGAACAACGTCCCTTGC
Source organism: Corapipo altera (assembly GCF_003945725.1). NCBI lineage: Eukaryota > Metazoa > Chordata > Aves > Passeriformes > Pipridae > Corapipo > Corapipo altera. The sequence goes on along the minus strand of NW_020884901.1, from coordinate 901,541 downwards.
ACCACCCTTGGGGTGCTGGGAAGCTCTTACAGCCCTGAAGAAGCTCCTTATCCCCTCCCCAGCCCGCCTGGGTGAGACTGTGCTCAGCCTTCAGGAAATGTGGTGTAGAGGCAGACAGGGCTCGAGTCATCGTGTGTCCCATCCCTTCCCTTGCACAGAAACAATTCTGGAGACAGGACAGCGAGCTGGAGTCTAATCCAGGGTGATCACTGCTGAGTAAGTAGGTCAGCAAGGAAGCTCCTGCCCATGGTCGTGTCTTCCAGCCCCCACGGCCCTTCTCACTACAAGCAAATGTGACAAACACTTCCTTTAGCAGGTTACAGGAGATGGAGGGTTTGATTCTGAGGGCTTGCATGTGTGTTCTAGAGAGATAAAACAAGTTGTGCTTAAAAAATACAACTATTTCACCATTTTAATGGCTCAGAAAGAGTTCAGTAAGGCGCTTAAAAAAATACATGGCATCTCATTACTCAGCCTGGGTTGTCAGGTTGCAGATGCTGACTAGCTCACTCACAAATGCCTTATTTTAAAATATTATCATGTTTGGCAAAACCAAAATAATTCTGCTTTTCTGCTAAAATGACTTGCTGAGTCTTAGTCTAATATTTTTCAAGAATAAGGAGTGTCTAGTATAATTTTGTTGCAAAATCACATCCCTGTAGGTCAAAAAAGTTTCCTAGTCCTTCATATGCTCTTGAAACAGAAGTTCATACCTCGAGTTTCTGAAGAGTCATTTTTCCCTGCTAACACCTACTGCCAAGGTTCTGCTTCCCCCCTGTGAAGACAGACCCATTCCCAAGCCCAGGGCAGGGTTGCTGTGCTCTAACTGGCTCATTTGTGCAGGTAAAGATATTAGCAGACAGGACAGAACTCCTGAGCCTTCACTGTTTCACCTCAGAGAACTCTATTTTACTGGTGACAGTCTTTCTGATTATTTAATTGCTCTCCACTCATCCTCTCAGAAACCTGTTCAGCTCAGAGATGTCTTTAGGGCAGCCTGTGCCAGAACTGGATAAAGTATCATTTCAGCAATTTCAGGAGAACTAAATGCAGATGCACCAGCCTCTGTTCCTGTTCAATATTTCATTGTTTGCACAGTAGTAAGACTCAGATTGTGCACACACATGCAGTTAATTATCTCCATGGCAAGTACTGCTTCATGCAGCCGAGTCCTTTATCCTCACACATGGTCTGTATTCCTTGTTCCCAAACATGTAACTTTGCATTTGACTGTACTAAAGCATTCATTTACACTTGATTTATCTAGAGATCCAAATTTGTGTCACTTTTCTGTCTAAAAAAACCCCAAATCTGCTAAAATGGGATACTCCATTTCTCCCAGGCCAGTAACCTTGATGCTTTAGGACGTGGCCAACAGTCGCTCCAAGGCTGCGCCAACTGGATCAAGTTCCCACTTGGAATTGCACTGAGACCTCCCTGTTTGTCATTTGTTAATCCTTTTAACATTTGCCACAGCAAATTTGTATCATACCAGTTTAAATTGTCATTCAGTATTAAGTCAAACACCTTACAGAAGTCTAGGGTATGATGCATCCACAAGCAAGCTTGTCAACTCAGAACGAGATCAAAAGAACTTGATAAGTCCTCCATAAATCACTGGAAACTGGTATTAACAGCATTTCTCTCAGGTCCCAGGAGAGCTCTGCATTTATTTTCTCTAGGATCACCACCACAGCACTACGTCCTAAAGGGGCAAATGGAACAGACTGGAAACTTTGTGCCCTGATTTCCTGTAGTCCCAAGACTTGTCAACTATCAGACCAAAGAATTTTTGGACAGTTAAAAATAATCTCCAGTGCTAATTGTAGAAGACTGCTGAATCTGAAGTGTTTGGCCATGGCATTGCCTCTTAAACACCCGAATTTCAATGAAACAGCAATAACTAAAATTACTGCCAGCAATTCCATCCTTGTGTCTCCCCAAGGTGTATTTGTGTGCTTACCCTGATGAAGTCATTTACCTTGATAAAGAAAACACATTTTTATATTACAGTTAAAGCTTGTTCCAGGACAAAGCAAATGTGCTTGCACATGGCATTTACATGGATGCTCCAGGCAGGCAGTGAGACACTGTCATGTGCTGAGCAGAGTCTTGGCCCCGATTTCCATCCCTGGGGTCACACACCTCCCTTGTGAGAGTCACAGCTACAGCACAGGGGGTGGGAGAGAAAGGGAAGCTGCTTTACTACCAGATGCATATGTTAAATTTATTTAGTGATACTTCAGGGCAGTGCTGCTGGGATTCCTGCCCTGCTATAAATAAAAGCCTTATTGTGAGGAGCTAATGGAATGATTGAATTAGGGTGTAAGAATTGTTCAGGCGCCGTAAATACCCAGAGCACCAGAAACATCCACCAAATTAACTAAATCCTGTCCTCATACTCGAGTTACCAGGTTTAACCTCTGTGTTTCAGGGTTTGTATGCAAATTTTGAGGAAACCATTTTCTTTGTAGAGAAATCCACTCTCTCCACTGTAAGTTGAAAGGAAACCCCGCATGCTCTGAATGTACAATATTTTCATTGTAAAGGTCTGGGCAGCAGTCACTGCCTCCCTGACTGGTGCCATTACACTGGTGAGCTCACAGGGATCCCAGTTTACAAGGCATTCCACGCGCAGAACTAACAGAGTCGGGCTTTAAGGGACCCCTGCCCCATGGCCCCCTGCCTCCAGCATCTGGAGAGGGTGTCAGCTCCACCTAATGCTGTTTTCCTGACAGAAAATAATAATTAAGCAATAACAACAGAGGTGGCAGCTGTCAGCTCTGGGCTGGTTTTGGTGCTTCCTAAGCAAAAGAAGTCTGAGAGGAAGGCATGTTAAGGTTCAGTGCAGACTGTAACTTTTGGAGTGTGCCTTGCACATATTGCCCACTTAGTGTTTCCAGAGAACTGTTTTATCATTTCGGAATCTGTCCAAAAATCCAGCTTGATGGAGAGCTTTGAACTTTGCAAGGGGGAAGGAGTGTACAGCCAGGATATAGAAATAACATGTACAGTTTGTTTTTAACATTCAGAAGAAATTCAAGCTCTAAAATCACAAAACGAGAAGATGAAAGTTACCGCCTCGAAGGTCAGTGGAGGTATAAAAGAAGGAAGAAGTAGTGAACTGAAAAAAAAGCCTCTCTCACAATGTAGTTTAAATATAAACACACTGTTTTGGTTTGTTAAAACCAAAATTTCATGCTTCACTTGAACTCAGTTTCCTTGATTTATGTTATACCCACCACATGTAGTCACCCTCCGCTCTGGGACACTCCTGAGGCTTAACACTCAAGGCTGAGCACTGCTTGTGATTAATTCAAATTGTCTTTGTTCTTTCCACCAGCTCCTACTCCAAAAGACGGCAAGAAAAAGGTGAGACTAATTTTCGGAGAATTCTTTTGATTTTCAGTATCAGTTGATGTTTAATGATACCATTAAAATCAATCAGTTTAAGTGCAGACTACAGCCTGTATTCCTGGAGTGAGATTGCTTCAAGTACTTTATGAGACAATACACTTACTGTTAAGTTACATGTATTAGCTCAGGATGTTCAGAGACACACTTATCATCCCTACAACAAGAGAAAATACTCCAAATTTAAAGCAACTCTCTGGAATTTAAGCTGTAAATTATCCCCATGGACTCTGCAGGCTCCACTTCAGTCACAGTAAATATATTTCAGATACAGCAGCAGATTTAATTTTTAACAAACAAACTGCAAATAATTCCTCCCTCAAACCATGCAAGCCAGGTGGAAAAGGTGGAGATAATTAGATCCAATATAGAGACTTAAAGAGAATAAATCCCATTTTCCTCTTTTTGGGGGAAAGAAGAGAGGGGACAGGAGCTGTAGAAATATAGAGATTATGCACTCCGTTAAGAAGTAGGTCCCCTGCTCTCACTTCTGTTGGTTTAAAGTTATAGGTGCCCCCATAACTTTTTTATTTTTTAAGTGAATTTTATAAAGGAATCTGAATCAGTATAAACACCCTTAGTTGCAGCTATTGAGAATATGAATATCCACAGGAGGAAAGGCTTTTCCACAACTGCAATTCTGATACATTCAAAGCTGTTTTAAGGAACACTAAGTCAACTCAGCATCCATAACCAGTGTTACACTTCTGCAATTCATTAGTCCTTGTGGTTCCATTTCGTAATTAAAATACTTTGCAGTTTAAGACTTTACAATAAAGAATGTGCAGTCCTCAGCAGTGTTTCCACTGCCAGTCTATGGAAAACATATGCATGGAAAATATGTACAGTGCATGTATACAGCCATCTTTGGATAGCTTCAGTGAACATTCAACGCTGTCGGTGAGTTTGAGAACTAGAAAAAACCATCGACCGTTGACTGTACCTTGAGGTTTATCACAAACTCTCTGTTGAATGGAAAGCCTGAACCTTCAGTGATTTCACATGTGGTTGCCATTAACAGGTCATGATTTACAGATTATATTAAGAGCTACGGAGGTTGAGTTTTTCCAGTTTCTGCTTTCTCTAAAAGTGAATTGGTGCATAAGAAATGTTTGTTTTCCCTTAAAAAAAAAAATTAAAACTTTATACTAGAGCAGAATTTCCACAGAACAGAGTATGACAGCAGTGGAAGGTTTTGTATGGGCAGCACAAAAGCAGGAACATATCCGCACCATATGGTACACTTGGAAACAAATCTGAGCGCGGTGTACGTTCAAAATAGCAGAATACAGGCCAGATCAGGAGGGAAACCTCGTTTCCATTTGGGCTGGCAACTTGAGCTTCGCTGGAAAAAGCTTTGGAATGTCAGTCCATGTGCTCGCAGGAACCTGCGCTCGATTTCAGCAGCTGCTCACTGGGAACGCCGGGCAGGGACCGGGGCAGGGACCGGCTCCCTCACGGCTCCCTCACGGCTCCCTCACGGCTCCCTCACGGCCGGGCCCAGCTGCTCCTGCAGCTCCGGCTGTCGCTTCCCAGCCAGGCAAGCAAGGAAACACCTTTCCTTTGAAAGGAATGGAAAGCCGAGGACTGGGGCACCTCAGTGGTACCTGTGTGGAACCTTCTCCAGCCCAGCTGGGGGATCAGGGGTAGGACTGTGGGCTCTGAGAGCCTGTGCCTTCCGAGGCTGCAGGCACTTGTTTTGCCCCCACGGGACTGCAGAACCCATGAAACACCGAAAGGACGTGCCAGGGAATGTTGTCTTGAGCTGCTCTAGAAGGAGATCTTGTAACATCTATCATTCTGCTTCTGTATACAGTCACAGATGGGCAGGATTAACAAGAGATACCTGTCTGAGGCCCAAGAGAAAGCACAGGCTGTTGAAACTTAAGGCTGTTCCTTCCAAGCACACCTGGCATCTTCATGTGCGTCTATCAAATGACCAAGGGGCATCAAACAGGCCTTTGTGTCAGAAGGGGGTTCAGCTGGTAGTCACCTCCACCATCAGAGCCTTCCTGCCATCCAGGAGGTCTGACAAATCCTGAACCACTTGGCAAGAGCAGTGGGTACCTCAGGAATGGTGGTGGGGTGGTGGTTCTTTCAACAGCCAAGCAGCAGCCTCAGGGAGGATGTGACAAATGCTCTCAAGCAGAATGTCTCATGCTGGTGTACTGTGAATACTCCTGGGATGAGGCCCAGCCCTCACGGAGTTAGAAAACATTGTGCTTCTAAAGAATTTTGGGAAAATAATTTAAATGCAAGAATAGGGGAAGTTCAGTGAATGTGCCATTTTCAAGCCCTTGGTGTACGTGGAGTCAAGAACCATAAACTTCAAACCAGGTGTTCCCAGCTGCAAAAATCTGTAGTAAAGTGGATTAACCAAGCAAAAATAATCACCTTTACCAAAAAAAAAAAAAAGGGCGATTTATGTTACTTTTAAGGTAGTTTCTCAAGAAGATTCTACTGCTCTCCCAGTCAAGTGTGCTTGCCAGAGCCACCAAGACTCTGAGGAGCCCGAAATAGCTGTACATCCTGAGGTCAAGGTGACTGCAAAGGGACTGTTCCCTGTGACAACACCCTCCCAGCAGAGCAGCATCTTCAGCACCTCATGGCTGCAATCAACATTCATTGCTGTCGGTGGGTTTTCCTTTCTATCAACTCACTGATCAATGAATGCAAACTGCGGACCAGCCAGCCAAGGACCAGCCTCCTACAGCCAAGGACCAGCCTCCTACAGCCAAGGACCAGCTTCCTATAGCCAAGGCCATACAGGCTCCTATGGCCTGGGCAGTTTTCTGGCAAGAAAAGCAACAGTTTTGCCAAAGAAGTGCTTACATCCAAGTTCTGCCTCCCAAAACCATGTAAGGCAGGTCTATGGCTGTGCCATTATCCCACCAGAGAGGTTCAGGACATGTCATCCAGCTCCTTCATGAGCAAGTATGAGTGCTAAAAGCATTATGTAACTTAAGAACTGCACAGAGATTTTTAAAGGGGCAGAACAGGTGAGGAACTAACTCAATTTTAATAAAAGTTACACCCAGCTGGTAAATATCTCTCTTTCAGTAAAGTGTAAACCTACAAGTTTACCTGGTTATAGGAAATGAAACTTCCTCCTAAGTGAGCCCAGCTATGGAACAGCACTGGGTCCTACAAAGTGACCAGTGAGATGAGAAAGGACTGAGGCTGTGGGGCTTTGGATTGACAGGGTAGGAATGGGACAGAGCAAGGCAGAAAATAGCCACTGATTTAAGGTGCTGCTGCAGAGAACATTCTCCATGGCTGGGGTGGGCAGGGCCAGCTTTGATTATAGTGGAAGGGTTCGGGAGCTGGGGCTGACTGCCTGGGGCAGGCAGGGACCCTCCTGCCCTGCAGGGAGGAGCACACACGTCTGTCTGCAGGACAGACAGAACTGACACTGCCTTGAGACAGAAGAGCAACCCCTCAAGCTGCCCTCCAAGTATTTTTTAATGACTGGCATGACATAGCTGTGCCCAGGAATGCCACTGTGGCTGGGCTGTGCAGTGCAGTAAAGGCAGGAGGCCGCTGTGCTGCCCCCACGCTCTGAGGAGGGGCCACTCAGACCAGGGATGGTGGACCCCTTCTGCTCAGCAGTGATATCACTCAATTCCCTGTGCAGTAAAGGGTCCAAGCACTTCTCTTATGCCTTGTTTCCTCCTCCAGTTGTTTACAGGCTTATTCTGAAGTAGCCTGTTGAGGCACGCTGTGCTGATACCCCACAGGAGCCATCTCCCTCAGCTTGCTGTACAGTTCAAGTCAGAACAACTCACTAATGACTTTTAAACTCCAGTTTGGTGAATATTCAAAATAAATCTGTGTGCTTGTTCTGCTAAAACACTTGAACTTGTTCAATCTTACACAGGAACAACTCCACCAAGTTCAACAGTTACACACTCACAGACTGAACTTTGCAAAAGTGGAGCTTTAGGAAAAAATCTCCCCTCTCCCTGAGCCTGACAGTGAAGGGCTCTGTTCAGTCACCCAAAGCGAGCACTTCCACCGACACCCTGGGTAACTGTGGTGCTTTGATAGAGGGAATTTACTACAGTAATGTAACAGTGAGCAGCCCAGAAGCACGGCTGCCAAATTGTTTTAACATTATCAAAACGAGAATGACTCATTTTTTATGCAGTTTGACATTTTGCCTTTGAAATCTCAGATTTTTCAGCATGCTTGGCAGGCTCCCTCGGAAGTGAGAGTGCACAATTTGGATTTTTTCCAGCGACATCTTACATGATGTACAAGAAAGTACTTGTGCGTTATTTTAAACAGACATTTCAGCCAACTGGTTTCCCCCACGTACACTTGTGTGAAAGTACAAAATACAGAAGTCCCGACAGAGGTGTTCATCTTTACTGCAAGGACACGTGAAAATAATTCACTGCAATTACTCTAAGACATTTCAGACAAACAGGGAAAACTACAGTAAAGGGGCCATCACCCTGTTTGCCAATGCACAACAAGCCAAAGGCTTCAGCAGACACTCCACAGATCTTAAAGACTCTGGATGCACAAATAAGCTTAAGAATTCATTTTCCTACTCTGCTGTAAAAAAATCCTCAGGATTTTTTTTTTTTTTTTTTTTTGCTTTAATCATGTTTGGTAATGAGACAGGCAAAGGAAAAAACTTACTAAGGGAAGACAGGTTAGTAGACATGTTCAGAATGTTTTTAAATCCATGCTTGGGAAGTTTTAGATGTTTGTGGCACCAACTGTTCACTCCCTACCAGAGCCACCCCCCCAGAGATCTGCCTGCCCTGGAGCACATCAGGGTGATGCTGAGCACCAGCACGTTCAGTGCTGCCAATGCAGACATGGGACAGCTGGGGCTGGAGAGGTCTGGGATCTGCCCCAGCAGGAATTGCCAGGGCTCATCTCTCCATCCTGGAGGCTCCTGCAGGCCTTCCAGCACTTCAGGGACCCCGCTGCCCACCAGCACTGACGGGGGGATCGAAAGACAGGGAGACATCAAAAGAACTCAAGGAGCTCGGTTTATTTAGTTTATCAAAAGTTTATATAAATATCTTCATAGGGAACAGATGTTTGACAAGCATTTTTCAGTTTAGCAAAAGATAACACATGAAAGATGTGGCTAGACAAACTCAGAGCAGCAATAACATACAGTTGTTTAAGGGGAAAAGAGGGTCATTCAGCTCATATTGGACAGCTTTGCTCTTAGTATTGGCAGATACATTCTGCTGGAAGAATACTGTGGAAAATTCAGTTTTGTTTTAATTCCCTTTAATGCAGGAGAGGCCTGAATGCAGTAAATCTGAGCTATGTCAGCCACAAAGGCTCAACAGCATATTAGCCAATATATCAATATAAACTACACATCTCTAAATGACAAATTATTCTACATATGCATGTGGAATTATCTGTTTCCACATAAAAATGATCAACTGCGTGAAAACCTGGCTAGATGCCTACAAAGGTGTGTTTTATTAATCAACAGGCAAATAACTGCACAGACACTTACAACTGGGAGCCTGCCATACCTGCATTCCACACAGCTGTTCTCATGGCAAAGGAGAACAGCTCCACATATTCCCACTGTAGGGGAACCACAATTCTCCCAAGTTCCCCAGTAAAAGTGCAAGTCCACCAGCACGAGGGCACGTGGAAGGGACAATGTCCTCGCTCTGGAGGGCTTTCAGCAGCCTGAACATCTGAGCATTATTTCTGAAACGAGCTGTCTGTTTGAAATTGCAGATTTGAAAAATCCACAGGGTTCCCAAACAGTGAGATGAGAAGCTGCCCTGAGTGAGGGGTTTGCAGAGGCTCAGCCCTCTGTTAAGGAGGTTTCCCAGTCCCCCCAGTCTGACAAGGGCCTGTTGCCATCTAGTGGATTCCACCGACTGGTCCCTCTGCACAGCAAAGGCCACTAGATGGAGCGTTAAGAAGGAATTCTGAATTCCTGTTTTTCAGGTGTCCAGCAGCTCAGATTTTCAAAGTCTCAAAAAGTTACAGGCCCAGAATTACCGTGAAATTGCAGAGGATTCCACCAACTGCTCTCAGTTCCATGAGAAATTCCAGGCTCTACCTTTCCAAGTTTAATACTGAAACACCACAGATAAATACTTCCCTGTCAACAGAATTTACCATCACCTCAGGGGTTTATGTCCCTCACATACAAGCATCTACTTCATTGAGATACCTCTGGTGACAAAGGATCTTACACAACCTGCACTCTGCTGGTGGAAATAATCACATACAGACCTGGTCTGTGCTACTTTTGTGAAAAATACCTCATCAGTTCTCAGCTATGGGGAAACTCCACTTCCATGATTAAGCATTAGCTCTAAAACTTCTCAAAGTCTACTATGGAGTATCAGTTCACATCTTTGGATTATCTCAGAATGAGAAATTCCACCTTATCATGTGGCAAGAAAAGGGGTACTTACTGCCCATGGAGTTCATAGGGAGGACAGGAGAGGAGGAACTCATCTGCTCCACATCTGTAGCTAATGGGAAAGTGAAAATGAAAAAGATGTGATGTGCATGTTACCAAGAAGTTTTTATTTTGAAAACTTTCATTTACACTTAAATTGAATATGCTTGTCTTTGGTCACCTGAGGAAGCTGCTTTAGAAGCAGGTAGTTTTTAACAGCATCAGCCTTCCCTCTTTTGAGATATGTCTATCTCATCCACGTTATCTACAGATGTACTTTTCCAAGCATTTGTACTGGAAGTCTGTAATTTGTGATGGTTTGAGAGTATCAATTCAGAACAACTTCCAGCACAAAAATTCTGGATTACATCAGCTTTAAACTGCATTCAGACCATTACTGTGGAATGAAAAGACATGATGACCTCCCATCTGTGTCCGGTGCACTTTTAAAAGATTCCAGATAGGAAGAGAGATCCTCTTCCATAGGCAGGCAAAAATGCTGGTATTTGATCTGGAGCAGCATCAAAAACAAGTGTTTTTAAACACAAGACACTCCAAAGCCTTATTTTCTAACAGCTGAAAGAAGAAACAACTTCCTGCCTGTGTTTGCCAATGAAAAACCCCAAAGTCAGAATGTGATCCAAACCAAATGCCAGATGCCCTCTGTGTTTTGGGAAGGATCCACCTTTCCAGGACCCAAACCAGGAAAGACCTATCTTCTAGTAACAGGGTCAATTTTAACCCAAGATTAGGGAAAACAAAGATACATTCTTTGGGGCTTGATCTCTGTGAAAAGACCACAACCCCTCTCAGCACATCACCACAAACACCAAAGTCAAGCAGATCAGTCTCCATCTTCATCACTTTGGTGCTGATAGATCCCACATAATTATATACTCTGTAACTCCTGTTTAGCTTTAAGACCCAGTAAATGCACACTACAAGTTACATTCCTAACCACAGAACACAGCCCCAGAAGCACAACTCCAGCCCACAGCCAGGCTGTGCTGCCAGCCCAAATCCTGCCTTTCACATTCCTGCAATTCCCATTTCTCTGGCAGGAGGCAGTTCCCCGAGGATCACTGTTTACACTGAAAAGTGCAAAGTTCTGCTCTAATTAGGCAAACCACAAACAAATGTAAACACTTCAGCAGACCATTTTTACAGAACGTGAGAGCAGACACAGCACCACAGTGAGTTAATCCTCCTGCCGTGCCTTCCCACCTCTCCGAGTGCCTCACCGAGGAGCCTCCTCGGGGTAGCTGCTCACAGCAGCAGCCACAGCCCAGAGCAGCACCAAACACAATCACAGATTTATTCAGCAATGCCCTGGGTCGTTCCTGTCCTATTCCCCAGTGAATTATCAAGGCATTTACTGCCTAGAACATCCACACATTCATTTATCATCTCGCTGCGTTCAGAAAGCTGCACATGACACGCTGACTGCACCTTCCCAACAGGCACAACCCAGAGGACACTGCACAGGCCTGTGGTGTGCTCAGAGGAAAAAATGATTTTGCATCTTCCCATTTGCCACCTTAGTCTCCCTAATGTGGGAATTGCTGACCCTCCAAAGGAGCTAGCAGCTCACACACTATACGTGTGTTTATAAGCTTAAAAGGACTCTTCATATGCAGCACAGCCATTTCAGATCCCTGGGAAGAGTTTTGTACTTTTCCCTGTTGAAAGCTACATGTGCTTTCACATACAGCCAAATTAAGCCAACAAATAAGTGCAGCTTAAAGTTACTTTTAATCTTCTGTGAGTGGTAAGATTTAGCCGGTGTAGATTCAGCACTGAGCACAACTCAGCTTTCAGAAAGGCTGAAGGCCCAGCTCAGCAGATGGTCACTCAGGGGTTACCTGCTGCTCTGGCACACAGAGGTCACTGCCCAGCACGGGGGACAGATGGCACAGGGCAGGCACTGAGAACCCATTGTGTGAGCAACAGTCACTCGGGAGAAAGCTACACCTGCCAACATCTGGAATAGTTTATCAAGTATCATTCAAAAAGCAACTAAATATTGCACTGCCTTCTGAAGAGAGCTTTCTGAGCGGTGTTCGGAGAAAGACAGTGCAAATTCTTTTAAGTCCTTTAGTTTTAGATTGTTCATGTTATAGGCTGCCAATAACAAAGTGTAACTATTTCTCAGCTCTGCTTGGGAAGGATAATTTCAGTTCATGCTTGAAATTATGTATTTTAAGTATTTCTAATATGTTCACCAAGGTGGACACCGTGGTCACCACAGCCCAGCTGCTCAGGTTGGAAGGCAGAATTCCCTCAGTGTCCTGCCCAGTGCTGCTGGGAACCTGGTGATCCCACACCCGGGGCGTGGAACATGGCACAGCTCTGGGATCGAAGAGTAGCAACACCTCAACATTACTGTTCTTGTGTTACTGGCAGATGGTATTTATAATGTATTAATCTCAAAATCACACTTGGATTTTTTTGTAAGTGTATAAAAGCACAACTAATTATCCTACACCTGGCCTTGGATAGGAGCATTTAAACATTTCTCTCAATATTAAAAGAATTCAAACAGCTCTTTATGAAACATGGCAATGCTGATTTTGCTCTCTTATCCATAACCCCCTCCCCTCCAGCCCTTTTTACCTTCATAATGACATGCAACACATTAAACTCCTAAAATCAATTCAGCTAAGGAAGAGGAGATATGGATTAACAACCAGCTAAGATTTTGGAAAGTGGTTTGCTCTAAAAGATGAAAAAGACAAAAGTCTGCTCAGCTATGAAGAGCAGCTGCTGCCAATACAAGTATTTACCCCCTGACCCCTCCTCTGCCCACTCAGTGAACAGTGCCAATTGTTTTCCTGTATTATACACTGTTTACAAGCCCTGAGTGGCATGAAAGGAATTAATAATTCAGCTCATGGAGCTGATGACCTTTATTGGGGTACCCCTATTTGCTGAGTAGGAACCAGAGCAAAAAGCTCCCTTGAAGCCACAGGGTTTCTTTAAGAGTTTTTCACTTTACAGCCTAATTGGCCACCATAACATAAATCAATTATTTCTCCTGTTTTAAGCAACAATGCTACCTATTCTCAACCACTCAATTTCTAACTTCTCTTGTATCAAGCCAGCCCTTGTTCTTTGACTTTTACAATGGTCTGGTAAACACACTGGCAAGGCCAGCCTGGAGAGCTTTGCAGGACCAGGAACATTTGGGAACACCAGCAAAAAGAGGTTATGCTATTTTGAACTTCTCTTGACCTTTGCCTGCCCTTGTCCCTGGTTATGCTAATTGAAGGGGTATATGGGCTACTCCCAGAAATGAACTTAGCCTGAACCTGTGACACAGCATTGGACTTTGAAGATGAGTTTGGCATCCCCTCCCCAAAGGCTGTCACCTCACTACAGGAAGGGACAGCAGGTCAAACACAGTACCCTGAGCACTGCAGGGAGACCCCAGGTGAGAGTGAGCAGAACGTGCTGACCCAGTGAGTCACATCTTCCCCCGTGCCCAGTCAGCTGCCAGGGATCAATGGCATGGATCCACGTGGCAAACCCACAGCTGTGCTTGTGGGGCTGTAGACAGAAGGACGTGGTCATAGCACAGCCTCCACAGGTACAGGGTATTCCAGATGTGACTCTGCCATGTCCCACAGGAGGCACTCAGTGCTCCTCTCAACCTCCTGGCTCTCAGACCAGCACATGATGGGCTGTCTCCACCACAAGCACATCCTGACTCATTGTGAGGCTCTCCAGGACCCCAGGTCACCCTGCCGAGCTGCTCCCCAGCCTGTACCATTCCATGGGGTTATTGCATTCCCTTCAGGTTATCAAGGTCCTCCTGAACAGCAGCTGTGCCCTCATCGTGGTGTCAGCTGCAAGTGTGACGAGTGTGTCCATCCCATCATCCCCATGGCTGACAAAATTGCTAAATAGTATTGGCCCTAATATTGACTCCCAAGGACAACCACAGCATAACAGGCCACCAGTTAGTGCTTGGACCCTTGACTAGCCACCCTTTGAACAAAACAGCCCAGTTTGTCACCCAGTTTGTCTACAAGGATGATATGGGAGAGACTGTGTCAAAAGCCTTGCCTAAAGTTAAAGTTAGTGACAAAATTACTGTCTCCTCATTCAAGGATCCAGGAATGAGGCTGGTCAGGCATGATCTTCCCTTGGTAAACCCACAGTGACTGTTCCCAATTACCCTCCTATCCTTCAAGTGCCTAGAAGGGTCTTTTGGGAGAATTTGCTCCATACCCTTCCCACTGAAGGAATGAGACGAGGATGACCAGCCTGCAGTTCCCCAGAGCAGCTACTACTGAGCAGAGCCGAGTTAAAGGTGATTCATTGTCCCTTATCAGCTGAATTTTACTATACAGAGACATTCCTCCCCTTTCCCCTACATTGGGTAGAGCTTGCCTTACCTCAACACTGAAAACACACACTGTTTGCAGAAAGAAGTGGGAAGTAAGGTCATTGTGATAAATATTTTTACTCATTTTCCTTTACACAGAAAACAATCCCAGTTCCTGCTTACCAACAAAACTGAAAGGAAACCTACACAGAGTTGAATGTTCCATGAACCTGCACTGCGTTCCTCAATAAACACTCTACAGACATTGTTATTTTAAATGCCTGTTTACATTCCAGTAAAATTCTGTCAGCATGGTATCTGATTTATTGATGCCATCAAAAGTCACAGGATTCCTGACGTGCCTCCTGAGGCACAAAAATCAAAGCAGAAAGGAGCTGCACGTTGCTGTGCTATCAGCATTACCCCATATGGGATGGGATGGGTTTCCAGAAGCCGCCTGTGTTTTCTGAGGCAGAGCACAGTGGGCCCTTCTGGAAAGCTGGTGCTTCCCTGGGAGATTTAGCAGGCTCTGCTCCTGGGAAAAATGGGGTGGTGTGGATGGAGGTGCCATCCACAGCCAGCCCTTGGTAACAGCAAGGTGCATCAGGGCAGCTCATTCCTCTAAAGGGGGATCATACACATTTGCATCTTGTTTTACACTTTTAGGCTATCGAAAGAGCAAAGTTCATACACAGTCAAGCAGCAAAGCTTTTTAGAAAAATGATGATGATGAAAAGAGCCTCGAGGCATGTCCTAAAATAAAAGTGATCATCTGTTTCAAATCCAATGCCTCTCAGCATGCAGTGCTCCGTCCCACAGGCTTTGTCCCTGGGCATAAAATTTTGCATCTTCTCTACCTGGAGTACATTTTGGTTGACCAGGATACTGCCCACCAGGCAGCCCAGCCTACTCCAATACTGGAAGATCAATTGCATAATCATTCTGTAAATCTGGGGAAATTCTTTATTGACTTTTTGATCACTGATAAAGTGTTGGCCAACACAAGGCATATTACTATAGCAAAATCCATCTAGAGACCACTAGAGTTACCTTCATTAAAAAAACAGAATTGTCTGATATTATACAAGAGATGATATTTTTTAAGAGTTAATATCAACCCAGATTAATATTCATCTACTGATAGTTAGTAGCACATTATGATATACAGAATATGCCAGAAATCATGTTGCAAATTACCCAGTGTTCCCAGGGGCGAGTTGTTCCAGACCCCAACCAGTGCACCAGGCTGGAAACACCCCGTGACTGGACCTTTTCACCACAGCACAGGTAACGTGCCCGTTGGATCCAGCAGCCAGTGCAGGAATGGCACTGACTCACTGGGATCCCGGAGAAGCACCAACATGTGATCAGTCTGAAAACAGCTGTTTTCCCTAACCTCAAGGTTAATTAATTTCACAGCATTTATCTCCTAATTTTAATTAGTGGAGCTAATATTACAGCTCCTGACTGTAATGGACTTGAGCTGCACTCTGCCAGGACCTGGCTGACTGCACCAGCCCCGGCATCAGGAGGCTGGGCAGTACTTAGGGAGTGAACTGTGCCCTGAGGATCACGACAGAAGCCTTGAATGTGAAAAATAGGTACAAGCACTACACATTGGAACAAGCTTCCTCATTGTTACCACATGTACACAGAAGCACTGCATCATCCAAATCAACCACTGGGTGTATAATTGACATTAAATCAGCACTAGAGGGAAAAGCTTCCCAGCTGCCTGGTGCAATGTGCTCCTGCCACGTTCAGCTGCAGCACAGGATGGGCAGTGGCAGCACATGCTCACTGTCACAGCAATCCTACAGCTGGCATTTGGGATTTAAACCTGCGAGTCCTGTGGTTCAGCACATGGGAGGGACGTGTTAGAATATGAAATCCTCTGCACTGTAAATCAATCCCCAGAGCCACGGCTCTCCCTGCACGTCATACAAGGACCAAGGCACAAGGTGAACACTCAGAGTGTCAGCTGGGAACCGTGGTGGGTGTCGCTTACCCATTTTTGTGAGGTCTTCATTTCCCACAGGTCACCTGGAAGTGATTGTGGCTCATGCCAATGGCTGCAATACCTGACCAGTCCTTCAGACTCCAGGTTTCGTTACATTATTGGTTCCAGTGTCCTGCTCATGAAATCCAGAGACCCACAGCCTCACCCAGCACTTCCCTCTCAGCCCCACCACCACCAGGATCCCGGGTTTTGTTGGAGTGAAAGGCTTACTTACATTAAGCATTTGGCCTCCCAGGGACAGGGATTACAAACGGGCAGGAATCAAGGGAAATTGGATTCTTTCTCCCCACCTACCTCTCTGCCTCCTGTCTCCCATGTTTGCAAACCGTATTAGCTCCTGCTGCTTGCAATTCCAGAAACACTTCCCTTTCTCTTCGGGGCTCATTCCAGCCACATCTGCCTACTGCTATAATCTCATTTTGCAGGACACCACATCTCGTAGTAGCTTTTAATTGTGGTAACACATCTAAGCGTCTTAAAAAGCACATCAGAAACTGTTTGACAGAAAATGTTCATCAGGACAGAAGCACCATTCCTAGCACTTGGATATTTGTGGAGATTTGTCTACACTTATACTAGGAAATCACCTTAAATACAGGAAAAATATCCACATTTTTAAAGAGGAGGCTCCTAATCTTTTCAAGGGGCAATTCAATCTGGCTGCTCTGAAGAGCAATCTGAAATCTTAATTCACATTTAATCTAACTTAAAACTTAAAAAAATAATACAGGACTTCACATTTTGCTGATATTTTCATGAAAAGGCAGCAAATGCAAATGTTGCCTCTTTTAATCTCAGGTTTTAAGATGTATGATTACAAGTTTTACAATTCCAAAATAATTGTTACATACACTGCTAAGGGAAATCTATTCTTTCTTTTCAAGCTGCTCCCCACTGGTGCTCCACAGATGGCCACGTTCTGCTTGGGCAGTGGTGGGTAGGGCTGGTGACCCAGCACCCCCTGCACCCCCACCCAGCCACGCCTGAAACATCTCACTCAGAAAAAATCACCCCAGTGTGATCTGCTGCCTCGTGGACTAAACAAGATGAGAAAGGCTGTGGCACTGCCATTTATTTTGCCATAACTGTGGCATTTCTTACGCAGCAATTTTTGTAGAGGTTTCCCTAGAAAAAAAACAAAGCTACAAACAACTCTCTTGTTCCAATTTATAGCATCTTTCTAGATTATTTTCCAGTATTTCTTATTTGAATTCAAATTATTTGAATTTCAATGTATTTGAATTTCAGATTATTATTTGAATTCAAATAACCCCTGTCCACATGCTACAATAAAATATTCCACAGATATTGACAACTACTGTTTATTTATTATTGGGTAACCTATATATCTATATATATATATAGATGTATCTATACATATATTTTTTAGCATAACTCAGAGGCCAAGCACCCAGAGGTGCATTTCTTTCCCAGCACCAGTTTGCAAGAGAAGCTGTTTCCAACTTAGGTTGTTTCATGAAGAAAAAGTAAAATTTTAAAATTCTGATCCTCTAGACAAAAACATGCTGCAGCTGGACCTGCCACATCAGAACACAGAGGTTTGGGAACAGGAAACAAACCCTTCACCTGCCAGCTACAGGAAGGTAAAGAAAAAGTATCTCAAAACAAACCAGCTCAGCATTACTGGAAACAAAATCTTCAGTGCAGGCTGGAGCTGCCAATCCAACGTGAGCTGTTGTCTGCCCAGTTTGCCTCTTCCAAAGGACGAGTCCTTTCCACTGAGGGTGTAAGTTCCCACTTGTGAGTAAGGACGAACACAACCCTTTCCTTCTGTGCACGAGGGGACATTTCTGGCAGTGCCTGTTTCCCACATCGTGTGATTGATTACGCTCTCCCCCTTAGAAGAGTTGATTGGTTTCCTGGTGCCAGGAAAATGATTGATGAATATTTCAGGCCATGGGCCTCTCTTCCTGCTGGGTGTCCTTTTCACATGTCTCCAATGGGCCTGGGGATTTTTTTCAAGACTAGGAAGTGTCATTTTTATGGATATCATCCTGTGATAGGGACAGTTCACTGAGCAGAGGCCCCGTGTAAATCCAAGTGAAATACTAAAGGTCAACTCAAGTGTTAAGGTGATGGACTCAATCAGCACGTACCAGGTAAGTAGGAGAACAGCACTGGGCAAAGAAAAGCTTCACAAAGCAGCAAATCAGGAGGCAATGAGCAGCCACAGCCTGAGCTTGCTACTGCAAACTGGGAGCAGCAAACTGGTACCCAACACTGGCATCTTTCCTCAGTTTCCTTCAATTTTGTAAAACATCACAAGTAAGGTAAATTTGCAGGTAAAAAAATTTGCTTGTGACCCACAGAAAGGGCATTTCCTCACAGCTGTTGATAAAACAGGCAGAGGATGTGGAGTCTCCTGGCAAGAGCACACACAAGACATCTGAAGCAACAATATACTTAGGAATAATTCCTTGTAAGTATTGCCAAAAAACATAGAACTACAGCTGTAAGAGTGAATGAAGAGATTTTTGGAGGACAAGCTGGTGTTTGGCAGAACTCTCAGAGACTCAAAGTTCTTTTACAGATTTTTACTACAGCCACAACAGCCATCATTTAATCACTTGGCTTCAGGATCTGAGGGCTCCAAAGCAATTCCCACAGGTAAACCCTGGGCTTCTCAGAGCTGGGGGGTTTTACCCAATAAGAGAATTTTGAGATTTAGTCCCCAGGACTTCACAGTTCCAGATTATGTTTCCATAAAAACTATTTAAGGTTTCTATCACGTTTCAGCTGAGAGGTATTTCCAGACAAGGCCATCACAGCAGTTTGCAGTCAGCCTGGCACGAGAGCCATGATAAATTTTCCCTGTTTTTTTTTTTCTTCCTGATGTGTTCATGAAGGGAAAATGGGTTTAAAAAAAATTAATCTTTCACACTGACCAGACATTTCTCTAAGTTTAAATTTCACCACCTCTACAAGCCCATAGCTGGGATGGTTAAGCAAGGGGAGGCAGACATGTAACTTGTGCTCTCTGAAGGACGTGGGGTCCACCCTGAGTAAATGAAACCTCCTTATCAAAGCACTGGAGGAGAACTCAGATACTCCAGGCATATACTGCCTTCAAGATAAGTTATGGGCAATCATTTACCAATAAAGAACTTCACTGAAGCCTCTCTGTGGTGCATTTCCTCTTTCTAACAAAACCTGTACAGAATCATTTTTATCAACATATAAAATCTGGAAGTCTTCTAATTATGTAATTAGAACTGTAATAATTAAGACCAAAGCCAAACCTCGAAGGGTCCCCTTGTCCCCCAACTTCCCTTTCTCAATTAACTCTGCACAGTGATAACCACTCTGGCTTAAAGGCTAAAAAAAGGACAGGATCAAAAGGCTGGTTTAATACAGCTGGAGGGGAAGAATGCATTTCAGCTCCCCAGCAGCCATCTGATGAAACCCTGGGCCAATTCTCTATGTAAATGACTTAATTAGAATTACCAGATTACACTGCTGAAGGCTTTATTTAAATAGGCAGTTTATCAACAGGATAAACTGTGCTCCCATTCTCACAGAATGCTGGCGTAAATGCATCTGTTCAAAGCTCTACCACATAGGAGCTGAACGGTAATTCAGTAAAACCACTGGCACATTTTCCCCACCAAAAAGAGATACCACAAAGGATTTGCCAGAGGCAGGACAGAAAGACAGCTATTGCTTCCCAACAATCACAAAATAGCCTCCTAGATGGGAAAGTTCCCTCATTTTCTGTAACACAGCATCTTTATACTGTTTTATAGCAAAGCAGGGAAAAAAATCCTGTTGCTGCAGTGTCACATCACACACTGCATCTGCTCAGCATCCAGCACAGTCCTGGGCTCAGCACAAAAAGGCATGCATAAACCCATCTTCCTGATTAATGATCTACAGAAGACATCAATACCAAATTCCAACTTTACACCAAGAGGTATTTTTCCATCTTAGCATCAAATCAAACAAAGGAATTAAGTTCTTCCTAAATCGCAAGTCTTTCATTTCAATCACAGACCTGAGTTCAGAATTCAATTTATTATTTTCTATTATTATTATTTACAATAGCAAGAGCTATCCACATTCAACAAGCTAACGCTGAGCTGAAATAACACTGTAGCTTCTTGTTTATTCAGAGACATTTGACTTCAGCAGCATTGCCATCCAACAACTCCATTTGTTTTTCTTCCTAAATCTTCAAAGAAATGTTTATAGCAAGACCCAACTGTATCAATGAAATAGTCTTTGTTAAGCAAAGGCTTATCTCATCAGATGCAAAGCGACCAAGCCTAAAGAACCACTAAAAATGTCAGTGTTGTGCCAGTAAAGTTTGGGAGCGCTGTGGAAAACGGAAGGGATGCAGGCAAAGGGGTTTTTCTTTGAAAACCTTACATTCTTTGTGCTCTGACAACCTTCCTCTTCTCTCTGGTATGAAGTTCATCCAGATCAGTAATCTGAAACTCTGATAATTTTACAGGAACACAAAATTCAAGTTGCTTCCTGATAAATCTGTCTTCTGTGACCACACTACACAACAAAGTATCTAAAGTTACCTTAATTCTAGATAACCTGCCTTATCCCTATTTTAGCTAAAACAAAAAATAACTAAAACTGTGTAAAAGCCATCACGTCTCACTCACAGAGGAAAAACGTGCCAACTGAAGCTATAGGGAAACTGCTCTTAAATGAGACCCTGTTGAGAAATAATTGCTACTACTGCAGGAAAAATGAACACCTTAATGTAATTACTTTTAAAAAAAATTGGTTTCGCTCATTGCCATTAATTTGCTCAATGACAAAATATGTTTCTTACATGGAAGGGGAGGTACTCAAATTGGCAAGGGAAAAACCAGCATCTTATATTCTGAGAACGTCAAGTGCCCCCTCAAATAATGAGGCTGCAATTGCCCGTAACTGCTGAAATAAAACCACGTCATTTGAAAGTTATCCCGAGGCTTCTCTCGCTGGAGACACCAATAAACTTGCAGCAGTTTACTCTGGGTTAACACAGAAGCCACGTGCAGAGCTTAAGTTCATTAATGATTTTAACACAGCCACCAAGAATACAATCCGACTTTTACATCTCTGTCCTGTGTACCTGTATTTGCATCATATAATTTTAACTGCTTTCACTAAGATGCTTGAGGTATCAGAAGTGCCAGTAATTTTCCTTAGAAAGAGGAAATGTTAAGAATCTTCATTTGTCATTACCATTTGCAGGTATTTTATAAGCCCATGAATTAACAACCCAGTCTTTTCTGCTCCTCCCCTGGCCGCCCAAGGCTTTAGAAAGACTGAAGGTCAAGCAATGTCTCAACACTGCGCCAGTATTTCACATTTTTGAAGGCAAAGTAGTAAAAGGTTGTCACATTATCCATTCAAAAGAGTAACTGCAGCCACAGGTACGTCTGTCACATGAAACAGCTATACAAGACATGCAAGGAACTCTTAGAACTAATCTGATTAATCAAAAGAGATTCCCCCAAAATCCCACCTCTGCGAGAAAAACAGCAAATGCAGACAAAGTATTAATATTGTTGGACTCTTAGGGACACCAAAGCAACAACACTTCACAAATTAAGCCATAAAGTTCAAAAAGTATTAAGGATGTATTAAAGTATTAAAAGCGTTATTAAAGTATCTAAGGGTATTAAGTGTCTTTCATCCAAGTGGACATCTAATTAAGCGAGGAGGAATAAAGTGTTTCCAGGGACACAACTCAGAATTACACATCAGGGTGGTCACAGAAATGCCCGTTTCTGCAGTTCCCGCACTGCGTGTGTTTTGGTACCGCCTGTATCTCAAACCGAGGATGCTGCCTGATAAAAAGCCTCTTTTGTCTGAGCGAACCCTTTGTAGAGAACCCGAGTACCTTAAGATGGTAAAATGCAATTGTAAACCATAAAAATTGGCAGGGACATTCAAGTGCAGATGCGGCATCTGCATAAGGGAAGTGTAAAAGGGTCCCAAATGGTGCCTATAAACCCCGGGCCGGGACCGGCTCACAGGGGTGAGGGAAACACACCCGGGGGCTGCACCGGGACACCGCGCGGGCGGTACCGGGACACCCGCCCGGAGCGACCGGGCAGCGGCCCCGCACACCCCGCACACCCCGCACACCCCGCGCGTTCGGAGGGGGAAAACGCGATTTTTGCGAAACGAGTCGAATCCGCAGGAAGCGCCGCAGCGCCCGAGGGGACCCGATCCCCGCGTGCCCCGCGCCCGCCCCGCAGCGCCCCGAGCGGGTCCCGGCGGCCCGGCCCGCGGGGGCAGCGGGGCAGGGCGGGCAGCGGCCCTTTGTTGTGCCCCGCGGCCGCGGAAAGTTGCGGCCGCCGGGACGCTCCGACCCCCGGCACCCCCTCGTGCAGCTCGGCCCCGGCCCCGCCGGCCCCCGCCCCGGCCCGCCCGAGCCCCGCGCTCCACTCACCGGTGCGGG
>NW_020884901.1:863059-878544 GCF_003945725.1 Corapipo altera | reverse complement strand
CGGGACGGGACGGGGCGGGACGGACGGACGGACGGACGGACGGACGGGCGGGCGGGACGGGCGGCTCCTCCCCGCCGCCGGGCCGGGCCGGGCGGAGCGGGCGCTCGGTGCGGGCGGTCACCGCCGCTCTCGCCATGCGGGCGCTGCTGCTCCCCGCGCTCCTGCTCCCGGCGCTGGCCGCGGCGCGCGGCACCGCCACGGTAAGGACGGACCGCACCGGCACCGACGGGGGTCGGGACCGGGATGGCGAGCGCGGCCAGGGGGTCCCGGCCGCCGTGCCCGGCGGTGCTGGGAGCGGACGGGGGCAGCGCCGTCCCCGTGGGGCAGGTCCGGTGCCCCCGGTGGTGCCCGGCGGGTCGGGGGGTCCCGGGCGGAGCGGGCGGGGGTCCCGGGAGGGGCCGGGTGCGGGTCCCGGTGCTCCCCTCGCGGTGCGGGTTCGGCGCAGGGAATGGCCCGGGCGGGGGGCGCGCTCGCGGGGTTGGGAGGTGCCCAAGCCCCGGAGCTGCGGGGATGGGCGCTACAATGAGCGACTCCGTGCCAGAGAGAGTAGCCCGGACAAGCCTTCCCCCGCGGGGGGAAACGGGGGGAGCCAGCCTCTCCCGTGGATCCAGGAGCCCTCGGTTCCAGCTGGAACCTGTCTCCCGCGGGGTCAGTGGCCTCGGGGGCCAGAGCAGGGACACCGGGATCCAGCCCAGAGGGATGGTGCTGGGCGCAGCTACTGCCAGGCTCACCAAAATGTTAAAAATACAGGATTTTCCAAGACATTTGGTGGAATAGGACGATAGCACAGCTGTTGTCAGCAGCACTTGGCTTGGAACAGATATCCAAAGCCTGGAATGCCCTGCGCTGGGTTCCCGGCGGGGTGCCAGGGGTGATGTTGCCCGAAGGACTCTGGGATCCGCAGCCCACGGACCCACACGGTGCTGTCGCCTCCTCCATGCCTCCCTCCCCGCAGGTGCTGCCTGCTGTGCTCGGAGGTGTTTTCTCCGTTCTTGCCATTGGATGAGATCCCTTCAGTGGGCATGTGTGTGCCACACAAGTGCTTGGCATGGCCGTGTCCCCATGACTGACACGGGACGCCCGAGCAGCGCCAGCACCCGGGGCCTGGCTGCCGTCAGCCACGGCCCAGCCCTGCCAGCACCGTTCTGCCTCAGCTGCAGGATGTGTTTGACACCTTGTGCCAAGCCTGGGAGGAGGAGGAAGAGAAGGGTGACATGGTTTCCCTCCCATGACGGGGACATGCCTTCCAGCAGCTGTGCCAGAGGCGTGCAGCGCAGCAGCTTATCAACACAGCGTGTTTTCCTCCCAGACGAGTCCTCTGGCAGCAGCCAAAGGAGAGCTTAAAAGCTGGCCAAGGGTCATTGTCAAAGGTCCTGCTTTCTCCAAATAATGTCACAAACTCAGTGCTCACATGGATGCTCTTGCAGGAGGTTTCAGAAACTGGGAAAATTACCCAGCTCATAAAGCTGGGAGTGTGGAAACCCTCAGCAAAGTGCAGGGACACTCTCCCGCACCAGCCATGGCTGTGCAGCCCCTGTGGATCTGGGTCCCACTCCAGAGGATGGGCGGCACCCACCTCCTGCACCCTGGGCTGGGGTCTGCAGTGAGCAGAGGCATCCGGGGAAAGAACCAGCAGAGCCCCCGTAGGGCTGTAGCAGCCCTCACGCAGATTTCTTAGGGAGCCATTGGATTCCCACCCAGAGCAGGCAGTGCAGCACAGGCTGCCGTGTGCCTCCACATCCCGACCCACCTGTCCAGTGTTCAGGAGAGGGTCCATGTGTATGGCAGGTGTGGGCTGTCCCCTGCCGAGCCGGGCACAGCCAGGCACAGGCTGACAGAGGGCACCCACAGCGGGTGACCCTTGCAGAGGCTCCCCACATCAGAGCCTGGTTTTTAATATTTCCTTGTTTATGAGTTTTTCTGTATAAATAGAACATGTGGTTCCTGTTTAAGGAGCTGGTAAAAGGCAGGACAAGGTTTAGTGTTACGGCCCCACGTGAAGGCGGGCGGCTGCCCCGGCTGTGGAGCAGTGAGGCACACACAGGGCTGGAACTGGGGGGTCCCTGGGAAGGGCTTGGCCCTTCCTGCCGTGGGGGAGGCTCTGTGTGCCGGACACCCCCTCACCGTGCAGTGTCACAGCTGCTGTGGCTGCTCCAGGCACGTTTGTTGCTCTGGGCACCCGCTTGTTTGTGCCTCACCCCAGTGGGACATGCAGGGCCTCTGTGCCACTCGTGCCTCCCACCACAGCGTGCCAGGGCCGTGGGAGGGGACCCGCAGCCCACAGTCACCTGCTCCTTTGGGAAAGAGCTGCCAGCCCAGGCAGCTGCAGCCCTGCCCTGCAGAAGGTGCTGAGGGTGGGTGGGATTGCAATGTGTGCCTGGGTGTGGGGCTGTGCTGCGGTGGTGGAACCTTCACCGGTGCTTGGGTGTTGGTGGGAATAGGGGATCCTGGCTAGGAATTGAAGTGGGACTCCCACGGGGCACCCTGGGACCACGCGTGGGGTTCCCACAGGGATGTGTGTGCACGCCAGGACCTCATGCAGCTCAGTGTCCTGGATGGACATTGCTCGTGGCCAGCAGAGCTGCCCAGCTCAGGCCTGGGGAGCTGCCCGGCTCTGTGAGGAGGGGCCAGCAGCTCGTGGCCAGGCTGTGAATCCTCTTGCCTGTTTGCACAAGCGCCAGCATGGCCATGGGGAGGTCAGGGGGCCCGGAGAGGTGCGAGCCTGTCGACTTGGTGTTTGGGGAGGGGGTCCTTGCCCTGCTCCCTGCTGAGAGCTTGATTAGATCCTCCTCAATTTACAGCCCTTTGGCCCCCCCGGGTGTTTTCCTTCAGCCAGCGGGACCTGGTTTCCCTTTGAATGAAAGAGGGTTTTTTGAAATGCAAAATGCGTGAGGTTTTGCAGCCCTTCAGGAAGAGAAGGAAGCCCCTGGCCTGTGTAGGCTGTGGGGAGCCTGGGGTCTGTGCTGCACGGGCAGTGCTCAGGGAGAGCTGCTGCCCCAGTGCCACCAGCGTGTCATCCCAGTTGGGCTCTGAAGGGAGGGTGCCTGTGTGGCCATGGGTGCTGCCTGCAGGCAGGACATGGACTCCGTGGGCCTCTGCCCTTTCCCACGCCGCACTGTGCTCTGCTGTGGTCTGGGGAAGACCGGGAGCCAGAGCTCAACTTGTTTCCCAGCTCTGCCACCATTCTGTTTCCCAGGATGAGTCAGAGTCCCTGTGGGCAGAGCCCTGTCCCTCCAGGGTCACTGCACTGCCTGTCACTGTTGTCCCACCCTCCCGGCTGCTTGGAGCAGGCACATCCTCACACACGGGGCACCCGGCACAGCTCCTGCCAGCCCAGGCATCCCCCAGGGTGCACAGCCAGTGGGGGGGGGGTGAGGGGGGCTCGGCTCCCTTGTTCCTGAGCACAGCGGGACTAGGGGAGAACTGGGCTAAACCAGCTGAAAAGCACCCTGGCTCATAGCGTGAGTCAGGGCCATGTGTGGAAACAAGGGAGTCCTTGAGCATGTGCCTGGGGCCATTGCCGGAGTCTGGAGGGGCCGAGCTCACCCTGAGGTGGCTGCAATGTCACCACGAACAATGAACGTTGTGTGGGCTGGAGGCCGTGGGCGTGGGGGCACAGAGGCACTGCTGGGTCTTACCACCATCCCTGCTCACTGGGGTCTTGCTGGAGGCTGGGAAACAGCCACAGAAGTGGGCCTGGAAAAACGCTCTGGTGGCCATAGGGACAAGCAGCTGCCTGGGCTTTGTTGCTGTCAGCCCGGGTGCAGAGTGGTGAGACACGGTGCTCTGGGCCAGACTCTGCCCCATGCTCTTTGGGGCACAACCAGGAGCCCCTGAGGTGGTGGGAGAACTCTGGGCAGGCAAAAGAGAGGAGGATGGCTGTGATGGCTTGCTGGGGTCAGCGGGGCCCTGGTGGGACACCAGGCTCACCACGTGTCCCACAGGCGCTGGGTGACATGGACCAGGTCAGGATGACCTCGGAGGGCTCCGACTGCCGCTGCAAGTGCATCCTGCGGCCGCTGAGCAAGGACGCCTGCAGCCGCGTCAGGAACGGCAGCGCGCGCGTGGAGGATTTCTACACGGTGGAGACGGTGAGCTCGGGGGCCGACTGCAAGTGCTCCTGCACCGCGCCCCCCTCCTCGCTGAACCCCTGCGAGAACGAGTGGAAGATGGAGAAGCTGAAGAAGCAGGCGCCAGAGCTCTTCAAGGTACCTGAGGCGTGGCGGGACTGGGGGCCAGACACACCCTCCCCTCACTGCACAGCCCTGCCCTGTGCCCACTCCTGTGCCCTGTGCCTCACCCCCACACTGTGCCCCAGCCCCTTGTCTCAGCCCTGCCCTGTGGCCCATCCCTGCTCTTCCTCTGCAGCTGCAGTCCATGGTGGACCTGCTGGAGGGAACGCTGTACAGCATGGACCTGATGAAGGTCCACTCCTACATCAGCAAGGTGGTGGCCCAGATGAACACACTGGAGGAGGTGAGCTCTGGCAGCACCATCCCTGCAGTGCTCCCTGCTGAACTGCTCAGGACTTTCTGGGGGTGCTGTGGTTCCAGCCTCTCCTCTCCTGCAGACCATCAAGACTAACCTGAGCAGGGAGAACGACTTCATGAAGGAGAGCATCCTGCACCTCACCAACCAGATGAAACGCTACGAGAACTACTCCGACATCATGCTCAGCATCAAGAAGGAGATCTCCAACCTGGGCTACCAGCTGCTGCAGAAGGACGCGGCTGCTGTCCCCGAGAGCAAGGCACAGGTACCCTGAGTCACAGGTACCCCGAGCCATAGGTACCCCGAGCCACAGGTAGCCCAGGGCCCGGCCCTGCACAGGCACAGCCGGTGCTGCCAGGCAGAGCTGAGCTCCCCCAGGCTTATGAGAGGTGCACTCCCTGCCCCCTGGCAGCCAGGGGCTGGTGCCTGTGCCCACTGCCTGGCTCGGTGGCAGCAGGGAAGTGGAGGGATGGGAGGGGAGGGGGTCTGACAGGCTGTGCCCCCCAGGACACAGCAGGTGGTCGAGAGAAGGAGGCGGGGCGGTACCCCAGCACCCGCAAGGCACTGGGGGACAAAGCGGCCCCCCGAGCGCCCAAGGAGAAGCCACTGAAGCCTGAGAAGCCCAAAAAGGAGAACATCAAGGCCAGGGCAGGGTCCCAGCCCACATCCAAGCCCAAGCCCCTGGCACACCAGCAGACCGTGGTCCGAGGCATCACGTACTACAAGGTGGGGCAGGCGGGAGCGGCGGAGGGGCCGGCCGGCAGCCGCGGTGAGTCCCGGCGTGGGGCACGGGTGGGGGCATGGGAGCACCCTCCCACAAGGCAGAGGGCCTGGGGCTGCCCCTGCAAACGCACTGACTCCCAGCTTGTCCCCCCACAGAGAGCCCTGCAAGGGGGCCAGCTGTGCCGGAGCAGCAGGAGGAGAGGGGCCCCCCACTCCCCCCAGCTGAGGGGACCCCAGCCCAAGCTGTTGCACAGACAGAGACCGCTGTGCCCAACACCACGGCTGTGCCCAGCACTGCCCCAGCCCCCCGCAGCACCACCCGCAGCCCCCCCAGCCCCCTTGGGCAGGGGGATGACAGCACTGGGGACCCCGAAACACCAAACAGAGGTGGGTGAGTGGGGGGCAGCTGGGAGGGGGTACCCAGCCCGGCAGCCCCAGTGCCCATGGCCAGGCCAGGCCAGCAATAGCCATGCCATGGGGAAGGAGGAGGAGGCAGGTGCCTGGGGCAGGGATAAGCCCTCGTCCCTCTCCTCCTCCACGGTACCCAGTGAAGGAGGTGGAGTGCGAAGGCACCATCGAGTCAGTGGAGCCTCCCATGGAGCACCACAGCTACGGGCGCAACGAGGGGGCCTGGATGAAGGACCCAGCAGCCAAGGATGACCGTATCTATGTCACCAACTACTACTATGGGAACAGCCTCGTGGAGTTCAGGAGCCTCGACAACTTCAAGCAGGGTGAGGGTCAGCAGCCGAGTGGGTGCAGGGGCCTCTGCTCCTCCTGGGTGAGTGGCCAGTGCCGTGTGACACTGGCTGTGCCAGCCCTGGGGCAGTGGGCAGCTCTTGGGGACCTGCACTGGGGAGCACCCACAGGGCAGTGAGGGGGACACAAGTCCCCTGCCACTGCCAGCACACTCAGGCCATTGTGCATGGGACCCCAGTGCTGCAGTGGGTCTCAGCGCCTTTCCAACCCCCTCACAGGCCGCTGGAGCAACCTCTACAAGCTGCCCTACAACTGGATCGGCACCGGGCACGTGGTGTACCGGGGGGCCTTCTACTACAACCGTGCCTTCACCAAGAACATCATCAAGTATGACCTGAAGGAGCGGTACGTGGCGGGCTGGGCGCTGCTCCACGACGTGGTGTATGAGGACACAACGCCCTGGAAGTGGAGGGGCCACTCAGACATTGACTTTGCTGTGGATGAGAGCGGGCTCTGGGTTATCTACCCCTCTGTGGACTACGACTACTCGCAGCAGGAGGTGATCGTGCTGAGCCGACTTGACCCCGGGGACCTCTCAGTGCGCAAGGAAACCACCTGGAAGACGGGGCTGAAGCGCAACACCTACGGGAACTGCTTCATCATCTGTGGCATCCTCTACGCTGTGGACACCTACAGCCAGAAGGAAGGGCAGATCTCCTACGCCTTCGACACGCACACGAACACGGAGGCAGAGCTCCGACTGCCCTTCCTCAACCACTACTCCTTCACCACGCAGGTCGACTACAACCCCAAGGAGAAGGTGCTCTACGCCTGGGACAACGGCCATCAGATGACATATGGGCTCCACTTCGTGGTCTGAGTGCCCCGGGGGTTCCCATCTGCCCTCCTGCACCCACCCTCTGCTGTACCTGGCTGGGGCACCCTGACGCAGCCTGGGCCTGGCACCCTGACCCCAGCTGGACCAGGGCTGTGGCAACAGCCCGGCTTCCACCCCAACCCCCTCCCCATCCTCTGTGCCCGTCAGCTGCCCCGTGCCCACTGCACTGTGGGGCAGGGAGTCCGTGTGAGCACAGCCCCCGGCAGACACCCCCATGACAACGTGGCCCCCGTGCCCACGGCAGCTCGGCTGGCATCGCCTTCCTGGGGAACAGAGAGAAGCCCAGCCCCACGTCCCTCCGGCACCACTGGCACCACGGCAACACCCACCCCATACCACTGCACTGAGCACCCACTGCACTGCCCCCAGCTGAGCCCCCTCCCCGCACACCCACCGGGACTGCCCGTGCCAGCACCGCAGCTGCCAGCGGCGCGAGTGCGGGACAGCCCCGTGCCCTGGCCTGCACCCAGCCCCGTGGGGTGGGCAGGGCCCCGGCTGCCAGGCACGAGCAACAGGTGCTGGTTGCTATTTTAGGAAATGTGGTTAAGATGCCCTTGCTTTTTCCGCTCATTAGCTTGTTATTTAAACGCATTCACTGGAGCTGTATGAGGCCCCTTCGGGCAGCGGGTGCAGAGGAGCCAGCCCGAAGCACAGGGGTGTCCTGTCTGCACACCTGCCTGCACACCTGCCTGCACACCTGCCTGCAGCGAGCCCTGGGCAGGGGAGCCCGTGGCCCTCCCGCTCTCCAGGTGAGGCAGGGCAAGGGGCTGTGGGCGCTTGGCTTGGTTTTGGTCATTTTAGACATGAACAGTATTAAAACATAACATGTGAAAGCGGGCTGCATGTGCTATCGTTTGTCCTCAAGCTGGGCAGGGAGGAGCGGGCAGGGCAGGTGCTCACCAGCCCCATCCCTCACTGTCCCTGTCCCTCGCCATCCCTGTCCCTCACTGTCCTGTCCCACGGCCAGGAGTTCCCAGGGGTTGCTGTCACATGTGGCTGCTGTTCACTGCACTCCTGGCAGGCACAGCTCCCCACGCCGAGCCCAGAGGGACACCTCACATCCCCCCGGCAGCACCGGCACGATGCCACGGCAGCACAGTGGCAGGCGGGTCCCAGACCAGACCCGGGGCAGCAAACCCTGCTGGGTCCTGGGGTAAAGGGGATTTGGCATCGCCCAGCCTGAGCTGCAGCCCGAGAGCCGCCGGGAGCCGAGCCCCGCTGCTGGAGAGCGGAGCAGCTGAGCGTGGGCACGGCGGGAGCAGCTGCCCCGGCGCTGCTGCAGAACTTGGCAAGCGCGGAGCTGCCGGGGGGCTCGGGGTGAGAGCAGCCCCCGCTCCCAGCGCCCTCCCGCCCCCGTCCGTGCTGCGGGGGCAGCCTGCCCTGGGCCCCGCCGAGCCCCGCACGCCGCCTGGGGCCGTGGGGCTGCGCCGGGCTCTCGGTGCCGCGGAGCCAGGAGGAGTCCCAGGAGGCGGAAATGTTTTCCCCTGCAAAGACCCGAAGGCGGTGCCAGGCGTGGGCAGCCTGGCACCCCCTTCCCACGCTGCTCCCAGGTGCTGCTCTGGCTCACGGCGGCCCCAGCAGCCCCCGCCCTGCCTCGGCCCGGACCCCGCACCAGCGCTGCGCTGCTCCCCTCGCTTGGCCGCGAGTCCTCGCCACGGAAAGGAACCGGCCGACTTTTCCCCCCGGGCTGAGTCCCTGCCAGGCTTTTATCTAGCGATCCCCAGCAAATCCCTGTCCAAACAATACGGATTTCTGACATTTTTTTGTGGTAAAGTAAACTCCCAGCACATCTCTAATTCCAGGGCTTTGTTGTTCTTCCGCAGGGGCTGCCGTGGCTCCGTGCTGCGCAGGGCTGGGCTGCGGTCGCCCCTCTGCTCCCCTCGGTCAGAAAACATGGGAAGGGAGGAATGAAAGCTGCGTGGTCAGAGGACTACCTTGTGTTGGGTCGTTTGGGCTGCCGCGGGGAGCTTCAGACGCAGCAGCCCTTTGCTAGCTCATCCTTGTCCTGGCACCCGTCCCCGATGCCTCGTCCTGGTCTCTGGTCCCGGGGCCTTTTCCTGGTGCAAGTTGCAGTCTCAGGCAGGACAAGGCAGGCTGGGGAGTGTGGGGGTCCCCAAGCAGTACATAGTGGGGACGTGTGGGTAGGGGCAGGATGGGCTCCCACCACGACGGGCGCTGCTGACTTCCAGACATTCCTCCTGTGCGTGGCCGGCACCACCTCGGCTCATAACGTGATTAAAAGATTAAAATCTCTCAGTTCAGCAGCAAGCAGCAAATGAAGCTTGAGACAGGGATGTTGGGGGGCTGTGGTGCCCCAGGGCCCCGTGACAGCAATGTGGCGCCTGGGAAGGGCAGCCGAGGCCATCTGGGCAGGTGCTGCAGCCCTCAGTCCCAAAACCCCCTCCCGCGGGCACGGCTGCCCTCAGTGCAGCCAGGCAGTGAGCCCTGATCCCCCCCCCCGCCTCCTTCTCAGTTACTGGCTGGGCTGGTTTGTTTGTGGTGGTTTTGCCTCATTCCTGGCCCTGCTGCCCAGGCTGGCGTCCTGCTCTCCCCGTGGTGCCCCAGCACAGAACTGCCTCGGGGCTGAGGTGAGCCAGGGGTGGCCAGTCTTTGGGTGGGCAGAATGTACAGCGGGCAGGGCACAGTGCCAGGGGACATCCTGGCCAGAGCCTGTCCATGGCGCAGCCTGTTGGCACCCACTGGGGGTGCACCAAAACCTGGGTCCTTGTCCCACCCCAGGAGCTGCCTCCACCCGGACCCTACAGCTCTCCAGGCACAGCCAGGCTCCAGGACCAGGGGCTCAGCAGAGAGCTGTGCCTGGGACGTGGTGCCCAGCCATACCAGCAGCCTCTTGGCAGAGCCCAGCAGTCCCCAGGTCCTCCATGGGGAGCAGGAGGCTCGGTCTCAGTGCCACAGCCCTCATGCTGTGCCCCCACCCATCGGCCGCCTGCGCTGGGACATGTGCCACATCGCTGGTGCCACCAGGGGCCCTGCTCAGTGTCTGGAGAGTTGCAGGGTGATGCAGGGATGTGAGGTGATGTGGAGCCACAGGTGCCAAGGCTGACAACTCCGGGCAGCTGTGGGAAAGGGCTGGGCAGCGGGCGGTGGGTGGTGGCAGTGGCTGGAGGGAAGGGAGGGGATCCACGGGCCTTGGCAGTGCCGCCGCTGACTCACTCACCAGTGGAAACAGAAATCTGTTCCCAGGCTTGCTGCTGCCAGCTCCACAGCACCCCAGCCCCTGGCATGGCAGCCCCTCGGGGTGGCAGGGGGCACCTGCAAACACCCCTTCCCCAGCAGCACCCAGGGCACAGCAAGGCAGGAGGAGAGGGCTGCCCGCAGGCCACTCTTGTGGCCAGGTTCTGCTCAGCCCGACGCAGGGGTTTTCTCCATCTCCCTGCAGATGCACAGCCAGGCTGGCTGGGGGCCAGGAGCCCCAGCACACAGCAGCCCCTGTCCCAGGGATCCCCAGCACACATCAGCCCCTGTCCCAGGGAGCCCCAGGGTCACCTTTGCCTGGGAGCCCCGAGACAGTGGGTGCAGGGCCTGAAGTGCAGCACTTGCATCCAGACACTGCCTGTATTCATGGAGCAGCAGGGCCAGGGCAGTGTGGGGGCTAGTCCTGCCCCAGCCTGGCCAACAAAACGGGCATTCAGGGCCGGGCGCGGGCGGCTGCCCTGGGCAGACCTGGGCCATCTGCGCCGCCGGCGGGACGCGGCATTTCCCCACTGGGCTGGGCGCTCACAACGTGGGGCTTGTGGTCACCAGATGTGCCAGACGCTGCTCACACGCAGCTGTGCAGGGCCAGCTCTTCCTGGCACGTGGAGGGCAGTGGGTAGCATGGCAGGGCATGGCCAAGGCCACCAGGACGTGCCCAGGCTGGTTGCTCCCAAGCTCCCTGCACTGCACAGCACCCTGTGCGTCCATATCCCATCTCCACTCATCCTGCTGCGTGCAGAAATGGGGTCACCCCCCGTGGAAGCACTCAGGACAGTGGCTCAGGGCCGTCCTGGCAGAGGGAGGTGACAGGAGCAGTGACAGGAGCAATGCCAGGAGCGTTAGAAGAGCTGGGGTTTGTGTCCATCGCAGCAAACACCAGCCAAAGGAGGTGGGGCCCGAGCTTTCCTCAGCAATACCAAGTTTATGGCTGAACAGTCTTGAGGGTCTTTTCCAACCTAAATGACTCTGATTCCATGACTCGAATCTCCCTCTGCAGATCCCCCATTCCCTCAGCCCCTGCCCCAGCTGCAGGATGGGGTCCAGGAGCGGGAGCTGCCAGCTCCCACGGACACCATCCACTCTGGGCTGTGCCCGCTGTGCCGGGCAGGAACATCTGGTGCTGCTGAACGTGTTCCAGGGCACAGGGCCAGGGCTCCCCCCCAGCAGCACCAGCCCCGGGCCGTGCCCCGCAGCCAGCCGGCAGCTGCGCCTGCGTCCTCCTCCCCGCCTGGGAAATTATTTATTTGCTGAAGAATGGCTTTTCCCAGGAAGCTGCTCCAGGGCTGAGGGACATCTTCAGTTATGAGGAACAAATAAACAGTGTGAGCCTCCGAGGCCCTGACGCTCTGCAAACACCAGCGCTAAACCCAGGGCTGGTGCCGGCAGCTGCGCGGGGTCAGCGCTGGGGAGTGGGGGGTCTCCCAGGACAGGGCTTCAGGAAACCCACCCTACACCCCCCCAGCACCCTGCCAGAGGGTGACAGGGGCCACACTCCCTGCAGTGACACAGGGGTGATGCTGTGTGGTCCCCTCAGAGCCAGCACAGCACTGGGGTGTTCTGGGGAGTGTGTGGCCCTTTGCTGGGGTTCTGCCACTGGGCACTCCTCCCTTTGGGGACCAGCAAGGCTGAAGAGCCTATGCTCAGCCCCGACAGCAGCAGCTTCTGCTAGGGAGCTGGGGCAGCACAGCCATCCTCTGGGGCTGGCTGGTAAAGTGGGAATCAGCACAGACCACTGGAAACATGGCCAGGACAGGCTCTGCCTTGCACTCACAGCAGGAACAAGTGTCTTCACCTGTGCCCTGGAGGGAGCCCATCACTTCACCTGCGTGTCCACTCAATCAGTGTGTTGTTCCTGGTCACTTAAAGGGCTCTTGTCTGTGGGATGTGTCCCGTAACAGCACAGGGCCCTTCTGATGGAAGGGCCGGACTGGTTGGTTTTGCCATCTGGCTACGGGTGGATGGAGTAATTCAGCCCCAGGATTTAGTGCCAGAACCTGTTCACCTCCTCAAATGGCTGCTATGGGCTGTGCACAAAGCCTGAGCTGTTCTCCCATAGTGGCTCCCACTTCAGCATGGGATGGCTCGGGGATTTTCAGTGCCTGCTAATTAGTTGGCACTGGGGTTCTTCCCCATTGTTGTCCCCCCCCCCTTGTTACTGGTTGGCACTCAGTGATCTGTACTGCGACTGGATCCTGGAGACAGCAGATCCTCTCTCTGCAGCACGGCTGCTCCCGTGCCTGGGGTGGAAGGTGACACCTGGAGCACACCCTGAGGCTGTCACCGGACTCTGCAGTGCACAGCGCACAGGGCGCAGTTCCTGCTGTGTTTGCTTTGCCATGTCGGGAATGGTGGCAGAGCCACCTGGCTGCCAGAGCAGCACAGGGCACACACCTCTCCAAAGAGAAGCCCAAATGCAGCCGAGCATGATCTGGCAGAAGCCACCTGCCCCAGCCTGCCCCATTCCCAGCACAGGGGACCAGCCTCCCTCCTGTATCCTTTGGGCATCAGGCCCCTGGGGCAGGAATGTGAGATCAGGGATCCTCACAGGAGTGTGCTCCTGATTCTGGGGGGGCCACACGAGCTGGGCCAGCAGCTTGTGCTTCTCCTGGAGCAGCTCAGGGCTGGCCACAGCAGGATACACAGAGATGGTAACACAAAGCCATTTGTAACCCTGCCTGCTTTCCCGGGAATACTGCGTGAGCCAAGGAGCCAGTTCCCACACGCAGCACGCTGTCCTACGGCACGCTCTGGCAGCCTGGGCCCAGGGCTGTGCCAGGCCAGGTCCCCTTCGCTGCCAGACACGTCCCATCTCACCCCAAGCTCCCAACAAAGCCCTGGCACAGCCCTGGTGACATCATGGAGCTGCCACTCCTCACGATGCCGCCATGTAGGGAAAATTCCCTGAACCACAGGCAATTAGGCCTCTCTCAACAAAACTTGCTTGAGGCTTAAAAATCCTTCACTGAGTGAGCAGAATTAAGATCTTTTCCCCAGGCAGAATCTGGATCCCATCTAGGAACTCCCTAATGGGTAGGGAATTTTTCATGTTCGAATGCGTTGGCTGCACTAACACAAACCATGAGTGCTGAGCCCTCACGCTCCAGCAGCACTGCGGAACTCTCCCTCACAGCAGAACCAAAAAAGGCCTTGGAACTGCAACCCCGTCTTGAGTCCCAAAGAACTCCTTAGGGGACAAAGTCAGACCATTTAACCCTTGCTGTGTTTTGCAGGTTGAAGTGTGGAACTGTGATGCCCTGGGAGTTCAGAGATGCCACCCTTGGAGCTCAGTGTTCTGAGCTTACCTGCCCTCATCAGTGTCCACACCCAGAGAGAGCACCTGGGCTGAAACTATCACCCCCAAGGGGGTTCTTGGGGGGTACAATGAGTTGGCCAGAGATCCAAATCAAGTGCTGACAGAATCCTTCAGGTTCCATGAAGACCCCTAAAGCCCCTCAGCATTCATTTCTGATAACACTGGTACATGACAAAACTTTAAATATTTGCTCTTAAGCTACTGAAGTGATAGATATTGACTGACTGCAAACATGTGTGAAAAACTTCCACCCTAAACAATCTCAGATTATTTTTACATGCCGAGTTGAACAAACCTCACAGATCTGTACCCACTGCCTGCTCCACAAAGAGGAAAATAAACTGCCAGCTCTGTATTTTCAGCAGCAGTCAAACACACGTCCTGTCAATCCTCCCATGTCCCTCCACAAAGCTGATGACTTCTTTACCCAAAAAAACCACCAGTGACACTTGCAAAGTGAACTCCATTTAATGAGCCCCCGGCCCCGGCTATGCCTTGATGGCGAATTTCCGGGCCGGGTACAGACGCTCCTTCCGCTGCTGCTTCTTGGTCTTGAGGTTCTCCTCGTGCTTGTTGAGCCGGCGCCGCATGGCCCGGGTCTTCTTGGGCCGCAGGTCCAGGGGTTTGTACTTCTTGCCCTGTTTGCAAAGACACAACAGTCAAGTTCAGACGCTGCTCTCAGAGCCGAGCTCCTGCCAGAGCATCAGCACCACTGTTTAAACCTCTGCCTTGGGACCATCATCCCAGTCTGGAGGCTTGAGAGACCTTCTCTCTGCTGGGAAACAAGAGCTGATTATAACTTTTGCAGCAGTTGTACCAGCTTTGACTCAAGTTCAAGCAATGCTTCATCTTAAGTCCCAGTTACCCAACACCTCTTGGAAAGTTCTTTTTTTTCCTGCCCTATTTGATGTCATTTAAACCCCAGGAAATAATATTCTAAGAACTTCTTGAGTGAAAAATCTCCTTGTCCACCTGAAACATGAATTTAAATTTAGATCTGCATTTGTACAAACTGCACCTCCCAGGAAGCTCATCACAACCCAAAGGGATGCTGCCAGGAGACTCTCCTGGCAAAAGCAGACTCACACCCAACTTACAGAATTCTTGCAATAATACTTAAAAAGGAACCATGATGAGAGAACTTTAAAACTGAACATAAATGAGCGTTTCTCACTGAGTTTTAATCTTAAGTAGCAACCTACAAAACCAGTTCCTTCCACAAACTGCAACTGAGAACAGTAAGAGAGAAAAGGCCAGTACAGAAGGTGTTTGTCCCTACCTTGTAGAACTTCCTCAAGTTCTCCTTCTGGGTCTGGTTGATGACAGTCAACACTCTGGCGATGGATTTACGCACCACGCGGCTGCAGGAGGGACAGTCACGTCTGAGGATATGGATCCAGCCCAGTGCACAGGAGCTGTGTGTGCTCTGACCGCCAACCTGCCCCGCACCAGTTACAGCAAACACCAACACCTCCCGGCTCACCCCCGCTACACCCCGTCCGAGCAGAGACGGATCGGCTTCCAGCCCTACAGATCCGCTCCTCTTCCCTGCCGTTTGTACTTCCCCAGCACC
The DNA here is from genome assembly GCF_003945725.1 of Corapipo altera. Classification (NCBI taxonomy): domain Eukaryota; kingdom Metazoa; phylum Chordata; class Aves; order Passeriformes; family Pipridae; genus Corapipo; species Corapipo altera. The sequence continues at coordinate 863,631 of NW_020884901.1, read as the reverse complement.
CGGCTGTGACAGCTCCCAGACCCGGCTCAGCCCCGTGTCCCCCGGCCCACTCACATCTTGGAGAGCTTGGACGCGGCCCCGCCGGTCACTTTGGCCACGCGCAGCTGCGACAGCTCCACCTTCAGATCGTCCAACTGCTTCAGCAGCTCCTCCTTCTTCTTCCCGCGCAGGTCTCGGGCCTTGATCTTGGCCTGCGGGAAAAGCCGTCAGTGCCCTCGGCCGCCCCGGCGGGATGGGCCGGGCTGCCGGACCCTGTTCCCAGTGGGATGCGGGCAGATCCACGGTGCCGGTTCCCGGTAGACCGCCATTCCCGGCCCCCGTTCCCGGCGGATGCCGGTGGATCCCCGTTCCCCGCCCCCGTTCCCAGTGGATTCCCGGCAGATGCCCGCTCCCCGTTCCCGTTCCCCGTTCCCGGCGATGCCGGCGGATTCCCGGTGGATCGCGCCCCCGGCTCCCTCACCATGACGGCGGCGCGCGGCGCGGGCCGGAAGGACGGAAGCCGCGCAGGGACAGGGGCGGTGCCACGGCCGGGCGGTACCAACGCGCGGCCGGGCGGGGGGAGCAGCCCGCGC
>NW_020884901.1:824590-862659 GCF_003945725.1 Corapipo altera | reverse complement strand
ACAGGTAAGGCGGCAGGTGCGGGCGGGGCTGCGCGGAGCATCCCCGGCGGGTCCGCGCCCGGTGCCGCGGTGCGGGGCAGGGGCTGCGGGGCCCGGGGGCTGCGCGGGGCCGTGCGCCCCCGCTGCCTCCGCCGCTAACGGAGAGCAGGAACGCGATGTGACACGTCTAATGCTTAGGCCCGGATTGGCGGCGTAGCTGAAATAATTCCCCGAACGACCCCCTCTTTATTAACTTCTGCGTTCCCCGCGCTCCCCTCCCGCTCGCTCCGGGCGAGGCTGGAGCTGTTGAGCCTGCCTGTGACAGGTACCTGCATCCAGCGTCTGCCAGCGAATCCGGTGGGACGGAACGGTGCAGGATTTTACAGGGGCAGTTCGTGCAGTGCTGGATACCCAAATTGCAGGTTTGATGGAGTCACCGGGGGTTTGTTCTGATTTTAAACTTTTATTGCGGCAGGTCCCTCTCCACCAAATTCTTTTTTTGTACGGAGAAACGCTGTGGACAATAGGTGACGTGAGATGTCCTTGGGGACAGAAGCTGGATGGTTGTTATGTTGTGTCATGCCCCCAAATTTCTTGCCCTGTTAAAATGTCCATAGCTAAAGGCTGTTGCAGGTAAAATGTTCAGGATCAAGACTGCATGTTTGCAGCTCTGGGTCCGACCTCCCATCACAGAATAGGACCTGTTATTGTCGAAGTCTGAATTGCTCTTCTTTCATTTAATAACCAGGCTCCAAGCTTCTACACCTGAGCTGTGTCTGGGCTAAACAATTCTAGTCCTCCAACCTGCAAAATGGGTCCCTTAATGTAAAAGATCTGTAGATTTTGCACAAGCTGTGCAAACACAACCTGTAATTCATGGCATCTTGTCCAAGCTAATGCAAAGCAGCGCTGTGGGACCATATGATGACTAAAATGTGAGTGTGTCTCCCAGCATGTGTGTGCTTCCCACTGCTCCTGCGAGCAGCAGGGCTGCCGGGCGGGCAGCAGCCTTTGGAAGTCGGGGAGGATCATCCTGGTGTGGATGTTGCTGTGGGAGTTTGCAGGGCAGTCCCTGCCCGGTGTCTCTCACCTCACCTGAACCCGTGGTGTGGTGGTTGTGCCATCCCTGGCCCAGGCTGTCAAGGGAGCAATTCAGGAGCCTGACTGTCGGTCGTGTTTAGAGAAAAGATCCTTCGTTTTCAAAGTCAGTCTCTTTTAAGATGTTTGGATAAACTGGACCACAGTTTATGTTGATTGAAAGAAACAGTCACTTCACTAGGAGCAAAGAGTGTAATTCTGAGGTGCCAAAGCACTACAGACAGTGCACACAAATGTGATGGCCAGGTCCTTTACTGCGGGAAATAGAAAAACCCTTCATGGAAGCTGTATGGAGAGAAGAAATATTTTATTGTGCTGCAAAGAAGATTGTGATCATTGTTTTATTTTAAAATATGAGTATAATGCAGCATCAAAATTCAACTGTCAATCCAGGTTCCTTACAAACGTGGGGGATTTTAGCACAAAGATGTCTAGTTGGACTTAGCTCTGTGTAAGAATGATACTGTGTTCTGTGCTCATCATGCTCTGTTGAGAAATTTGATCTACAAGTGATAAAGATGCTGAAAGTGCTTTCCAGTGGGAGGAACACATTGCCTGTATTGTTATTAATTTCTGTGTCCCTGTTTTATTTCATGGAGGCAAGTAATAAAAATGGAGTGTAACCATTCAGAACATCGAGAAGCTTCTAACCCGAGTCAGTTCTGCACTGAGATCAGATGGTGGTGTCCACAGTGTTACACTGGGAGCACAGATGTGGGGAGGTGGGAGCTGGGGTTGCAGCTCTCCCTGGCTGCTGCCAGTGCTGTTCCTGTCACATGCTGCGGCTGCACAGTCCCCTGCTCGCACTGCAGCTGCCTCGCTGCCGTGTGCCGCTCACATCTCCCCTCTCCTTGCATCACTTTTATTCTGGTTTAGCTCTGTTGGCTTTAAATGGAGTTGTTGATGATCTGCTGCGGCACAGATGGATAATGGGAATTCATTGGATCATCTGGACACGTTACGTTGTTGGCTTATCTTTTATTCTGCGTGGTGTGCTTTGGGCAAGGAAGAGCTCTGGTGTGAAGGTCTGTTCTGAGGTGGTCTTACTGCCTAAAGAGCTGAAATGTAACTGATTTTAAACAAAAAACCTCCAATGCCCCCCACCAGCCTCCAAAGCACACTACAGCTCTTGGAGTCTGACCAGGAAAACCTGGGTGTTGATGGCTTTTTTCACAGAACTTTTTGCAGTTCTCATTTTTTCATAAAAGTGGAGCAATCCTTGTAGAAGGAATTTTCCTTGGTGTCCTTGCATAAGAACATTCTGCAGGGTTGGCTTTTGTAGCTGACCTGCTCTCCTTTAGCACAAAAGCTCTGTTCTGGATATGTAGTTTTTAAACAGGCTGGAAACAGAGGTATGGAATGGGGTATGTGTTGCAGCAGGAGGAAACAGTTCAAAGGAGTGGACCAAATTGTGTGTGGGAGCTGCACAGAGGGTCAAATTGAGGTCTGGTTCTGTAAAGTATGTAAGGAAGTTGCCAACACAAATATTACCTTGCAGTTTACATGTGCTGAGAGAACGCAGCACAGCCCTGCAGCAGGGATGGAACAGAGTAACCATCAATCTGGATCCCCGAGGATGTCAGTCAGGAAAGGAAGTGTGTGGTGCCAGAAAGCCTGGATGGAACTGCAGGTTTAGAGGACTCGTTGTTTGAAGTATTTTTAATTATTGCTATTAATATAATGGAACACAGACTGGAAGCTGAATTTTTTAAATATAATTAAAGCAGAAGTCAGCAGAGGGATTTCTCTGCTGTGAGGCAGAGGCACAGTCCAGCAGCAGTCCCTGCTCAGGAGGCTGAATTCTCAGTGATGATACTCTCCATGCAACTCCCAACCTTGCTGGCAGCTCCTGCCAAACACTGGTTTGGAGGGAAGAAGTGAACTGAAGGGATCAGAAGGCTTTCCCAAGCTTGTCCTGCGTTCTCCTTTGTCGGAGTACGATTCCAGTTGGAAGGCAGCCATTGGCACCTTGGCCAAGGATGGGAACAGGCTGCAGAGTGTGGCGAGAGCTGCCCTCCAGATCGGGCACTGGCCTCAGCTCCATCTGGGCCAGGCCAGTAAATCATTGGCTCGCTGGAAAGGAGCCTCTCCGTCACGTTGCTGTACAATGCAGCTTGATGCTTGCTGTTCCATTTTGAATTAATGAATTAAATTCTTTAATAGTGAATCAAAGAGTTAAAACATCAGTCGTTGGAGGAAAGAAAGAAGAAAATCTTTCTTGCAACTGGGATGCTTTTCAGGAACTTGGCTGCTCGGGAGGCGAGAGGCATGTGCTTTTCCGCCCTGCTCTGGGTGATGGCTTAGTTCAAGGGGGCCCAGATTTGGCTCAGTCAACAGTTGTGTTGGCGTCTTGCCACCAAATGTGCATAAAATGGAGCTGACTGCAATTCCCTCCTCACTTCAACATGGAGGGGCAGCCGGAGAGACCCGAGGCCTGCGGTGCCGTGCCGTAGGATGGCTTGGCTGTGAGGGTTACCCTGGGGTGTGTGATCCCTGCAGCACAAGCTGTTGCACTGTGACTGGATCCTTGCTTTTGAGTCCCAGGGTTGTATTTTGGTCTCTTGTCATAACTAATGCATTTCAGACCTGCTTGTGCCTGTGCTCCCAAAATCTCTCTCCCTTCTCGCAGTGGCTTACGTGCTTTTCCAGCTGTACGAGGTTCATCTCTCATTTGCAGACTCTCCCTATGGTTCTGTGGCTTATGTGCATTACCACAAAATCAAGATAAAACGAAACTGGCATTTTAGCTGCTTCGAGAACATTGTGTGTAAATAAACCACTAAATAGTTCAGCCTGTGAAATGTAAATACACACAGCTCACTGCCACAGCTGATGGTGTTTTTCTGTCTCCCTTCTACCCTCCCACCCTGCCAAGAGTGGGCCAGCCTGATGTTCTTTTTTCTCTTGCTCTTTCATACAATGCAAATGACTGCTAAGTACCATGTAGGTGGTATGCAGGCACCACGACAGATTCATGATTTGAATTTGGATAAAAGGAAATACTTGCATCCTCTTCCACATTGCTTCTGCACCATCTTTTGGAGATTCCTGGGCTCCGATGACCCAGAAATTCTGCCTCAGTCTGACTTTGAGCTTGAGCCCATTTTTAGTAGCAAACTGGTGAAGTCAGTAGAAGAGCAGAGGCCCAACTGTGATGACATTTTTAGCCCGTGCCCTTTGTTCATCCTATACACAAAAGGTCGTGAACTGCAGTGAAAAAGGGATCACAGAGGGCGCAGAATGGACAAAAGTGGAACAAATTACCAGTGGCAGAAACATAAAGAAGAGAAGCGAAAGTTTTGTGTTCTGAAGGTGATTGAAGAAGGCCACGTGCATCCCATGGTGAGATCATGTCTCTTGTATTCACAGTGAGTCTGCCCAGAGTGAATTCAGAGTCTGCTGGTGAGGTGTGGCTTCCATGATCTCAATGTAGGAGGCAGGAAGGGACTACACGGTTTCCATGGTGTGATGTTAATGAGCACCTCCGTGTTTCTCTGGGAGAAAAGATGCCAAAGCTGCAGTTCTGGTTACAGACAGGTGTGCTTTAAGCAATAAAGGGACTTTTAAAGACATGCGAAACAAATGAAAAGCCTGATTCTGTAGACAAAGCACTGAGACAGTGTTTGCAGATCTTCCCATCTTCGATATGCTAAGGAAGGAAATACACCTTCATGTGAAAGTGGTGAACTTTCGGGTTGCAGTACTAAAATGTAACTTCTATAAGCCCTTTTCCCTGTGCATTCTGTGTGTGCCCCAGAGCAGTGAGCAGAGCTGGGACACAAACGCACTGCTTGTTCTCTGAGCTCGCCCTGGGCATCGCTGTCCCCTGGGACTGAGCCCTGCCAGAGCCCAGGTGTGGGCTCAGCCTGCTCCCAGATGCTTCCTGCAGCATCCAGCGAGCTGCTGGAAAAGGAGCTGGGTGCATCTGGGAAAGCTGCAGCCACTGCAGTGCAGACGTGCCCCGAGGTGAACAGTGTTTGGGATGAGGAATGTCCATGTTCGGTTCCAAATTTTACTAAAAACCTTAAAATAATAAAGAAATCCTTTTCCCCTGCCGTGTATTTTATGAAAAAATGGTTTGATGTATAACTGCTCATTGCCATTTCCTCTGGAGGCCTGACTCCAGCAGGCTGTGAGGTTGTTGGTGCGTGTCTGGGGGAATTGCTATTTATTTATTTATCTCAGTGTTTCTTGGGTAGAACTGAGTGGTGTCTCAGGAGCTTCAGGACAGTGGCTCTCAATGGAGAATTAGGTATTCTGACAAGAGGAGTGAATTTGGGCTCTAATGAATTTTGTGTTGTCTGAGGCTCTGTCAGGACTAGCACTCTGAGCACATCACATGGAAACACACAGATGGTTTTCCCAAAACGTGCAGTATAGCTTTGAAAGAAAACATGAGACAAGTGTGCCAGTCTGTAGAAGAAAAGGAGAGGCAAATAGAGAGCCAAGGTATATATCCTGCTTGATGACAGTAAGATCAGCTGGTTTTTGGAAGAGATTTAAGAAGTGATGGTTCCAGGCTTTGGGTATCAGTGATGAAGAGCTTCATTTTATCTGTGTTGTTAATTTGCGGATAAGAAATAGATACCAGCTGGGTGTCTGGCTTTGTGTCACGTCCCCTTTTGGCAGTGATGCTGTGGGAGATGTGTCAGGATGAAAAGTGGAAAAAGAGCTGGTCTCTGACTCGAGATTTGACAGCTTTAAAATCCTGATAGACTGGAACGTGTTTTCCACCACTGGTTTCTGTGGAGAGCAGTTCTTAGTTTGGGGAGAATGCTGTATCAACAAGATGTACAAAGTGTGTTTGGTTTTGGTTTTTAGTACCACTTGCATCTCTAAGTGAGGAGTGGGAAGCATTTGAAAACCAGTCAAGATCTCACAGCTGAGCAGAAGTAATGGCTTAAAAGAGGCAGGTAAATTGTACAAGTGCTCTGTCAAGAGGTCAAGATGCCGTGTCCAGCCAACTCTGCTGTGCAGCTCTGGAAAACTGCTCCTGGTTCTGTCTGTCTTCACTTTTATCTAGAGCTTGTACCCTGCTGACATCTGCCCAAGCACTGTGCCCTACAGTCACACCGAATCCTCAGTGCCCTGAGGTTTTATTTGCTTGTATGTGTCAGTGTGAAGTTATGACCCCCCTCTTCTACCAGGCAGCTCAGTGGTGGGTTACACTGATCCTGGCTCTGTAATAAATCTAAGAGGATGTGCCTGTAATACACTTATTTAACTGTCCATGCTGGACTTGCATTGTCAGCTTGATTTTCCTGAACCAGAGCGTTCCTTCACCGCTCCCGAAGCCTGCCTTGCTTTGCAGGCCTGAGTCCTGGGGTAGGGCCAGTGGGGAGTGCATACCATTGACTTCAGCACTTTTCCCCTTCCAGCTAAGCCTGGAAAACCTTAGCCAAAAGACGGCAAACCACAGGGAAGTGCAGAGTGTGTGATGTAAGTGACATCTGACTTTAAAAATACTGGCCAGCACCATGAAACCTCCGTCCTGTCCCGTGCCCTCCTCCCGCTGCCCTTCGGCTCCTGCTGCCTTGGACACTCGTGCCATCCTCTGGGATGTCTCTAAAGCTCTGCTGCCCGGGGTGCTGCAAGGGGGTGAATTTGTAAAATGTATTAATGTATTGCACTTAGCAAACCTAGAGTCTTGTGTTCTGAGAGGGTGTTGGAAGAACCTGGCACGCCAAGTGTGGGGCTTGGACAGCACAATTTTTCTGCCTTGTATGGCCTGAGGAGTTGTTAAAATCTTTGAGAGAATAATAAGTTCTGCTGGAATTCACCATTTTCTGACTTATTTTAAGTCTTTTAAACCAATGTTTCAGTGTCTCCTTTTGCAGACTCTGGAGAGAATTTTTTTTAACATGTGCTACTTAAGAAAAATTGTCATGCAAAACAGCTGAACAGTTTCTTTTGCATGAAAAAAGGCAAAAAGCTTCAGACACAGAACAAAAAATAAAGTAGGTGATATTCCTGGTGTGGCTGGGCTGTCAGAACTGGGAGAACTGTCTCTTTTGCAGATGAGGAGCACAGATCCATGGGGATAACTTCAAGTGTCAAAGGGAAGGAGAGGTCCACGTGGTTGTACTCCTGGCTGCATTTTATTTATATTGTTCATTTGGAGCTGAGCAGTCCCTGAGGAAAGGGCGATGTCAGGAGCTATATTCCTCCCTTTGCTGTGCCCACTTGCTGTTCTAATAATAATTCTCCCTCCTGTCTGTACTGCTGCTGCATTACAACACAGTCCTTAGTGCAGGGAGCACCTCCTCCTCTCCCGAGCTGCTCCTGGTAGTGGCTCTTCCTTTGTACACCACCAAATACCACCCCCTCCAGAGCATGATAAGCCAAAACCAGTGCATGAGATACCCAATTTTATTTTCCTTCTCTGTCAGCTGGAAAAGCCAGTTTTACCTATTTTTCCTGCCTTCTGATACCTTTCAGATTTGCAGGCTATGGATTTTCTAGTGTGTCTTCTGTTGATTGTATAAATGGCCTCTTCTGGAGGTCTGGTGGACCTCCTCCACGTGCAAACTACTTGGTTTAAAAAAACAGACAGAAACCAAGTTGGTTTTACTTGCCTGTGTCAGGGCTAGCACTCGTTCTGTTGGCCAGCGTTGGCAGTGGTTGGGGACGTTGGGGAGTATAACTTAAGGGTAACATAAAATAAAATCTGCTTTGCCATGAGATTAAAGGACAGATACACAGACTGTATGAAACATGCTTTGCCATTTAAGCAAGCTCCTGAATTTTTGCAAATGTGTCTGAAGCTGCTCTGGAGTGCCTGGATTACCACGCGGAGTGCGCAGAACCCACGGCCTCGCCGCAGGATTTAGGTCACCCTTGCTGAGGAGCACACAGGTCCCGGGGTATTGTCCTCTTCCTGGAATTCCCGAGTCACCTCCTGGCTACTTCTGACATCTGGTTTTTAGGTCTCGCTGTTCACTTCCATCTCATTCGTTGGTGCTTTGAGTACTCGGTGTTTGTTCCGTGCTGTGTGAATGTGGATGTTCGCGGGTTTTGGACACAGGCTCGTGGTTTGCAATGTTCATGTCCTGCTTGCCTGGCTCATGCCAAAGCTTGTGACATCTGGGTGGTATGTTTTGGACTCTGCTACCCATATTGCAGTTACCTGACAATACAGAGATACTTCCTACCTTTTTCTGGAGCTCCTTGACAAGTGGTTTGTGCAGTGTCCCCCTGGCCTTGCCCTGGTGCTCTGGCTGTCACGTGGGTGTGTAAAAACAAATGGATGGGTGCTGCATCTTGTCCAAACTGGGAAATCAGGGGACTGCTTGGTTGGCAGGATGGCTCCCTAATTTGTCCCAAACGCTGGGGGGGAAACTACCATTTTTTCCTCCCTTTGGTAGGCATGAAGTGTTTGTTCAGGGAAGTATTTCTGAAGCCTCTTTGATTATTGTGAAGGTTTTTTGTGACAATTGCTGAAATTGGGTACTTCCCAATGGGTGGAAGGAGTTAGCTTTGCCATTCCCTGGCTTCAGTTGGGATATGTAGGTAATTATTTGTGCAAATAGTATCCAAACTGAGTTGCTGCACAAAGGGAATTTTGTTGCTTAAAAAAGCACCCACTAGAACTGCTAGAGAAGCTGCTGAAAGTAAAAGCTCTTGCATGTGCCCAGCTAGAGTTGTGTTTATCTTGCACTAAAATCCTGAGCACAGAAGAGCTGAAGACCTGGCAGCCATTTCCAGAGGAGACGTTTTGTTGCTGCTGCTGTGAAATCTGTAGCTCATCTTTGGATGCTCAAAAGGGTAATTTGATATCTGTGTGTTTGGAGTAAGATTTTAAACACCACTCTGCCTCTATAGGCTTTCCTATTCCCTTACTTACTCAGTACTAGGATTATCTACATTATATCTTAGGTTTTTGTTCAGATGATTATTGTACAATATGATGTTTTGCTCATATGAACAGTATAAATATATCTGCAGGTATAATTGTGGGCAGTGCAAGCCGTGGAATTAAACAGTCTTGAGGAAGCAGAGGGGAAGGAGAGGGCATTTTTTAGCATTCTGTCTAAATGTTTGCTATGTTTTAGCAATAGGAACCTAGTGAGCTACAGTTTTCAGCAGTTACAGAGGAAAATGAAATGATAAGAGAACTGAGGCTGGTCTCTCTAAATGTGGGTGCAGGATAAACACCTCTGCAGAAGGGAAATTTGGAGAGGATTTCTTTGTCCAAGTGTGAAACCCAAGTGCTGTTTATGCTACAGTCCTTTCGTTGGCAGTTTTGTGTTTGTGAAAAAGGTCCTCAGAGTTATTTTATTTTATGACTCTTGTACCACTGTTATTTTTAATTTTGCTCTGTTAACTAGTGCATTGTGCAATAATTACTCCCCTGCTTTGATTCTCAGCCATTATTTTTAATGAGTCTTGAGAAGAGAAACCTGTGGGAGAACTGCATGCTCTGTGTTACATCCCCATGGAACTGAACGTGCATCTCATCTGGATGAGTTCACAGCAGCCCTTGATTTTTGAGTAACATGGATATTTTCTTCTTCACAGGATTGAGTTTGCTCTAAAAGAAATCATGTCATCAGGAGGAGCTGAAGATGATATTCCTCAAGCAGAGAGGAAAACGGTGACAGACTTTTGCTACTTATTGGATAAATCTAAGCAGCTCTTCAATGGCTTAAGGTTAGTGCATCTTTGACAGTATTCTTGCAGAAGAGCCTTGGAACACACACTTCAGTATGTGATGCTGAAGTCAGTTGTACAGTGAACATTTTGAATTCAAACCCAGTAAGTTTGTTTAGGAGAGAACAATGCATCTATGTATGGGTAGTTTGGGACCATGTGTAAGAATGTCTGTAGGAGTAGAGGTTCCAGTTAATAGTAAACTAGGAGTTGGAAATTCCCTGAAATGGATAGAATTTGTACTGAAATGTTGTGTATGAAGTGCACAATTAAGGACTAGGTGTGGCTGGGTACAATCAACAGCATGCAAGTCCAAACCACCACAGTCTCTGTGCCAAGAAAAAAGGGATGAGGAGGATTGGCTTAGGTGGGAGGAAAGGAGAAGATGGAATATTTTTTGGGAAGAAATCTAGGACGTGATAGACAGAAACATTCAAACCATACCCTGTATGTGTCTGGTGAAAGAAATGCTTGAACTGAACTGTGGAGAAAGGTAAAAGCTACATTTATCTACAAAGGATTTCTCACAACAACTAGAAAGTCTGGCTGTTTTGTCTGCAGGCAAAAAAGAGTAAAGGGAGTTCAAGGAAAGTCGTTCAGGTTTGGACAGTGATGTAGACAATCCTCTTTTGTCAATATATGCTGAGTTAAACATTATGTATTCAGGAGCTGGTTATTTCTAAGCTTTGCTGTAGAGTCTCTTAAGCAACATGAGTTTGAGCTCGTATCTGGTTGGCAGTGCAGCCTCTTACTGGTCTCTGAGTAATCCTGTATGTTTGGGCCCATATAGCTTGCTGTTAGTCAAACACAGATGGTTAGCAAAGATGTTTTTAATTCCTCCGCCCCCCGCTATTGATAATCCTTTCATGTGCTTTAGGAGTTGATTACCAAATCCAAAACAAACAGTTTGTGCTCCAAAATCTGAATGGTGAATGGGCAGTAGAGACAGGGAGTTCTTGGTGATTGCTTCTACACCCCGTGAAAGAGAGTCTAAAGCAAAAGGACTGAGATCTTGAGGCCAGGATTTCCAGGACCATATATGACATTACATTGGCTTTCTGATATTCCTTTGTACTCTTCAGTGACTCAAGCCCAAATTTCAAGCAAGCTCCATCACAGAATCACAGAATATTCTGAGTTGGAATGGACGCACAAGGATCATTGAGGCTGTTGTCTGTCTCCATGATAGATCTTGCTTGGAATTTTGGCCTGAGTCCCTGAAGAGTACAAATGAATCCAGTTCATGTGTGGCTGTGTGTTGCTCAGTTCAGATCAGAGAGGTGGCAGAGTACCTCCAACCTGTCTGTCTCTTCTCTGAGCATGGAAGGAGTTAGTGCTTGTATCAGATTTCCAGATGAGAGATGTAGTTTCTGTGTATATCTGTGGTACTTTGCCAAAAAGAAAGCTTCTTGTCCAGCTAGATGAAAAGAAAATGGAAAATACCTTTGGATGATATATGGCCAATAAAAATAGAGAGATGGCCTTCAGCAGCCAGTTGTGCTGTCTGAAAACAAGAACATTCTGGAATGGGAGCCTGCCTCTGTCCTTACTGTAAGCTGGCACAGTTAATGTTCTTCTTGTGCTGAACTTGATCACCATTTCACCTCTAAGACCTGTGATTGCCAAGGGCATAATGACTGGATAAAGCAACATTATATTTCTCAGGTATCTCATCTGTTAGTGCTTGTTCTCTGGGGAGTTCACCTGAAAATAACTTGGCAAGCATCCCAATTCTTAGTCTGGTTCTTGCTTTTCCCTCCAGCATAATAAATGCATCTGATACATTTCTGCCACCTTCTGTTTTGAAGATGATGATGGCCTTTGCTGCTGTGTTTTATGCCATTCTCTTGTCCCTACCACATTTTGTGGAAAAGAAGTGACAGAGGAGGGAGAGGAGAGCAATGATTTCCTTCCCAAAACCTCCTCTGGGCACTTCAGCTACAGGGAGCTGAGCCTATGGCTGTGTTGGCAGCTGCTTAGCTGTTGCTGCTGCCAAAAATTGCAAGGGCTCAGCCTGCCACGTCTTTGTTTCAGTAGCATTTCCTTCCTCTCTTCCCAATACAGATGCCAAATACAGCATTTGAGGAAAACATATGATGGTCTGCCAAGGTTGCTGCTCGAAAGTGTACTTTGTGCTCGTGCTCCTGGTGATACCATCTCCAGTGGCCATGCCTGGGGGAGTGCACAGGGGACATTGTCTTTCTAGCATCTGTACCCTGGGCTACAAGTCAGGAAAAACTGCTAGAGAAGCATGTTCCAATGGCTCTCTTTTCTGCTTTCCCCACTCCCACTTGCTTTTTTCTTGGAAAAAGGCTGGAAAGAGGGAGGGTTTTAGGAAGCAGTTTTTCACGGTGTCCTGTCACTGGTATTATTTTCTTTTTAATGTTAAAAAGTGCTTAAATGTGTTCAGTATCACAGAGGAACTTGAAATTTTAAGAATTAGAAGACTTTTCACAACCACATTTTGGGGAAGTGATCATCCCCTGTACTGGGCACTGCTGAGGCACCTCGAGTCCTTTGTCCAGTTCTGGCCCCTCACCGCACTTCAAGAAGGACATTTAGGTGCTGGAGCATGTCCAGAGAAGGGAATGGAGCTGGGGAAGGGTTTAGAGAGGAGCAGCTGAGGGAGCTGGGGGGGCTCAGCCTGGAGGAAAGGAGGCTCAGGAGGGACCTTCTCCCTCTCCAAGTCCCTGACGGGAGGGGGGAGCTGGGGTGAGTCTGGCTCTGCTCCCAGGGAACAAGGGACAGGAGGAGAGGGAACGGCCTCCAGCTGTGCCAGGGGAGGCTCAGGTGGGACATCAGGAAGAATTTCTCCCTGGAAAGGGTGGTCAGGCCTTGGCAGGGGCTGCCCAGGGAGGTTTGGAGTGCCCATCCCTGGAGGTGTCCCAGGAAGGCCTGGCTGTGGCACTGAGTGCTCTGGGCTGGGGGACAGGGTGGGGATCGGGCACAGGTCAGACTCCATGATCTCAGAGCTCTTTTCCAACCTTAATGATTGTGGGATTCAGGGTTACAGTGTGTAATTTGTAGCACCAGGTATTTTGTAGATTTCTAGTAAGACGCAAGTGTGGAACCTTAGTTTTATTCCACACTGCTGCTGCTTTAGAAACAACAGGAGCCTCTTTAGCCTCAGGTAGTGCTGCAGGTGTACCTGCTGTGGTCCTGGGAAGGGAGTGGCTTCTCCCACTGGTGTGGCAGGTTATGGGGAGTGCCCTGGTGTGGTCATGCCTTTGTGGGTTATTAGAGTCTGTGGGGAAGCTACACCACTGTTATCCTGCTGCTGCTCAGTTCTGGGAGCAGGAGCTTGTAATTACTAGAAGCCCATGAACATAAAAGGAAATTGTCTTTTTTATCACCTGTCGAAACTGTGAATGTATTTAAAGCTTTGAATATTAAACTTCCAGTTATTGTAACCTCCCTCTTTGAAGCATACTGCTGAGTCTCCAGGACTTTCTCAACTTCTTTACATCTCTGGAAGTTGTCCCTGTGTGACAACTTCCATGTGGTGCTGGCCAAGCACACCTCAGCACCTTTAACTGGGTTTCAGCCAGTATTATCTGGCTTCTGCCAGCAGCATGGCTGAAATGAACTACTGACAGAGAATTAATTATGAGCACATAAGTAGTGCTGGTCTTTGCTGAGACAAGGAGTACAGCAAGAATTCGATAAAATTCTGGACTGTCTGTGGAATTTATCCACCAGCCACTCTAGTGCAGCAAGGGAACCAGTTTTCCCAGTGTGGGAAACCCATCCTTTTAGAGCATCTGAGTTTGTGTCTTCATGTGCTGTTTGGAATGCCTTAAAAGCCAAGAAACTGGAAACGGTTTCCACTTGTTGGAGGCTATTGTACTGTCCTAAATCAAGACATCTCCACTCCCTCCTCTGCATCTGGATTCCTTTGGCTGTCCCTTCCTCCCTCCTGCAGTGGTGTCCAGCCTGAGTGCGTGCCCCAGCACTGCCTGTTCTGAACCAGCAGCCTGGGCTGGGAACACTCTGCAGGGACCTGAGCCTGCTGTCTTTGTCTCTCCATGGTGTTCTGGTGTCCTTCTGTAGATCTGGAAGCAGTGAAATAAAGACCCATAATATAGGTCTTTAGTTCTGAAGCTGGGTGTCTAATTGCTTCTGGGTCTGCTTCTGTCTCCATTGGTGAGAGGATCTATGTTAATAACTCTGCAGTGGAGCCAGGCTTTAGGGTTCTTTTGAGGTGTTTCTCCTCTGGTCCTATTAAAAAACCTGCACTATATGTCCTCTTTTGCCTATGCATCTGTTTTCTCACAGCCAAATTTCTTGGTACATGTGATGTCGAGCACACAGAGCAGTAAATGGATGGCAGGAAGGGCAGCTCCTGTCTGCGACAAGCTGTGGTGAAACCACGGTAATGTATTGTCATAAATGAAGTTTTATTACAGCCATGTCAGAATACTATCAAAAGAACAAGTGCTACTGTCTGTTTCCATGGAGATCTTTCCCGTTCCCTGGGGAGCCGAGGAATCCGTGGTATTGTGCAGCTATGCCAGCTGCAATTAGGCGAGCACGCTGCTTGAGGAATATCCGTGTGGACACCCAGCAGCGGCCGTGGACAGCAGTGGCCAAACACATGGACACTGTGCTAACACAGGCTTCTTAAAATGACACTGATTTTCAGATACTCGGATCTAACACAGCACAGTGAGTTGGGCTTTACCAGAATGTTTAGGCTAGGAGGAAGGTATGGAATTGGGGCGACAGGTGCGGTATGGAGAGTGTATTAATTGTCTGACTGATGAGGGATAGATGCATGAGCATGATCAGAACACAGGTACCTGCTTATTTCCTGATGGCTGCACATAGCTACTTCTTGGTGTCTGAGAGAAGGGCATTCTCTTGTTCCCATATGTTAGACCTTTGCTCAAATGTCCTGAGCAACTTGGCCTGGAAAGCTCAATTTACTACTGGTAGGATTTTTTGAGTCAGGTCCCTAATTCAGTCATTCTGTAAGTTAGTGCTGGGGAACTTTGATTTGTATAATTTTTTTTAAATGATCCATTTTAGCGTTGTTCTGTATTTGTATTCACTTTTTATTTTTGCTTTTTAACACTGAATCCTGTGGATGTGCTAATTAAATTAAAGCTGTCTCTTGCTATATCAAAGCCTCCAGTGTATCTCGGGCATTTGTTGGACAGTGCCTTAACTTCTTTTGTTTAGCTAAAATGTTTACATCTATTACAGGAGAAAGTGGTGCATCATTCCTTGCAGTAAACACTGTAGATTTGCATAGGTTTGTATCAAGCTGTATCTGGATGATGCTGGTGCCCTGAAGCAGGTGTTATATTCCTGTTCACCCTTGGCTACACCAGTGTATGTGCCAGGATGTTGGGCAGCCAATTGCAAGTTTGAGGGGATTTTTTTTTTTTTTAAATTTGGTAAAATCCTGCACAGTTTCCTTGGCATCTTCCTTCATCTTCCAGCACCAAGTCCTGGAATGTTTTTCCAGGCTGGTAACAGATTAATTTTACATGTAGTAGCTACACTAGGTCCCTTCAAGCTGTGTGGGAAGTACAGTTGGCTGACGAGCAAAGGAATATTAATTTCCTTTCCTACCTTGGGTGCTGTTAAAGCAATTACAATGATCAGAAACATGCCAGAATGCTCTGAAATCATATGTACTGCTCTGCTTCTCTGACTCCTTCAGAGGACATGGCAAGGTTTCCTAAAGATGGTGGTTCCCTCGGTCTCCGCCCTCCAGGCTTGGAAGTGGAATGTGCTGCTTTTCTGTGCCCGTGTGCTGAAGGTGGTACATTAACCAGCACAGTGATTTGAGAGAGCATTCCCTGGAGAAATCAGTCTTGAATCAAATGAAAGATTATGCTGTCTTGGAAAAGCTATTCCACTTCTACTTTCTTCTACCTTCTTTGAATCAGCTTCAGTGTATATTTGTAGGCAAGATGTGCTCAGTGAGACTGAGGGGTTTGGTGTCCTCTGTTGCACTTGTTCCAAGATTCAAGTCACTCCCAGGTGACAACCCTCTGTGAGGATCGAGAGCACAAACCTTTAAAGCCGAAATCCTTAGGAATACATCATAGTTGTGGAGTGGAAACACACCACAGCATGGAAATCCAGTGGAGAATGAAAGCAGAACTGAACTGGGTTGCCTAATTCACAGCACTGGAGACTGGTATGAAAAGACCAGAAAGTCTCACGTTGTGACATGTCACTAACTATGAGTTAGAGGGTGACAAATATTGTGGTGGTGATGTAATGTGACCTGGCGAGTGTTCACTGTGAACATCCATGTGCTGGCCTGACCTGGTGACATTTGGACAGTGGGTTTGTTGGTGATGTTATAAGCTCTGCTTCTGAAACACAGCAAACAGCCTGATCCATTTAAAAAAGGTTATTTCCTTAATGAGTTGGAAGAAATATTATGATGATGCACAAGTCTAAATGAACTAATTTCTATTAGATTATTCTGCTTGCTCTTGGGTGAGGTTTTTTTTTACTGTGGTATTTTAAGAGTCCAATTTAGCTTTCTGTACATATAACCGTAAAATTACTTCTCTTTTAGCAAGACTATAAGATGTTTTATATCCCCTGTGGCATGTAGGAACATGGTTGTTTCCTATTTGGAGTGATCCAGTAACAACAGGTTCTGAGAAACTCCAGGAATCATGGTTCTCGTAGTTTTGGGTGCAGGCAGAATTCTAAAGTACTGCAAGTCAATCCTGAACAAAACTGCTCTGACTTGGACACAAACAGGCTGCTGTCACATTGGGCTGACTGGAATGTGCTCCCTTACTCTGCCTTTGTCACTGTCTCTTGCAGGGATTTACCTCAGTACGGGCAGAAGCAGTGGCAGTCCTATTTTGGGCGAACGTTTGATGTTTACACCAAACTCTGGAAGTTCCAACAGCAGCATCGGTAAGGGAATGTTGTAGGCAGATGAGTTGTGTGGGTTTCAGCACAGCTTTAATCTCTGGCATGCCCAGGGCCCCAGCTAAGATTGAGATTTCACTGTGCTGTTCAAGCATGAAGGGAGGGAACAGCCGCTTCCTGCAGTGCTCACAGTCTAATGAATTAAAATGTTGCAGAGTTTTCAGTGTGACTTTTTTAACAAACCCTTTTGCTCTACCTGAATGTGTGGTGCTTTAATGTCTTACTGAGGAGATGATGGATTCTGCAGAGCAGAACCCATCTGGAATGGTGTGAAGCCTCTTGCTGCAGCGTGGGCTCTGATCCTTCACACCTTCCTCTGGCTGCGTAGTCTGAGCGTTCTCCCGGGAAGTTGTGACCTTTTGTTGTGTGTATTTTGTGCATCACACTTTTGTCTGGTTCTCACAAGTTAATGCAAGATAAACGGTCCTTGTTCTGGGGGGTGTGTGCTGTGCTGTTGGCTCTGTAGGGGCTGTTACTGGGAATGCTGCACCAGGAATGAGAGCTGAATTTGGCCCTGCAATGGCTCTTTGTCTTGTCTGGTGGTTTGTTCTGGGAAATTCGGGAATGCCTTTTAATCTTTCTTTTCTCTCTTGCAAAATAGACAAGTATTGGACAATCGGTATGGGTTGAAGAGGTGGCAAATTGGGGAAATTGCTTCCAAGATTGGGCAGCTCTATTACCATTATTAGTAAGTAAGCACAGAAGAGGATTCAGTGGGGAATGCAGGGTTAGTGCAGTTCCCTGCCAAATGTCTGGATGCTCAGTCAGGAGGAATCAGTGATTGGGCTGAGTCATGATGCCTGTTTCTGAATGAGGGCCCTGGGGACTGCATGGGGCTGCAGGGAAGAGTACTTGTGAGCCTGGTACCACACTGCTGCTCACACTGATACTGCCTGAGGACTTATCTCCTGCCACCAAAGTGTCTTCCATGCGTGCTGCATTGGACTGTCCTGCAAAAGTGTGATTTACAAGTTTGGGAGCTTAGTGTTCCTTTAAACTTTCCAATGAACCCATCACCTGTACATATGGGTGCAAGATGGGCAGCTTTGATTGTTATCTGAAATGGCATCCAAGCTCTGAAATCTGGCTTCCCAGAATGAGGGTCTGGCTTTTATATGATGTTATTTGAGGAAGGAGTTTTGCTGTGGATGCACAAGCGGGTTGAGGGGGCAGGAAGGGAGGGTTTGGCTTGGATTTCCATCTGAGGCAGTGAGCTAATCTGATTCTTCCTCTGCAGCCTGCGCACCTCAGAAACCAGCTATCTCAATGAGGCTTTCTCCTTCTACTCAGCAATTAGGCAGAGGTCATACTACTCCCAAGTCAACAAAGAGGACAGGTATGTCTGAATGGCTGCCCTTGTTTTTTCAAGACTGCAATAGTGCATGGAAGCAGCAAAGAGCTATAAACTGTAAGGTTTGAAGAGCCAACCGTGATATCTGACCCCCATGCCTTTCTCACAGAAGGAAACTGTGGAGAAGGGGGAGGCTGTGGCTTTCTTAGATATTTTTTATGTCCCTGTACCCAATTTTAAAGAAACCTCTAAGCAGCTGGGCAGCTATTGATCACGATATGAATTCAGTCAGAACTCTTAATCTGCAAGTGTTCAGCCTTGCTCTGTTCTCAAACTCCTCCTCTCCTTTACCCCAGTACCTACCTCTCTTCTATTTTATTCTCAAGTTTGGCTGTCGTGTTTTTGTTGTTGTGTTTAGGCCTGAATTGGTGGTTAAGAAGCTGCGTTACTATGCAAGGTTTATAGTGGTTTGTCTCTTGCTCAACAAAATGGATGTTGTAAAGGACCTTGTAAAGGTACGTTAAAATAAGGTTAAAGGTGCTGAGGGGTGGGAGGTGGCTGATCCTCACTTTTCTAGTCTATCTGACATCCTACATAGCAAACATCTGCTGTGATTCAGACATTTAGTAATGACACTTTAAGCTCAAATGATTTGACAGGGTTGTTTGAACACAAAGTAAAAATATTCCAATAGCTGCAGCCTAGACGGGGAGGTGCCCTGTAACTGCAGCAAAGGAACACCAAGCTGCTCCCCACAGCATATGCTTCCCAGCCCCTCTGACAACCTCGCTGCAAGCAGCTCCTGGTCTTGACAGTTTTGTGTAGGTTGCATTGCTGTCTCTGTGTCTGAGCTCCCTTGAACTGCTAGCTTAGCTTAGCAGCAGCTGAAACAGCCACACCATTCCCTTTCTCAGTGTATTTAAAGTCACTTGTAAGCTGAAATTTGAGTCCTTGGCATCCATAGCTTATGGTAATAACCAGTGACAGAGCTGCTTGTGAGTGGGATAGTTAACTCCAGATATTCTTTGCATTTGGACCTACTTAAAAGACAATTTGCATTGCCAGAACTGAGTGCAACGTTGGCATTCTGTCTGCTGAAAGAGCGCGTTTTGGCTGGCATGTTAGTCAGAAGCGTGCTGCATATGTTCTCAAGGAATTTATTTGTTATTCTTAAAGGCCAGCACAGCTAACCAAATGTAAAGTTACTGCCTGCCTGTTAGACTGTTGGTTTAAGAAGTGACTGTGTCTGTCTTTCAACTGTCTACATCAGGAGCTGTCAGATGAAATTGAGGACTACACTCACCGTTTTAATACTGAAGATCAGGTGGAGTGGAACCTGGTTCTTCAGGAAGTGGCAGCATTTATTGAGGTGAGAATAGCATTTCCTTCTAGTTGTTTATTCAAAAGTAAGATTTTCTGTCTTGTTCACCAAAGTGGTGCTGTATCACCACCTCTGAGGTAAGCAGGGGCAGGGATAGTGTGCCTGTCCCATTTGCTCACTGGTGTGTTCATGCCACAGCCCTTAACACGAGTATTTCAATATTGCCAGAAGGGGTGGCAGCATTACCATTCACTCTCCTCCTTTGCTATTCATTTCTAGGAAGGCAAACTAAAATAGGGCAGAGTTATTCTGAAGGAAGGAATATTTAGTTTATTCTGTGTGAATTTGTAAGGCTGTTGATGCTATTTGACTGCTCAGGTATAGAGAAGCTGAAGCAGAGTCCATGTCATTGGAGGCAGTATGCTTGTCTATTTGCTGTACTTTCATGTGCTTGTACCGTGTATTTTTTGCAGTCCTTAAGAACTTTGCCTTTCTGTGGGGGAAGGCATTACCCTGTAGCCTGCATGCAAATATACAAATATGTGTACAGCAAAGTAATTTAAAAAAATCTGCCTCAGTTATGAAATGTTCTGTAAGTGACGAGACCTTTGGACTTTTCTCTGACTGTAGATCTGTATGTTTTCTGAATTCCTGATTTATTCTGGTTGCTTTTTTTAGGCAGACCCTGTCATGGTTTTAAATGATGACAACACCATTGTAATCACCTCTAACAGGCTTTCTGAGACAGGAGCTCCGTTGCTGGAGCAGGGGATGATAGTGGGACAGCTTGCTCTTGCAGATGCACTCATTATTGGGAACTGCAACAACCAGGTAAAAGAAATTCTGGAGACCTGGGTTTACATCTTTGGAGTTCCTCCCTTGACAACCTTTCTTATCATTCAACAGCCAATCCAACAGAGGAGAACTTTAAAATATTTTTATTGTGATGTTTGCAATGGCATCAAGAAGAAGAGATTCTCAGAAATAGGAGCTAAAAATGAAATGTGAGATATTAGACCTGTGGTACTGACCTCTTACTGCTTATATTCATCATGTCAATTAAGTTGATACAATTGATTTTCATATATTGGATTGTTCTTAACATTCGAGCATGAGAGACCTCTGAGATATATCTTGAAAAAGCTTGACTTAAGCTCTCACGTGACATACTCCGGTTTGTTGCAACTTC
Organism: Corapipo altera; assembly: GCF_003945725.1. Lineage (NCBI taxonomy): Eukaryota > Metazoa > Chordata > Aves > Passeriformes > Pipridae > Corapipo > Corapipo altera. The sequence continues at coordinate 842,223 of NW_020884901.1, read as the reverse complement.
AGTGGCAACAGGAAGAGGTTTTCAAAAGACATTCAAAGTCTTTTTTTTTACATGATGACAGTGAGGTTGTACAAACTTCATGACTTCTCTCTGAGCTCTTTTTTCAGGTAAGCAAGGCAGTTACATCTAAACTGCACTTCGTGTATCTCTGTAAGATTTTGTCTGAATTTATAGTCCATAGCCATTTCAGCACTTGATTTGTAAGCAGCCTGGAGAGGTCTGTAATTTGGAAGCAGGGGTCTGCACTGCAGTGACCTGTCTGGGTAGACCAGTTACAAGTAGACTTTGTCCTCAGCGAACTTTTCCAGAAGTCCTTCACAGCTCTTTGGAAGTTCAAAGAGGGCACTGGCAGATCCCTGAGAAAGAGAGAATGGTCTGTCTGGTATGCAGTGGAGTCTCTTACCTGGATGATTCCAGAGAGATGCTGTTTAATGTGTATCTGTCAGAATAAACTGTGTGACTCTCTTGCAGGTGAAGTTCAGTGAGCTGACAGTGGACATGTTCCGCATGCTGCAAGCACTGGAGAGGGAACCCATGAACTTGGCATCACAAATGAACAAACCTGGAATGCAGGTAAGTTCCACTTCAGTGACAAACCTGGCAACAGATCTTAACTGGGCCTTTCATTTGTTTTATTTTAAATAGTATACTCCTTCAGTACTGTCACTGTGCAGAGCAGGTTAGTAAAGATGGTGTAACCTACTGGAAGTTAGTGAAGAGTAGCTCAAACCTGGACTCATCAGGTTGCTAAGTCATCTGAAAGTTAATATCCCCTGCTGAGAAAGCATAAAAATATTTTAGCTGGGGGCATAAGGAAGTACGAAGAATTTAATTTATTTATTTGAGATGAAGAGTGAATTTTGTCACTCTTTTCTTGGACGATGCTTTAGAGAGTAAGAAAGATTTAGGTAACAAGTTTAAATGGGGCATACTACAAAGTTGTAGTATCAATACTGTGCAACTTGCTTTACTGTGTAACAGGAAATGCACCGTGGGCGGACCATTTGTGTAGGAAATGTGTTGGAGATGAACATTCTAATAAGTAGAAATTTGGAGGGTTTTGAAACTGCTTTGATAATATCTGGTTTTGGGGGTTTTTTGAGTAGTGTTTTTGTTTGTTTGTTTGTTTTAACAGGAATCGACAGAGAAACCAGCAAGGCGGGAAAACCCCCATAAATATCTCCTTTATAAACCAACTTTTAGCCAGCTATATACATTTTTAGCAGCATCATTTAAGGTTTGTGAAATTGGTGAATTTATTTGTAAGAAAAACATCCAGGATAGTTTGTGACACTGAATAAAATGTGGATCTGCACTGATCTGGAGAACAGAAAAATCTTTAAAGTGTTCTTTTACTTCATGTCATGCCAAACATAATCCAAAGTCAGGGAAGTACCTCAGGAAATGGTTGCTCTTCAGCACTGTATAGCTGCTAAATCTCCAGTCCTGTATCCCTGTATTCAAACTGTATCCTGCACAAGCTGTAGTTTTATCTGCCTGTCTTATTTTCTTACCCCCTGCTGTCCTCCAAGCCAGTCATCTATACATTTGTAGATTTTTTAAATAGTTGCTGCACTTATTTTAATTTATCGAAGTTGCTGGGTTCATTATGCTTAATGCTGACTGTACAAGTCCACAACTTAGGATTTAGTAGTAAAACCGAAACATGAATCCTATAAAGAAACAAGTTTCAGTTTGTCTCCAGGAACAGCTGGTGAGGTGCAGGAAGTGCATCCTTACTTCTTAGAATTTTGTGTGCCTGCATGCTCAGCCTTTGGCAGAAGTTAAAGGTATCTGTTCCCTGATGCAAATGGCCCACTAGAAAGGTGGAAAATAGATTTCTTTTAGAGGTCTATACAGAAACCTGGATGTGTCGTGCTTGTTGGCCAGCTGAGAAGGGCCAAGGGGAAGAGACAGATGTTGCAGACTTTGGGGTATTTGGAAACAAACCTTCCTTTGTGAATTGTTTGGGAGTTAGGGTCTGTTTGGATCTTGGCAGCTTTTAATTTCCATATCTCAGATCTGGCTAGACAGTAAGAGAGTCTGTGTGGAAGCAGATGCTTTTTCAGTGCAGCTTGGACCTCTGATATCAGCCTAGAGGTCTGTGTGGAGAAAAGTTACGGACACATCATCGGGTGACCCTTTGGTCTGTGCACTGCCCTGGTGGGCAGAAGTAGCACAGTGATAATGACAATGTATTTATGAAGGTGATGGTTGAATATTAAAATAAACTTTACCTTTCTTCCCTTGCCACTCTCCTTGTCTGGGTTTCAGGAGCTGCCTGCAAACAGTGTGCTGCTGATCTACCTGTCTGCCACGGGCGTGTTTCCATCAGGTCGTTCGGATAGTGAAGGTACAATAAAGGAATGCTCCCTGTCATGAACAGGGCTTGAATTCTCTTTATGTTCCAGGACAAGTGACCAAGAAAGATGTCACAAAGCTCCTTTCAAAGACAAGTCAATTTGATTCTCCTGTCTACTTAGTAAGATAGCCTTTTTTTTTCCACAAACAATAATTAATTCTTTGTGTTTTAATTAATGTGCATTAACCTGAGAACTTTTCTAAGGACACATCCAGTTTTTGATGCATCTGAAGTATTAAAAGCTTCCCTAATTTTGAAGACCACGTGGCTCAGTTGATGCATCAGTGCAAAGTTCATAAAATGGCTCAGTGGCACTTTGTGATTCTTTCCATCCCCAGCACCAGGAGATGGGGGGTGAAAGGGCTGAAGCAGCTGCAGGGACTGGTCTATTTGCACGCTCATTAACCTGACAATTCAAGCCCTTCTCATGATTTCGACAATTCCCCTCACCTCATCCTCCTGTTCTTTGCAGTCTAGCAGAATATTTGGATGCAGCTGCAATGTAAAAGCTGAAAACTGGTTGGCTAAAGTAAACACAGTCCAAAGATCTGTTTATGTAATTCAAGAAAAAATCCGAATACCTTTTTAACATCCTAAATATTGGACAAACCTCATCTGTTTGAGACTTGCATTCCTTTATAAGATGCATGCCTTGTCCTCCCCGGTGCATGATTTATAGAGCTCTCAAAATGCTAAAAGAAAAAAAATCCCTGTCAGCTTTGGGTTGTGGCAGTGATTTTTTTAAATGCTTTTAACATTTTACTTCTTGCTGCAACTTGGTGGTAGGTTCTAACTGAAGCTTGTTCTCCAAGGCCTGTGGTATGTCCACCTCACTGCATGTGTTGTTTCAGCTTAAGACCTTGTGGTAGAAGCATCCAGGCTCAGTCACCTGAGGAGCTGCACAGTCAGAGTGCAGCTTTCCTTCAGTGCATCCCATCACAACTGCAATCTTTTAATAAGGTGGTGTGGTCTGCCCAGAGTTCTGCCTTATTAAAAGGGATAGCAGCTGCAAGTTGCACTGTCCATTGCCTGCGAGCAGCTTGTGTTTGGCAGACACGTGAGATGTTTGTAACTGTGCTAAATTAATGTCTGTTCTGTTCCTGATTTTGTATCCCCAAAGCTTCCCTTAAAATGGAAAGGTGCCTTGTATCCAAACCTGAAAAAATTGCATTTGGTGGCCAGATAGGGGTCAACCAGCTCTGCAAATGTATAACAGAATGAGGAAACCCTAATACTTTATTTTACTAATGTTAGTGACATTTCATATCCATACCAATGGCAGAAATATATCTCGATATCTTGTAGGATGTGATATTTTTTGTAGCCATTGCTTTCATCTTTGCTCTCCATCAGACAGTCAGGCCGTAGCTCAGTTGTGCAAACTTAGCAGAATACTTTGTTAGCTTACCATGGGAACACATGTTCAGGGGCTGTGCATGTGCAAATTGTGAATTCTGACTTTGAAATCTTAAAATACAAACCTTTGCTGCAGATTTGAAATCTGGTTAAATCTGTTTTGTCCTTTTGTCATTCTCTGAGCTCTCTCTTCTCCCCTTTGCAGTGTTATAACTGCAGATGATAATAATATATCCCTTATTTTTGATTAATTTAACTTTATTTTTTTATCAAATTCTGAATCTGGAATATGCAAACTCATACAGTAATTTTACAGAGGTATTGATTTTCCTGTTTCAGGTGTGTAATGGGTTTTAATCTTTTTGCTCTATAGTTTAACAAAAGCCAATATCTGGATCTTTTGTATTATGTTTGTGGATAAATAGTGAATAATTAAATTAGAAGTTATGAAGTTGCATTGCTTGCTTCTATTTGATAGATGCTGAAATTGCTAAGAGAGTATCATTGGAATATGTAGTTAGTGAAGGCTCCACATTCCCCTCTCCCCTCCTTACAAGTGCAGTAGTTCAGATTCCTTCAGTTTTCTGAGATTTGTTGTTGCTTTCTCCCTTCCATATAATCGTTAAATCTCTCAGGGGTGAGTTGCCCCTGCTGATTTGAGCTTCCTTTGCCCCCTGTGTAGGTCCATATGACTTTGGGGGTGTTCTGACAAACAGTAACCGGGACATTATCAATGGGGACGCGATCCACAAGCGAAACCAGTCGTACAAGGAGATGCACTGGTAAGTGTCACAGTGGGAACACCTGGGAGTTCAGAAAAATTTGTCTTCAATAGAGAAAAAGGCATCAAAGCCTCTGGAATTCGAACTCCTCAGTGCAGGACATCATAGTGGAGATTGGCTTGAAGTCGAACACTGAGAAATGAATGTTTAAATGATGATTTAAACACTTCAAAAGTATTGCTGTGACTTAATGTAAGTTCTTAATTACTGGCAAACTTCAGATTAATGATGGATGGTTTCTCAAGAAGATAAACATCTCTTGAACTAGTAACAAGTCCCATAGCCCATATTACAGAGAATACCAAGTGAGTTGAGCAGTTACTCCCTGAGGATGAATCTGAGGCCTGGGGCACGGGGAATCTGCTTGGTTTTTATCTGGATGTGGGCAGCTGTGTGGTTGAGCAGTTCTAGTGCTCTGTGAGGTATCCCTTTCTCTTTCCAGCCTCCACCCTGGAGATCTCTACCCTTTCACCAGAAAGCCTCTGTTCATCATCGTGGACTCTTCCAACAGCGTCGCCTATAAGGTAAGACCCTTGGAGGCAGCTCCTCGTGTGGTAGGATACAGTGCCAACCCCTAGTTAGCTTACACTTTTAACAGGCTATTTTTTTAAACAGTTTGTATTCAGTCTTTCTTTTCTTTTGAGGTTGTGCATGCTAGTCAGGATCTGACCCTATGAATAGGAACAAGAAGGAGAAGCACATGAACAGCCGCTCATTGGAAAGTAATAAATCCTCCCGGAGGGAAAAAAGGTTCAAGATTTCCAAGGTCTCTGGTGGGAGGTTTATTTTTGTTTTATACCAAAGACAAATCTCGGTGTGTGTGCATGGGGGAGGGAGATAACTAATGTGCTTTTCTTTTTTCCAGTCATCCAACACTCAAGTTGCTTTTAAGCAACAGAAAGGAGTCAAAGCATTGAACCTGATGTTATAAAACACAGGGTGTCTGTGTCTGAACCAAGGAAGTAACAAGACTCAAATTAGCATCCAGTGTTACTGTAGAGTGGTATTTGCTTGGACACTGAGCCTCCTTCCTAGGGTGCTCTGGACTTACAGTAGAATTGCTCCATGCTAAGTCACCTCTGGGAATCTGCAATTCGGGTAATACAGAAGCAGGCATTGCTCTCGTAGTGGCCAGTTGAATCTGCAGAGCATTACACATTTATTTCATTCATGAATGGGGTAATAAGAATGTGCTATATCTGGGGAAAGTGCCACTTCTGTCTTTCTTTTTATAGCTCCATTATGTGCAGTGAGGAAAGGGAACACCCCCAGCTGTGTTTCGGAGGAGGAACAGGGACGTCTAGTGGCCAGAGGAACTTGTGCCCTGTTCGGTGTCCACAGTCTGTGCTGTTTGTTTGAAAGGCATTTGTTGGCCAAGGAGAGGTACTAAATAAGTGGTCAGTGTGATTTGGGATAGTTCTGTACTGAGCCAGGGAGCTCCTGCCTGACACTCAAATCTGGCCTCTCCACTGGGTCTTTGCTTTGTTGGACTGTAATGTATCTGAGAGGGCTTTTTAAACATCACTGCATTTAAGTTCACCACACGAGGTTTCAGAGCAAATCTGCTTTTTTTTTAAATTCCCTTCTCCATTTAAAGGGAGGGAAGCACAATTGGAATGATTTACTTGTCTTTCTGAGAACATGAGTGTTTGGTAGGGATTTATTTTCCTTTACTCTTTCCTGACATTCATTCCAGTATAACATCAGGAGGGTTGGTTTTGTTTCAGGGGAAGAAGTGTGGCTCAGGTTTGGTTTTTTGGTTTGGTTTTTTTACTCCCTTCCTTTTTAATAGAATTGCTGAAAGATGTCAAGTAGATCAACTCTGTAAGAGAGTAAGGGGTTCCTGGTCATCCTTAATTCAGATACAGACTGGGGTTCTGTGGACATCTTCGAGCTGTTTGGGGTAATGGATTTCCACACGTAGATTTGCAGCTCTTGTGAGAATAACTGTCAAGTGTTTACAGTAGAATTTTCTCTTTGTATTACATTTAAATTTGATAATTAATTTTTCTTTCGATTTTGTGGGCACACAGTAAGCAAAACTGTAACCTCCACTGAGTTTCTTTTCCTTGTCCTGCAGTGAACTGACCGACAGTAGTGCAAAACCCACCAGTGCTCAGTCTGTTCAGCACACAGAGCAGCTGGGGGAGAGCAGTCCAGCTCTGCCTGTGTGGAAGGAGCAGAGAAATGGAAGTTTTGGAAGTACTTCAGGACAGGATTATAGAAGTGGCTGCTAGGGGCTCTGACCCAGATCAGAACCGTGTGGGCACAACTGTGAGGAATCTAAGAAGAAATATATTCAGCATTTCAGAAATGACATTCCACTTACTCATGAACGTAGGCAGGCAGGTGTGTGGGGACAGGTTTAGGTGTCTTGTTCTGTTTTCCACTGAAGGGACATGGCAGAGCTCTCAGTGTCAGTGTTTCCTAGCCCTGGCACACTCCTCCTGTCACTGTGCTGTGCCTGCTGGGGTCCTTGTCCCCACAGTGCCCTGACAGGGCTGGCGTGTGACTGTCCCTGGGTGGGCTGAGATGGGCTTTGTAGGCTCGAGCGCTGGCACGAACAAAGAGGGTCTGTGCAACTGTGTGAGAAGCTGAAATCAGTACTGCCTTTTTTCCACATGGCTGCCCTGATCTTTCCTGATAGGACAGGAGCTATCCTGACATTTAAATGTCACTGCTGGCAGTACCGGCAGGAACAGCAACTGCTCACACATCTTCTTCTGCAGCCCGTTCCTGCTCTCCTGCACGCATCCCTGTCCTCTCCCCCTCTCTGCAGGGCTGAAATGGTGATGACTGAAAGTCAGTCCTGCCAGGAAGTGACTTACCAATTTGTCAAATCAGCGGCACTTGAACAGCTTCCTCCCTGTATATTTAGCTGAAAGTGGAAGATAACTTCAAATCGAGCGTGTCTACTGAAAGCTGTGAATTTTTTTTAACACTTCTATTTAAATATAGATGGCTGTGTGTTCTTGAAGGTTACCACTGCATATGTGGATGAAATAATATTTTTAGATCAATATCATCCTGTAGCTGTGGTTTTCTAGGATCACAGATCATGGTCAGATGCAAAGTCTTAACATCAAACCAAACCAAACCCAAACCTACAGCCAGTGAGAATGCAAGGCCTTTGTCAGTGATGTGGTACAAATACTCAGCTTAGCAAAGCCTACATGTGAAGTGACTTCTTTTGGGGAGTTCTTTTTTCAAAAGAGATGTACATGCATTGTAAAAAGCAGCAGTGCTTCTGTGGGAAACTTGAGTGCTGAAGTAAAAAAACAGCGTCAATTTTGAAACAACATATGGATTATCCTTACTGGAGTCATCCATGCACTGAAAGGTAGGGCATTCCTTATCCAGAGCTGCTGTTAACACCTGGACTGCAGGGCAGGTTTTCCTGGTGCACCTTTTGCCCTCTGCTCCCAGCCATGGCTGTAAATGCTCCAGTTCCTTTGTTCCATGTATCCCACAGCTCTTTCCTGGGGAAATCAGGAGCAGGGTGGTGGTGAGTGAATCCTGGTGTTCACCTGGGCTCTGGTAGGCAGTAGTGTCTGGGCAGGAGCTGTGGCCTGGCAGGCAGTGTCTCCTGGCTCCGTGGTGTGGGTGTAGTGGGTGGCAGGAGCTCCTGCCTTCCACAGGGCACGTCTGGGTCAGGCCGTGGAGTTTCCCCCCTGTGCAGGACTCACTGGCTGTGTTGGCTTCACCTGCTGGGACAGAGTCCAGAGTGCTCCCAGATACTGCAGGGAGTGATACCTTGCCTGAGATACCCGGGTTTGCTGTTGGCACTGTTCAACTGCAGAGTTGGTGCTCCTGGTGGCAGCTCTGCTTTGGTCTGTAACTGAGTGATACAAGATGGAATTAAATGTCAATCTGCTCATGAAAACTGAGCATACACGTTACTGGAGAAGGTGAAACCTGCCAGTGTGTGTCCAGTACAAACCAGCAGGTCTGAGGTGACTCCTGGAGTTGGAAATGTTTCTTTGTAGTTCAGTTTCACCAATTCCTGGGCTGGCCTGGAGTTACTGTCTGCAAGAGAACAGTCTTTGTTTCTTCATTAGAGACCAAACCTTGGTATCCAGCATTATCAGTCTTTCTTGGGCTCCTAATGCACTTAGAGGGTTTTTAGGACTAGTCAGCACTCTGCCAAAGATGGGACATGTTTTATTTTGATTAGACTAGATTACTGTCTTTAGTATTTAGCAGATTAGATTAAATTAATTCTGTAAAACTAATTTAACTGAAATATACTGCCTGGAAGGGAAAGTTCCATTTGAATTACACAGAGACCAAAAGGAATTAAAAAATTAGCTTTTTGAGGATTCTACACAAGCAAATACTTCTGGTGTTGTATGTCTTACAGTCATAACCTGACAGTTTTAAGACTGTACTCTGCAGATGTATGTGTGGTGCTCTGGATGCAATGGTTTGAGTCTGTGCTCTGAGAGGGTGCAGACACAATCACATCTTTTATGGCTTTGCAAGCCTGCATGGTTAAGAGAGCTGTTCTGGTGACAGCTAATGAGGTTATGTAAATGATTTTTGGCATTCTTTCCCTTTGTGATAATGATTTACCACCAGACAGATACGCAGTAGGACTGTTATCAGGTAAATGTTGCTGAAACTGGACAATGGTGCTGCTTGAGGTTCTGGAGAAATCCTTGTGCAATGGGACTTAGGCAATATTTAAGGTGCTGGTGCAGGGGGCATGAAATGGGTATTGTAAAATGAGGTTCAGTACGGCGGATATTAACGTTATGACATACTTGTTTTAAAGGAAGCTTCTTTTAAAACTCTTCTCCTCTGGGCTTTCCTGTTTCATTAGATTTAGAAAGAAAAGGGGAAAGAAATGACTTTGACTGGACAGTTCAGTTGGTATTGAGGGAAGATGCAAGAGCTGTTTTGACCTGAAAGCCAATGGCTTTCACTGAAGAACATGATTTTTTTTCCAAGTAACGTATTAGTACTGAATATTTCCATGAAATGAGTATCTGCCATCAGTACCAGTGAAATGAGAGAATTGTAATTCCTTTAAAATGTAGTGGGTTATATTCCTTCTATGTGTGATCTGAGTAAGTGACCTTGTCAGGCTCACTGCCAATGCTGAGCTGTGCAAGGGGCATTGGTGTCTCTGTCATTAATAGGATTTGTACCCTGCTGAATATTCAAGGCAAGCAAAGTGACGATCAATACTTCAAAACTCTTATCTGTTACAGAATTTCACAAACTTATTTGGACAGCCATTGGTGTGCTTGCTTTCTCCAACAGCATATCCAAAAGCATTACAAGGTATGTGCAGTATTGCATTTCCCAAGAAGTTGCAGTTGCATCGTGTATCTGTCCCAAACAAATAGAACTTGGATTCCTCAGGAAAAGACACCTTTTCACTCCTGTGTAACCCGTAAATCAGGTTGACAGTCGCTGCAGTAATATGATAAAGTTTATTTACTGTTTATGGTAAATAATTTATTCTAACACTGATGGTATTTCTACAATAAGCTGCAACAAGTGGTAGGAGCAAAGCCTCTCCTACACAGAGACTGAGTAAATTGCCATCCCAGTGCAGGACGATGGTTTTAAAGCACTGTGGGCAGCTTTGTTAGTCCCAGAAAGGGAACAGAGACAGTTAAGGTGTCTTGGTGTCAATGCACGTCCCCAGCAAGGCTTTATTGCCAGTCCCTGATCAGATCTGCACGAGAGAAGGTGTAACTAACCCAGAGGAGTAGCTCCTCTGTTACGGAATTTAGCGGGTGAGTGACTTCATTCTGTGGCAGGGACAGCGTTTCTGTTTCATGTGCCAAATGTATCTCTTTGTCTATTGATTTATTTTTCCTTTTAGATCAGTCTCAGCGGGGTAGCCTCTTCACACTCTTTCTGAACAATCCTTTAATGGCATTCCTGTTTGTCTCTGGATTATCAAGCATGCGCAGAGGATTGTGGGAGAAGTGTCAGGATTACCTTAGGAAAATCAACCGGGATATTGCCCAGCTGCTGACCCACTCCCGGTCCATAGGTATGGCCTCAGTGTGCACAGCTGAACCTTTTGTAAGGCTTTGTTTTTTAAGCCTTTCTAAACTGAGCTTTCCTTGCCTTCTCTACAGACCAGTCCTTTCTTCAGTTTTTTGGGGACGAATTTCTTCGCCTGCTTCTCACGAGATTTATCTTCTGTTCAGCTACGATGAGGATGCACAAAATCTTCCGGGTATGGAGGGATGTCTGTGCCTTTGTGGGAAGGACAGTCCAGTGCATGTAAAACTGCACTGGCTCAGGGTGGAGGGGGCTGAGGGCTGAGCACATCCCTGTGATTTCAGAAAGATGACTGATGCTCACATGCTAATTCCTACATGTTGCACTGAGGCTGTGCCTTTGTGTCTCTCCAAAGGCACAAAGCCTTTGATTTGCTGGAGCCTTAGTCCTGCACAGAAGTTGCAGCAGACACAACACTCCAGTTCATTTATGTCACTCTGAACAGCTGTGTCTGCTAGAAAAATACATCTTAATAAGTCGAGATTATTATTTCCACACAACTAAAAAGGTGTAGAACAAGAATATAAGACGAAGTGGGGAGGAGTGGGATGTTACTGCTGAATGTGTTCTAACGTGAATGGGTTTTGAAAGGTGTTTGAAGTGTAAATGAATAAGCTCAACAGGAAGATGTATTTTTCCTCCCCGTTGGTTAAAGCTGTGCCAACAGTGAAGGCTGCTTCTGGATCTGCACCATTTTATGTATGTGAGTGTTGGCATATAAACTGCCTGCTCCATTTTAAACACTGCAGGAAGAAATGGGAGTTGAGCACAGAAAGGGGCAGTATTCACTTGTGGAACTGCAGACATCCAGCAGCTCTCTCAGCCTAAGTCAGCTACCTGGGCCACTGATATCGGGGAAAAGAAACGTGTCTCTGTTAGTGTAGAGAGATTTGCCCTCAGTGTCTTAGATACTTGTTTTAGGATGAGATAAATCTCCCACTGGAGATGCTTACATGTGTGTAATTTCAAGAAATGAACTCCAGCCTGTAGGTAAGCACATATGAAGTCTCTTTGTCTTTTTTTTAGTCTTTTTTCTCTCTCTTTTTTTTTTTTTTTTGCAAAGCTTCTGTGAACATACCAATAACCATCTCAGATTGTCGTGGGTATTTGTATTGCCACTATAATGGAAACAGAAAACTGAAAATTCTAGAACATTTTCTCTCTCTATCATACTGAACAGACAGTGTGAAATTGGCCTTTTGCAATCTTCTTTGTAAAGGCTGTGAAAGAAACAAGTGTCTGATTCTCTCTGTTTTCACTGTTATCTAGCAGGAGACTCGAAATTATCCCGAATCTTACCCTCAGCTGCCAAGAGATGAAACGGTGGAGAACCCTCACCTCCAAAAGCACATTTTGGAGCTGGCTTCCATACTGGATGTTAGGAATGTTTTCCTGGAAAACACCCTCGAGGACTATTAAAAGAAACTGTCTTATTGCAAAGGGGTTTCCCTGGCCACAGATTTTGAATGGTGCAGTTTTATAATGTGAAAATCATAAAAGGAAGTACTTGATTTTATTTTTAAATTTAGGACCATTATTTTAAAAAGTAATAATAAACAGCTGTTAGTTGAGCTGTTCCATTCTGTATGGGGTCAATTTTATAAGCAGAAGTTTTCATGTCTTTTAAATGTTAAACTAAAGAATCACTAGAGGTTTATTTCTGGTCTTGTGGCTGTCAACCACATTTCCAACAGCTGATCCTAAGCATAGAAGTATTATTGGTTACCTTTAGCCCACATTTGTGGAAATCCTTTATTTTTATACAATTTTAAGAAATTGGAAAGAAAAAAATCAACAGAAAAACCAATATTTTATCCCCAAAGAGTTTGGATTTGAAATGGCAAAGATGGAACCACACAGTGCAAACCAACAATAGCAATAACAGAGTCCTTCATAACAAATATATTTTTTCAGTCTTAGGCAAGTGAGGAGACAAAACTGTGGACAATTAAGTTGCATTTGGAGCAGTGGCTTTCAAGTGAAGTTGTAAAGATACTTACTTAATGCTCCCTGTAAATTGGACACAGCAGTTTTCCATGTGAACTGTGTCCTGCTGGCCAAGGACCTGGTTGGGCAGGTGGTCAAGTTAGAGATGCCCAAGGCTGGCCCCCACCTCTTACTGTCCTGTGGGTCATCCTGCCATTTGTATTGCTGCCACAGGAGGACAGGGAATTCTTCATTTTGAGATACTGTGTAGAAATTCTGACATTTCCAGGAGGTGTTACCCCTCCTTTCCCTGTGTGGGTGGAATGTGTGGCTCCCACAGTGTGAGCACTCCCTGAAAGGAGCTGAAAGGACGTCCTGTGCAGTGCTGAGTACAAGCCCTTCCCATCACTTGCGTATCCAACCCTGCTGTGCTGGATCCCCGTGCCCCAGGAGAGGTGCTGATGTTCCCCTTGCAGGTTAAACCAAGTGGGAGCTGCCATAACCCCGTGGATGTTTTGCATGTCCCCCACTGCAGCTCAGTCCTGCCCTGGGACCAGGAGAACCGAGGGGCTGTAACTGTGGCAGCACCGTGGGCTCCCCAGCCCGTACACTCGGTGTGGGGGTGTGGAGGAGGACAGTGGCCCTTGGGGAGGTGCTGGCTGGGGAAGGCTGTTCTGGCTGCTGGGAAAAGTGCTGGCTGGCTCATTTGGGACTGTACTGGTGCCCTGCAGACAGAGGAGCTCTGGCAGCTCCTGGCAGGGCAGGTGTGAGCAAGAAGGAAATGGAGATACTTTAAGCTATTAAATAAAAAAGTTTATTGTCACTGTTCCATGGTCTGCTAGAAAGGAAGTGGAAGGACAAGTCTGATCAGTGCTTTTTGTTGAAGCCCAGCCATGCCTCTGTGTTTAGGTAAAAACAATGCAGGACTTGCTGACTGCCATGGTATCCTGGCAGGCCTGTGTGCAGTGCCATCACCCACGGTGTGGTCTAGTCAGCCACAACAGCACTGGTGGATCCATTCAGCTGAGGGCACAGGATGGAACAGCAGGAATGGCTGGAGTGTAGCTGGGGACTTTGCATGAAGGTTCTCTGTAGCTGGGCTGAAGCTTGCACCATCTATTCTTTATTTCCCAAGTGTACAAAATCCTGTGAATGCTCGTGTTTGTCCTAAGCAGTCTTGAAGCTGGTACCTTGAGCCCCCCCAACTTGGTGCTGCCCTTTGGACTCTGGCAGGACTTCATTTCCTGGGCTGTGGAGTTTGTTTTAACGAGTGTGTGTTTGTGTGTGTGCATGTGTGTTCTCGGCGTTTGTGTGTGTATGTACAGTACACATACATCTACTGGCTGGTGTAAATTGTAAATATGTATATATGTATAGGTACTTGTATATGTATTAAAAAGAATGAACCACTACAATGTCTATATACAAAATTTATATATACACACATACGCCATTTTGGGTGGATTCCACAAGGTGCTGCAGATCATTTTTGGTTGTAGTAAAGGTTATGGCTCTTTGCCATTGTAATTTGCTGTTACCCTTGGACCTTGAAGTAATTCATGACTGATTTGAGGTACAAGAGCCCTTAGTTAGCCAGGGGAATGGGTACTCCTGTATGTATTAGTGGTAAAATTCATGTATTAACTGTGAAGCTGATCTCTGCCTTCCTGCCTGGTAGGAGGTCCCCAGTTATTAAAACATGGGATTGTATGTGGAAGCTGAAGGTACAGGAAGCCTTTAATGCAGCAGGGAGTGAGAGGCGGGTCATCTGTTGCCCTGCCTGCTGTTCCTCCCCCAGCAGTGTTCAGCTTGCATGGAAAAAGGGAACTGAGTTTTCCCCAGCTCACTGCCTTCCAACCAAATGCTTTTCCTTTGCTTTAGCTTTTGCTTTTATGAAGCTGTTCTCATTTTGGTTCGACCTATGTGGAAAACAGTATGGTGTTTCCAAGCATAGGAATGATGATGATGATTCCAGTCGTGTGGGCTGGTGAACTGATGGGAAAGCCCTGGGATCCCACCTTCATTTTAGCCAGGCTGAAGTGGAGAGTCCTTGCTTGTGACCTGCAAGGCTTCTACTCCAGTTTGCAGCCCTTCAAGGAGGTTCTGTTTGCTTGTTGCCAAGGTAGATCTCATCAGAGGAAAATGCACTTTTTAAAAAAACTGAACAAAAAGCCCTGAAGAAGGTGGAATGTAGGAGGAGAATGTAGTCCTTGAAATTAGTTCAGAAGTTGTACTTATCAGCAAAGACTTTCCGAGTCAAAAATTCATTCTCGAGGTTCCTCATTCTCCTCTTACCTGCTGATCTTTGTTAGAAGGTCCAGTGCTGGCAGGGACATTCAAAGATAGAGGTTTCACTCCTGTTGTGTTGGGAGGAGTATGGAATTGTACTGTGTAAGCAAAGGGCTCTTACCCTCTGTCTGCTCTAGCTGTAGCTAGGATGAGTGTCTGGTCTGGGATTTTAAGCCAGCCCCCTCCCTTCCCGCCCAAAGCAACTGCATCCAAGATGAAAATGTTGATATTTTCCCCTCCAAGTAAAAGCTTGTCTTGTTTGAACTAAGTCATTCTAAACTCGTGCTACTGTGTGCTCTGTGCTATGGTCGTAGGTACCTCGGTGTATGCTTGTGTGTACTGAAGAAAATCTGGTTTCTGTATCTCGCAGTCCTCAGTGTGGAAGCGAAGCAAAGACTCAACCATTTTTAAGTGAGAAGAGAACAAATCCTTTTCTTCTTAGGCCTGCTGCCTTCCCTCTTGTCTCGCTCTCCCTTTCTCCATGTATCTTTATTGCTCGTATTAATGGAGAAGACTTGCCAGCACCAGGCAATGCCAAATTAAAGGGGTAAATTCTGCATGTAATACATTGAGAGGAGAAGGTGAACTGGACCAACTGTGTCCTTATGGGACTGCTCCTGCCTGGCTCCCTACTCCCTGCATGTGGTGTGCTCAGATGAATCCTGCTCCCACAATAGGCACCTGCTCAAATTGTTTGTGCTCCTGCTCAAATTGGCTTTGGAACATCCTGCAGAGTTACTGCTGTTGCCTTTTTTTGCCCTTTTGACTTCTCAAAATAACAGTGACAGGGGAATGCAGGGTTATGAGTCTTTAATGCTCTGGTTTTTATTTGCTGTTGGGATGTGATGTGTCATTTTGCTTCGTGCACAAGCTAAATGGAGCACTAACTTCCATGAGCTGTGCAAACGAGACTTGCTCCCTGGAGTGCTTTCTTGAGAAGTTCCAGGACATTTCTTTGAGTAGTTTGTCAAAATAATATCTGTCAAGTCACGACTGACTAAACCTCTCAAGACTGCTCCCCAGGGAGATGTGCAGAGATGTGTTTTAAGGATCACAGGAAATAGACGGGGGCAACAGGAAATTAGGTTCCAAATAATCATCTTCAAAGGCTACAACTTGAGTAGCTCTGGTCAGGCTTCTCCCCTAAGGATGGGGTGGAAGTGCTGCTCCAAGATCCATCCCTGCCATGAGTTGGGAAGCACCTCCCCTGCCGCACCACCTCCTGTGTACTGTAACTGTGCTGTGCTGCAAGTCTGCTCCTTCCAGGAAGCTAAAAATCTTGCCATCTGTCTGAACAACTGTTTTGTCTTGAGGCTTCTTTTGTAAAAGCTTTATCCGTGTTCAGTTCCTCAGTCAGTGTCTGAGTGCAGCTCAGTGGGGCAGCAGCAGCTGAGCCTCGCTCACCTGGTGGTGCCAGGGCCGCTCCTGGGGCTGAGGGAGCTCTGCAGGCAGGAACAGTTGTATGAATAAGGGAAAAATCTAGTCTAGAGAGCTGAAAGCTGCTCTGTGCACCTCGGTAAGGTCAGGCTCTCCAGAGCAGATTATATACTCCCGAGGGGGCTCCCTTACATTGGTAATATCTGACTTTTAGAGCAATACTGTTCTGTGACCAGATGTATTGCAAGTGCTGTGAGGACCTGGGTGTCCACTAGTGGAGCAGGGGAGGAACATATCAGACATGTAACTGCTTTAGATTTAGGAGTGCCAGTCAGCCACATCTTGTTTTCCCCTCTAAACCATTACTTTGCCAAGACAGAGGAGATCTAGTTCGAGGCCTGTGAATCTGACTGACCTTTTTGGGGATTAAGGACTGTCTCTGAATTCTGCCCAGATGCACCCATAGATGTTTTATTCCCATTGGGAGCAGACCCCAGCACAGCTCCCTGGCCTGCAGGAGCCCCAGAGCAGAGCAGACCTCACCAGCCCCGTACCAGCAGCTGCTCCTTCCAGAATAAACCCTGCTGGGAGGATCTGCCCCATTGACTTCGCAGGTCGCTTTCGGCACGTGTTTATCATCGTTTCTCCGTTGAAGTGGTTTGTGGGGAGCAGGATTCCGCCTCATGCAGGCTGAAAAGCACAAGTTGCTTCTGCCCTGGGCAAGACCCGGTGAGAAGGACGAGGGGAGCACAGGTGGGAGCATCTGGGAGCGTTCTGGGAATGCAGAGGGACCGTGCCTCGGGCAGCACAGCTGCAGAGGTACAGTGTTTTGCCTCTCTGAGAATCAGATTATTTATTACCAAAAGTAATTTTATAGTGAATTGGTTTAAAGTTATTTTACAGCTGTGTGCCTGTATATCGTATTTTGGTAAAAACAGATATTTTCCTTGAAATATATAGAGATATATAAATAAACTTTTTTTGGAGCAAACGGACTTTTTTGCAAGGGATGTGTAATCGCCAAAGCAGCGCGATGCCAGAAGCGACTCTGCCGTTGTTCTGGGTGTCTGTGGAGGGAAGCAGCGTGTTTGTGTTACCGCCGGACCTGCGGAGAGGAGGAGGAGCCGCCCCCGGGACCTGCCGTTCCTCGCTGTCCGAGCCGCCGCCCCCGGTCCGGGCGGGTCACAGACCGAGCGCCGCCCCCGCGTCCTCGCCGCCGCCTCTCCGCCTTTCCAGAGACTTTGGAGCAGATTCCCGTTCGCTTTTGTCCCCGCCGCGCCGGGGCCGCTCCCGCCCGGCGCTCGCGGTTGTGCCGTGTCCGAGCCGTTCGCTGTCCCTGTGCCGGGGCTCGGCGGCCTCTCCCCGCCCCTGTCCCGGCCCCGCCGAAGGACTGTGCTGTCAATAAACTGTGGAAAACGCTCGTACCGAGCCGCCTCCTCCGCTCCGCCGCGGGACAGCGGGAGGGCAGCAGGGAGGAGAGGGGCTGAGGGAGGAGCGGGACTGAGGGAGGAGCGGGA